>NC_059161.1:83804237-84137465 GCF_019923935.1 Bubalus bubalis
TTTTAACTAATTTGGGTCATTTATTCTCTTCCTTTGACCTCTTCCATGTTTCTTTTTTTGATGAATGTATATTCTGTAAGGCTCCTATCTGCATACTCTGGTTCAAATGAAATGTGTGTGTGTGTGTGTTTGAAGTCTTTCATACTCGGAACCTGTGAGACATTAGGTTATATAAGAGAGCAAGGTGAGATGGGAGTGAGATTCCTGGCAGCCCAGAGGATATTTTCCATACACTCTAGTGGAAGTATGGCCTTTTCTTCTCAGCAATATTTCCCACATCATAAAAATACAAATTCCTCCTTGGTCAGGCTCATTTTATCTGAGGCTCCCTGAGTATGTCCGCACAAATCTAGGACAACTAATTGATTCATAGAATCACTAACCAAGCCTGTCAAATTACACCGAAAAGTTCCAGCTGGTATTTTGGCAGGAACCGGACCGGATCACCTTACATAATGGGTAGCATTGTGGTTTGTTTTTTCACCAACTTCGGTTTCCCATACTTGCCATTTTTCTGATAACATTTATTCATTTATCAAATTCACTAAGGTGTTTGGGTGTCCAGTAACTCTGCTAGCACCATGGGAAATGTGAAGATACATAAGATGTAAATACTTCTCACAGGAAGTTCATCTTAGTGAGACCGATGCATAAATGATTATTATACACAATGAGATGCAGACCAGTGGGCACAGGGTGCTAGCTGAGACACATTTTACATGATGTAAAATCATCTCATAATTGACATAGGTCTGCTTAACTCTTCTTCTATAACTTGACAAGTTGTTTTTTTTTTTTTTTAATTTTAATGTGCCACTCTGTTAGAGGGTATGGAAGATTTATTTCTCAATTTGGGAATCATATTTCAATATTTTCCCTGGATTTCCTTATATCCTAGAGAGTTTATTTTGTAACAAAGCATTAGAAGGTTGGCCCAATGAGTCCTCTGTGTCATATAATAATACAAGCATCCTCTAAGACTCCTATTATTCCAACCAGAGTTGGGTCAGAAGTACATTCAAGAGTCCCTTGGAGACATCTCTTGCTTCTAACTGCTTGAGGCTTCAGGTCTAGCCATCAGATGGGACACATCTCGGCCATTCTTAGGAAATGCAGGTCATCCTCCTGTACCATGTTCTAGGTATTGCAAAATGTGTGAGGTTCTCTAAGGCCCCATCTAGCAGAGCTTGTCTGGGTGCCATGGAGTCATTTCTCATCTAGAGTCTTTTTTTGATGAATGTGTATTCGATAAGGCTCTTATCTGCATACTCTGGCTGCAATGAAATGTGTGCGTGATGGTGTGTGTGTTTGAAGACTCCTTCCTGAAGATCAGCCTAAGATACGGGGCCCCATTCTCTGCAGCACAGGCCACCTCCTAGAGCTCATGCTGGAGTCCAATCACTGGGATGCACGAAATCACCCCTGTGGTCTCTGCTGTCCCTCTCCTTTCAGTGTAATATCCTTGAGAGTAAAGGCTGGGGCAGGCTGATTAGTCCTTATGATTATTTTCTGCCTGGTTTGTTGTCTTAGATGTAAGTACTTTATATTTTCCCAAATGTGTAAGGTTTTAATGCATAAAAATAGAAAGAGGGACTGCCTGTCTCTCTTGCTCTCTGTTTTTCTTCCAGGGACTGCCATTTCTGTTTCCTAAGTCCTTGAGCACAAAAACCTGACTGTTAAAAAGGTTAGAATGGCAAAACACAAAAAAAAGAAAAAAAAAATCATAAAAAATTAGTTTTATTGTATTATGACAACATTTATTTTTAGTAGAAAATCATTTTAGACACATTAATTGAAAATCATCTCAGGGGCTCAACTATTAATACTACAGCTTCTCTCCAAATGCTGGGATCTTTTCTACACACGTGTAGTGGGCTGTAACAGGAATTTGTTTGATTTCTTGGCTGGGAAGGGTTTATGTTGGAATTGACGCTTTCCTGTTTATGATGAGTTGATGTGGTTCTACACACTGCTACCCAATTGAACTCTTCGTGGATCTCATCATATAATCCCTCTATTTGAAAATGCCCTTTTCAGTCCCTTTCCATCCTTTTTGGCATTTCATTATCTTCAAATCCCTCTATTTGAAAATGCCCCTTTTGGTCTCTTTCCATCCTTTTTGGAATTTCATTAACTTATGTTGATGAATACACCTGATTTGGAGTTTCTGCCCTAGTTCCCACCCCTGTTTCTGCTAACTCTTGTAAACTCTGCTGCTGGGTTAAGCTGTCTGTACCCTACCTCATATTTAATGCTTCCCATGGCACCCTCCATGATTTAGTTCCTATGTGATAAAAGTTTACGTCGGCAGCTCTGAGAGCTACAGTCCAGGCTCAGTGGTAAAGAATCTGTCTTCTAATGCAGGAGATGTGGGTTTGATCTCTGATTAAGAAAGATTTCCTGGAGAAGGAAAAGGCAACTCACTCCAGTATTCTTGCCTGGGAAATCCCTGGGCAGAAGTGTCTAGTTAGCTACATGGGGTTGCAAAGAGTTGGGTACAGCTTTGCAAGCAACTAAACAACAACAGGAGAAGGCAATGGCACCCCACTCAGTACTCTTGCCTGGGAAATCCCATGGACGCAGGAGCCTGGTAGGCTGCAGTCCATGGGGTCGCTAGGAGTTGGACACGACTGAGCGACTTCACTTTCACTTTCCACTTTCATGCATTGGAGAAGGAAATGGCAACCCACATCAGTGTTCTTGCCTGGGGAATCCCAGGGACGGGGGAGCCTGGTGGGTTGCTGTCTATGGGGTCGCACAGAGTCGGACAGGACTGATGCCACTTAGCAGCAGCAGCAGCAAACAACAACAAGGAGCCCTGAGGGGGTCAAACCTTACACATTCTAAGTAAAGAGCCGGCCCTTCGCAGGGTCTAGGAGCTGCCCCTAAGCCTTCGGAATACCCTACCCGACAAGGGAGTGTATCTCGCTGGGGGCCCTGGGACAGGACAGAGTTTGGCTAACCATGTGATTGATGGTGGGTGTTTTGTGCTCTTCTGTAGCAGTTTGACCTCTGCCAGGGCTGCAGACAAAGCAACTAAGGCAGGTCAGAAATGCTCCAGGCCTCTGTGACTCACTCCTAATATAAACCATGGACCTCAAGGCTTGAGTGAACTTTCCTGATGGGTAATATTTCACATCTGTTGTCACACACTGTTGCTGGAAGGAGGATTAAGTGCCTTCCCAGGGACTCCACTGGGAGAAGACATCTAGGACAAGAGTGCAAGAGGAGCTTGTACTGCGTCTCTCCTGGGCTCTGCCCTGTGCGCTTGGGACCTTTGCTGATCTTACTCTGTATTCTTCTGCTGTAATAAACTGAAACCACGAGTATAATCACTTCTCTGAGTTCTTCTAGTCTTTCTAGAAAACCACTGAACCTGGAGATGGTTTGGGGATCCAAGACACAATCCCCAACTGTCCTTGACTCTCACACCTGCTTCTAGATACTCAGCTTCTCACTCAGATGAAGCAGTTTCCTTTCCATCATGCTTGCTCCAGGCTTTCCAATGCCCAAGCATTTATTTACCTTGTTTCCTCACCATAGGACCCGCCTGATGCTTATCAGTGAGTGACTGAAGGCAGAAGCATCACAAGATAACCTATTCCAGATCCTAGGCTGTCTGCATCCTTAGACTTTTGAATTTCGGTGGATTCGCTCTTAGGCTTATTGGTATTCAGAAATTCGTTTAATTATTAATTTAAGGTGTCCTAGTCAAGCTCCCAGATCGCTACCAATTTCCCCACAATGCTTTAAATTCAAAGTCTCTTCCTGCTTTCTTTTTCACCTGAACAGAATGTATCACCTGAACAGATATGAATTCTGTCTGAGTAGCTGCCGGTTGTTTTGTTTTTCAGATTAGCAAATAGCATTCTTCTGATGCCATAAGGAATTTTGGCATTCTCATCTTAGATGCATATACATAACAACTGTTTTTAAATGCTGGAAGTGTCAGATGATTTGAAGAGCATTGTAGTCTCAGACCTAGCAACCTCTCTGGCTATTCAAATCTGAAGGCTGTGTGTACTATTCCCCTGGGCAACAAAATGCACGCATAGATTCTTGTTGGTGAATGGAATCTTTAAGTATTCCCTGTACAACTATGAATAATTGAGGGTTGAAAATTTTTATGCTTTATTAAAATGTATCTTCATAGGAGAGATGTACAATTTTCTCTTCCGGGAAACCCCAATTGTTGGTAACAAGATAAAATAACAACATATCAAAGGCAAACAAGTAAATAATTTACATTCCTAAGTAGCAGAGCCTGGAAACTTACAGGCTTACATTGGAAATTCTTTAAGATCCTACATAAGGAAACCGCATAAATTATCAGTTGCTTTGTAGAAGTGATGAGTGAAGCCACAAGGGCATGATAGATAAAAGACTGGTTAGTTGGCCTTTACTGCTAAGGTCTGGGATAAAACAGTTTCTCCCCTTTAGTTAGTGCTGCGGGCAGAAAGACTTCCATTGCTCCAGGGCAGATTTTGTTTACTAGGAGACTCCTCCCTGTTCAGGTAAAATTTGGAACAATCAAGTAAAAACGCTTCTGGTTTTCAATGGCACTCCACACCTAAATATGGCTCTCTGAAACATCACCTTGGAATTCGTAATAAGAGATTTCTTAGTCTCCTCTCCCTTAGAGGGCCATTTCCATGATCTCCACCCTTCTTGCCTACTTGCGCTATTTGGGAAATAAATGTTTTTAGATAAATCTCATTTCCTCAGGTCTTGCCTAAAGAAGATTTGAAGCTTGTCTGGTAGTGTTGGATCTAGGAGTCAGGAGACCTAGTTTTGAGACTTGGCTCTGCCATTTAGAGCTATGTGACCTCAGACTAGTTATTCAAATACTGATCCTCAGTGTCCTCATCTGTGAAATGGGGGATTATAACTAACCACCCTACTGCACAGAGATATTGTGAAGGTCAGCTGTAAGAATGGATGTGAATTACTCGATATTAAGCCATGTGCACATGTAAGGTTTGTCTTTTCTTTTTTTCCTTCCTTCTTTTTTTTTTCTTTCCTGAATATTATCAAACACCTTCTTCATAACCCAACGTGTGCAATGATATGTGTGTGCCCAGTTACTCAGTTGTGCCTGACTCTTTGCAACAGCCAGCACTGTAGCCAGCCAGGCTCCTCTGTCCATGGAATTCTCCAGGAAGAATACTGGAGTGGGTTGCATTTCCTTCTCCAGGGGATCTTCCTGATCCAGGGATCAAACCTGCATCTCTTGTCTCTGGCATTGGCAGGCAGTTTCTTTACCACTGAGCCACCTTATATCCATGGGCTACAATGAGAGGATGCTTTTAATATATTTTTGCCGTCTCTGCCCATCCATAAACCTGCTGTGCCTGTGTTGCTTGTGGACAGGTTTCTGCTGCTTTTGCAAAACCAAGGTGTGGGACCAAGAGGTGTTATGCCTGAGGGAGGAGAGAAGGAACTCTCAGAGGAATTCTAGTTCACAGGATTCGAGTAGCATTTAACCCAGAGCTTTCAAATTGCACTTCTCAGAGAGTATTTTACCTTCATGGGGTTAACCTACTTTTATTTATTTATTTTTTTCTATTTTCAGATTTTTCTTCCAAATAATATTTATTTCAACAGATCAAAGCTGGAAAGAAACAGCAGCTCTGGGACCAAATAAAAGACTATATTTCTGATTGGAGATAGCATATGTGGGAGGGAATATGATGAAAAGACAGGTGTTACCTCAAGACTTTTATAGTCTAGTTGTGAAACAAATATGTAATTAAACAAGGCAAAAATATAATCATATGGAGGGGCCCTATGGAGGATGTGTGGGGTGAAGATGGGGCTAGAGGTGGGGTTAGTTATAAGAAAAACAAAAGGAGACTGGCTGTTCGGTTAGGAAAGAGAAACAGGCAAGGCTTTATGGGAGAGGAAGACTGCATTAAAGGCATACAGATGCTTAGTCTGGAATGGCCAAAAATTCCTTGGGAGGAGATACACCAGTCTATGGAAAACTTGTTGAAGCAAAGGTAATAGTAAAAGACGAGACTGAATTCAATTTCTCCCTTTAATTGTGAACAGGAAGCGAATGGGCGAGGGTTCTCAGAACAGTCAGGGACAGAGCTGGAGCGGGATGAGGCCTGTGCCCTTCCTGGGACAAAGCCAAGGGAGAGATTTCTTGTCTTGTCCTAGAGAAATGTTCTCTGCTTTCTCTCACTGCTAACTTTCTTGGTGCCTTGAGCCAAAGATGGCTTTAAGTATCACCAAGAATGTCTTATGTGTGCAAATATGGAGAAAGTGTGTGTGTGTGTGTGTGTGTATGTCTGTGTGTGTGCAGAGGGCACAGGCTTAGGATGGCATAGGCGAGAATGACACTTAAAAACTGCAAAACAATTTTCTACTCAGTATTTAGCAGATGGACTTCCCTGTTGGCCAGTGGTAAAGAAACTGCCTGCTAATTCAGGAGACATGGATTTGATCCCTGAGTCAGGAAGATCCCTGGAGAAGGAAATGGCAACCCACTCCAGTATTTTCCTCTGGGAAATCCCATGGACTGAGGAGCCTGGTGGGCCCCAGTCCATGGGTTCACAAAAGAGTCAGACAGGCTTTAGAGATTAAGTAACAACAAGAATTTAGCAGACATTTATTAAGCATTATCTGTATATCAGATATGAAGATAGGCTTCAAGGAATATAGTAAAATTCAAGGCAGATAGGATCTGTGTCCTGATTGAGTTTATAATCTACAACTCCTGGAATATTGGCAATTGTCTGGTAGGCTAAGGTAAAAGTTACATTTCCATAAGAATGCCATTTCTTGGCACTGAAATGGAGCATTAAGAATTTAGGTTAAGTCATAAATGTGATCAGCACAGCAAGCTGCACCAGGAGGCCACAGGGAAAGCTTAAAATGTCATTGATCTGTCCTGCACCCAGGCTTCCCAAGCCTCAGCTATGATAAGAGAGCAAAGGGAGGCAGGCTCTGATGATAAGCAAATGGCGTTCTGTGAGATCCCAGGAGCTCCTCAGAGCCGGGATCTGCCCTTGCACAGCGGCTGGGTGTCTGGCTGTTGTGGGAATTGCGTGTACATATGGGCAGTGAGACAGGGGAGGGGCAAAAGGACCCAGAGGGAGTCGTAAGAACTGTTTCCAACCAGCAGTGGTGTGTGTGTGGAGGAAGCCTGACACAGAGGTTTCTGTAGCTGAAAAGCTACAGATCAGGTGAGGTGGAGGCTTCTCAGTCAAATTGTTTTATTAAAACCTGGCATTGCACACTGTCTCAGAGAGATGCAGGAGCCCTGGGTCCCAGGGCATGGCAGTGAGCTTTATAACTTCCCAGTGCTAGTTCTTATGTATTATCCTCTGTGTATTTTTCTGCAGTTTTTGGCGGTAAAATTGTTCTTTTTAAAATGTATTTATTTTTAACTGGAAAATAATTGCTTTATATTATTGTGTTGGTTTCTGCTATACATCAACATGAATCAGCCACAGGTATACACATGTCCCCCCGCTGGTGAACCTCCCTCCTGCCTCCCCCATCCCACCCCATCCCAGTGCTCTACGCTGTCACAGAGCATAGAGTATAGAGCCTCCGTGTCATACAGCAAGTTCCCACAGGCTCTCTGTTTTACATATGGTGATGTATATGTTTCAGCGCTGTTCTGTTTGTCCCGTCCTCTCCTTCCCCTACTGTATTTAAGCAATGGTCTCTTAAAGAAGTGTATATTTTGCTTCAGAGGCCACGGAGATTTTAAACCGTGCTCACCGGCTGTGTGGTCAGGCGACTCAAGATGCCGCCCTCCTGCTCTCGGCACACCCCCTGCCCAGCCAGCCTGTGCTTCACCTCTTGACTCACATGACTGACCCCCTGCCTGCTTGCCTGGGCCCCAGCTGCTGATGGTCTCATCAAAGGAGAGGTGCTGGCGCCCCTCTGTTGGTTTCCCTGGTAACTACTGAACCTACACTCCTTCCCTTCTGAGAGCAGAGACTGTGCCTGTCCTGCACACGGGAAGGTGTGGCTCCGGCACCTGGCTTCAGAGGCTCCCCCCCACCTCCATTAAACCCCTGGAGACACAGACAGAGGACAGACTGGTGGACACAGTTGGGGAAGGGGAGGGTGGGGTGAATTGAGAAAGCAGCACTGACGGATATTCACTACCACGTGTAAACAGCGGGCCAGGGGGAGCTGCTGTGTAACACGGGGAGACCACCCTGGCGCTCTGTGACACCTTGTGGGGGCTGGTGAGGAGGTGGGGCTGGGGAGGTAGGATGGAGGTTCAGGAGGAGGTGTGCGCACACTCAGTCACGTCTCACTCTTTGTGACGTGTGCAGCTCACCGGCTTCTCTGTCCATGGGATTCTCCAGGCAAGAATGCTGGAGTGGTCTGCCATTTCCCCCTCTAGAGGATCTTCCTCACCCAGGGATCCAACCCGCATCTCCTGCTTCCCTTGCATTGGCAGGCAGATTCTTTACCACTGTGCCACTGGGAAGCCCCCAAGAGGGAGGGGGTATATGTGTATGTATATAGTTATGACTGATTTGCGCTGCTATATGGCAGAAACCAATACAACATTGTAAAGCATTTATCCTCCAATTAAAAAAAAAAATTGATTTCTCTTTTGCTGACTCTTGGCTCTTTCTTGGATCTTGAAGCTGGGCAAGTACAGGGTTTATAGGCCTTCAGGGTACAGCCCAACACCTCCATCCTTGTGGGGGAGAAAAAGAATGGACATGGACTGGGAATCACCCACATTGAGAAGAAGGGCAATTGCATTGTATCCTTGCATCTTTTGCTTGAAGGAATTTAAACTGGATGCTGGCTCTGGGCTAAGCCTGTGTGAAAACCCTGAAGTTGGTATTAGACTGGATCCAGATTATATTTTCCTTCTTCTTTAACGATGTTGCTCATTTTCATGCTTTAACTTTTGCTCAGTGCTGTGCACATACCAGACCTATCCTGTGCTTTCCTCCATCCCCTTCTGTGCCCTGGGGAGACCAACAGTTCAGGCCATCACATAGGCTCCTCTGCTGTCTGGATTCCAGTGGGAGTTATAGGACGCACTAGTGAGACACTGGGGTGTGAGAGGAGAGAGGTCGGAGTATTTAGTCCCCACTTCACTTCCGTCGCACACTGGGCCACAGCCTGTGGGAGTAACATACACCTCTAGGCGCCACGTAGCTCCTGCCAGATGGCTCTGGGCCAAGGCTTCATGTTTTATGGAGCCTCCTAAGTCAGATTTCCTCCTCTTGCCTTTTCTTCTTCTTTTTAAAATTGGAGTATAAATGCTATGTTCTTGGGCTCCTCTTGTGGCTCAGCTAATAAAGAATCCGCCTGCAATGTGGGAGACCTGGGTTCGATCCTGGGATTGGGAAGATCCCCTGGAGAAGGGGAAGGCTGCCCACTGCAGTATTCTGGCCTGGAGAATTCCATGGATTGTACAGTCCGTGGGGTCACAGAGTTGGACATGACTGAGCGACCTTCACTTTCACTACAATGTTGTGTTACTTTCTGCTGTATAGCAACATGCTGTTGCTGCTAAGTCGTTTCAGTCGTGTCCGACTCTGTGCGACCCCATAGATGGCAGCCTACCAGGCTCCTCCGTCCCTGGGATTCTCCAGGCAAGAACACTGGAGTGGGCTGCCATTTCCTTCTCCATGTACCAATTATATATATGTGTGTGTCTCTTCCCTGCCACCCGCCTCCCACCCCTCCACCCCACCCCTCGGGGTCATCCAAGAGCGCTGAGCTGAGCTCCCTGTGTTACACGGCAGCTTCCCACTAGCTGCCTGTCTCACACTGGGGTGCTATGTCAGCGCGGCTCTACCAGCTCAGCCCGCCCTCCCCTTTGCTTGCTGTGTCCACAGGCCCTTCTCCCATTTTTTCGAATGTCGGCGTGGTGGCGGTCCCTCACTCCTCACCCTGGCTGGTTACTGTGTTCTTCACCTGCCTACTGACTCCTCTTGTTTTGCCCATGCCTGTGTAGATTATCCCATCTTTAAAGTCTGAGAGGGATTCTGTTTCCTATCAGGTCCCTGAACAATATAGTTTGGAAGTCATTTAAAGGCAGGCACTGTGTATAATCAATAATTTGAAACTAATTTTTTTCTTTCAGAGCTTAATCAAATGCTAGACACTTAAGATGTGAATAGTTTCTTCTGTTTTCATCTTCCTGCCATATCCAACCTATCAGGAAATCCAGCTGGTTCTATTCTAAAATGTAATTTAAACCGATTGCATTTTTTTTTTCTTCCCATTTCTAATGCTATGCTCTAGGGTTGTTAACTTCTCTGGATTCTGCAGCTGACAATAGCCTCCACCTAGTCCCTTTGCTTTCTTTCTTGGACCAGATTTTCTGCTCGTTACATCAAAACCTGAGCGATCCTTGAAAAATTCAAAGCCAGATCATATCACTTTCTGTTCAAAAGTCTCTGCCGACTTCCCATTGTCTTAAACCAAAACCTAAAGTTGTTCTCTTGGAAAACAAAGCTCTACACCATCTGGCCCTTGCTTCCCTCCTAAAGTTCACCTGTCTCTGCTCTCTTTTGTCACCAATCCCTTGTCACTCTGTCTTCCTTGAACAAGACAGACTTGCTTCCCTGAAGGCAGCATCTGCACACGGTATCTCTTCCGCTCCAGACCCTCGCATGGCTGACTCTGGTCACTCAGATTTAGCCCTGACTTTCTCAAAGGTCTTCCTCCGGCCTCTCTAATAGTGTGCCTCGGTCTCCGCAGCTTATTGTGGCACATCATGTCATTTTATTTCTCCATGTAACTCATCTGCATCTGAAGTTACTGTTTTTCTTTACTCACCTCCTGACTTAGAGTCTGACTCTAATCAGAACTGATGATCTCACACTTTGCCTATCTTGCTTATCACTGTCCTCTCAGCATGCAAAAGTACCCAGCCCCTGGCCTGCGCTCAATGTATCTGCACACACACACACACACACACACACACACACACACACACAAACACCCAGAAAGGGAAGATTACTGATCAGCACCCTTTTAAATGCTTTTCATGGATTATTTAATTTAATCCTCACAACAACCTCATTCATCAGGAACTATTATCCATCCTTGCTTTACAAATGAAGAAATGGAAGCACAGTTCAGTTAGATAACTTGCCAAAATATACACCCAGTTAGGAAGTAGCAGAGCCAGAATGTGAAGTCTGGCCATCTGGCTCTTAGAGCATGTTCTTAACCATTAAACTATACAGCATCTTAACATTTATCCAATAAATTAATGAACAGGTCCCGTCAGCTTCCTCTGTTTCTCATTCAGACTTTAGAAAGAAAGAAGCTGTCTAATTTTTAAATGTGGGAGCCTGCCCAACCCCATGCAGAAGGGTTTTCTACCCCTGATAAAGGTTGCTCTTTGCCCTAGGTAGACGGAGAAGCACAAATCTTTCTTGAATACCAACACTTTGGGGAAAATTCCCAAAGAGCCTCAAAGGTGATGAGTCTCTGGACTGCCAGAAGTGTGTTCTGTTATACAGAGTGAAGTCAGTCAGAAAGAGAAAAACAAACAGAGTGTATTAACGCATATATACGGAGTCTATAAAGATGGTACTGATGAACTTATTTGCAGGGCAGCAATGGAGAAGCAGACATAGAGAACAGACATCTGGACACAGTGGGGAAAGGAGAGGATGGGACAGATTGAGAGAGTAGCATTAAATATATCCATTACCATGTGTGAAATAGACAGCTAGTGGGGAGCTGCTGTGTAACACAGGGAGCTCCTCCTGGTGCTCTGTGACCACCTAGAGGGGTGGGATGGGCTGAGAAATGGGAGGCAGGTTCAAAAGGGAGAGAACATGCATACCCCGATGACTGATTCATGTCGATATATGGCAGAAACCAACACAATATTGTAAAGCAATTATCACCCAATTAAAAATAAATTTCTATTTTAAAAAAGTGTGTTCTTTAACATCACTGCAAAGAATATTTTTCCAGTTTTCCATCATTAATCGATACAGAAAACACTGAATAAGCATATCTAATGTACTCAACGCTTGGGATTCAGAGATGAACAAGACAAGGTCCTCATTCTCTATAGGCTTATAGGCTAGTAAAACACCAACTCTACTTTGGAACACAAATTCTACTTGTTCAACTATTTTTTCTTGAATCAATTAAAAATGGGAAAATAGACCAGGTGTTATCTGAACTGACTCTGTGCCTGGTTTGAAGATGCAACCTTGTCAGAAGGTCAGAATCTGTCTCGGGTTCAGACTCACTTTCCAAAGAGCTGCATGTGCATTCTCCTTTATATCTGTGGCGGTGTTGCCTTCACAGGTCTCTGGATGGCTGTGTTAAGGTTGCTACCCATTTGGAGGCACTTATCAGCTTTTCAAAACCACCTTTTCTTTCCTGAGGCTTAGTCTCCTTTTGACAAGTAGTAGCCCAGCTTCCCAGGTGGCACTTGTGGTAAAGAACCTGCTGCTAATGTAGGAGACTTAAGAGACCTGGGTTCCATCCTGGGTGAGAAAGATTCCCTGGAGAAGGGCATGGCAACCCACTCCAGTATTCTTGCCTGGAGAATCCCATGGACAGAGGAGCCTGACGGGCTATGGGCCATAGGGTCGCAGAGTCGGACACAACTGAAATGATTTAGCACAGCACACACCCCAGCCAGGAATTTTCTCACTAGAGCCCATGTCATTCCCATGCTTATCATTGTCTTCACTGTCCCTTACCACTAGGTGAGATGACCTACATCAGTCCATCTCCCTTTCTGGGTGTTCAATCACTCCCATCCATTGATTGTTTCCATCCCTGACTTCCAATCATCCCGCTGTTTACCTATTTCACTATCACCCAAGTGCCTGAAAACCAAACTTGATCTAAGCCATGGCAGCCTCCCCTAGGGGTCACCTTGTAGCCATCTGTGGCCATGAGACTTAAAATGCAGCCAAGAAATGTGTTCTGGTTTTTATTCTGCTCCCTTGTACCATAAGCTTATGTTGAAGTATCTAATATCACCTTCCTGTTCTTTTTTTCCCTTTTTTCTTCCTTGACTTGTTGCTTTCCAGGCTTCTCTCTGGAAATTGAAATAGCTGTGTTTCAGGTTCCTTCCTCCAGCTGTATTAGCTTTCAGGCCTTCATGCTGAGGCTCATTTGGTAATTTCCTGCCCATATTTCTGTGCTCTGCAGCCCCTTTATGTTACTTGCCTGTCCTTCGTGGTTTTGCTATGCCTTGCGTTTCAGCTTGATCTGCAGATTTAATTAGTGGGCTTCGTGTCCTTCCATTTTAAAGAACACATAAGATCATGGCAATTCTCTGCAGCAGCAGGTGGATGGTAGAAACAAGGAAGGAGCGGGGAGCACCATAAACAGCTCTCTGCAAAATAAGGAGTGGGGGAAGTGAGAGAAGATGTGGGTTACATGAGCAAACAGCTGAGAATGTAACTGTCTTGTAGCAAATGCCTCCCCTGCCCCCCAGTTTGCCAGGCTCTTCAGCACAGATGGTGTGGCAGCACCTACTCGTGCAATTTCAGAAACAAAAATGCAAAGGCTGAGCAAGGTGAGACAGAGAGATCTCAGTTTAGGAAAGGGCCTTAGGGGGATGCCACTATGAATAATTTTTGCAACACAGTCTCTAAGAATAAACCTCACATCTGTCTTAGGTCAGGTTTCTGGGAAACAGACTATATGAGATTCAATTTGACTGGGGGTGCTCTCAGAAACAATGCCTGTGAGGGAGGGAAGGAGGCAGGAAGGGGCAGAGAGAGGAGCCGAACTGTCCTGCAGTCTCAACAAGGAGCTCAGCCAGTTTCTATGGGGGTTCTCTTGAGCTGGGCGCCCCTGTAGAGTAACTGTGCTTCGAAGCCGGGAGTCTGTGCTTTATATCCACACAGGGCCAGATCTTGTACTTGGGCTGCCTCTAGAGAGGGAGCACCAGGTCTCCCAGGTGGCTCTAGTGGTAAAGAACATGCCTGCCCATGCAGGAGACGTAAGAGGTGCAGGTTCAATCCCTGGGTCAGGAAGATCCCCTGGATGAGGGCATGGCAATCCACTCCAGTATTGTCACCTGGAGAATCCCATGGGGAGAGGAATCTGGTGGGCTACAGTCCATAAGGTCACAAAAAGTTGGACACAGCTGAACGATTTGTCATGTGTGCGTGCATAGAGGAGGATTAACCTGGCTGAGGAAGATGGTTCCTGACAAAGGACTTAGCTGAGAGTCACCATAGCAAACTTTCCCAGCAGCTGGGAGGAGGAGGGCTTCAATCCCTACAGGGTCTGAGTGGCACTCCACATCATCCACTACAGAGTCCTATGAGACCATGCAAGCTCTCAGCAACATTTGGCATCGTGAACATTCCCTGTCCAGAAAGAGGCTTTCATCTTTGGCCTTCTGTGACACAGGTATCTTTTGCCTTCTTCATTGTTCCTTCCCAGTCTCCACTCTGGTTCTTTCTCCTTTTTTCTCCCCCAGTTTTCTTTTTGAATATGGATTCACTCATTAGTTTCATCCATAAGTAATTATTAATTGTTCATTTATTCCAGATTTCCCATAATTTAGTATTTTAACCCCCCCTTTCACCATTTATCTTTCTGAGGAAATCTTATCCACTCAGATTTTTGCCTTTTTCTTCTCATCTAGTGATTTCCAGCTCTTTAGGTCAAGTGTTAGCCTGTTTTAGAACAACAATCCAATCTCTAACTCTTGACTGGAGGGTCTCAAACAGAATGTGTCCAGAAATGGAATCAGTATTTTCCTCTGATCCAAGTTCACATTTAATGAAACATATAGCCATCCTCACAAGGATGATATAGTTAGGAGTTGTCCCAAGTCTTGCTACTCAAAATATGTCCCATTGCCGGGAGCTGACATATTGCATATTGAGTGCATAGTGCATATTGCATATTGAGTGCAGCACTTTCCACAGCATCATCTTTCAGGATCTGGAATAGCTCAACTGGAATTCTATCACTGCCGGGAGCCAGCGTGAGGAACTCCGCCCATGGCAAATGTCACGAGGAAGGAGGCTCGGCATACGCAAAGGCGGGATCGAGCCTCAGGAGTTCCCCTGGAAATTCTCGAGCATCTACCCCCAAAACCAGAGTCTGCCTACTTTCTGCTTTGTGCTTTCACCTACACCTCTGACTTTATAGGGGCTGTCCCCCACTACCTCTCTCTGAAAAAAGAGTTAGCTTACAGCTCCAGTTAATAATTTCTGGGTGTGACAGTGCTTCAACCTACAAACTCCTTTGGAAGTCCTCTAGCCTGCCTGAATAGGTTTTTCTGGCCACATGTGATTGTTCAGAATCTCCCAACTGTGAGAGGCAGGAGATGTTCTAAACTGTCTAAACACAGATTCTTTTGAGTAGTTAAAAGATTGATAGAAATTGTATTGGTGAAGGGTTTTTCACTTGTTGGGCCAATGTTTGCTGCTAAGTCTCCATACTCCTTACCTACTGTGTCCTTGGCAGTGTATTGATTGATATAATGGGTGTATAGAAATGTAAGTAGTAACCTCAATGTTTGTAACCTTGGACCCTTGAGTTAATTCTTTTCTTGATTGAGCCCACCTCACCTTTGTCCTATAGGAATGCAGCTTTGTCCAGTGATTTTTTGGATGCTGGTGCCTGACTTTGGAATAATCACCTTTAGAGAAAAATAAGTTTCTTAAAATGTTAACAGGCCTCCTGGCCAGAAGATGATGTAATTCACCTGAACTTTTGCATATGATAAGTTTGAAAGCCTGGCTTCAATTAGAACCAGGAACTGCTGTCCTTGCATGACTCCACCCCTTCCCCCATTATCCTCTATGCATAACTTAAGGTATAAAAACTACTTTGGAAAACAAAGTGCGGGCCTTGTTCACCGAAACTTGGTCTCCCCATGTCGCTCTCTCTCTAAAATTCTGGCTGAGTCTCCATCTGGAGCGCGGAACCCGCCATGCTTGCTAATTATGCCTGGGCTTCTAAGATCCGACCGGGGAGGCCTCGGTGTCTCCTCTCCTTCGGGAGAACGGAAGGATGCCTGCGGCCTACGTAAGTGGTGCAAACTTCTTGTCTTGAAGTTTTATTGGTCTCCCGCGTAAACCAAGCTACTCAGCCTCTTTTCTCCACTGAATTTTCCTACTGAGCTATCCTTATTGTATTACTCTTTATATCTTTGATAAATATTTATAAATAAATAGGTCGCCGACGCCATCCCCGCTTTGAATACCCTGGATCAACCGGGGCTGGACCCTGGCAGGTCCCATGGACTAGCAGCTTGCTAGAAATACAAAGTCTTAGTCTCTACACAGATCTAGTGAGTTGAATCTGCATTTTAACCAGATCAGTAAGAACATCAAAATTTGGGAAGCACAGATCTAGAACTTTCTTTTTCCTGAAAATCTATATCCAGTGAATAACCAAATAATTTTGTCTTTTAATTAATCAAGGATATCACAAGAATCTTCTACATGATACTTAAGTTCAGTTCAGTCACTCAGTCATATCCGACTCTTTGCAACCCCATGGACTGTCACACACCAGGCTTCCCTGTCCATAACCAACTCCCAGAGTTTGCTCAAACTCATGTCCGTCGAGTTGATAATGGCATCCAACCTTCTCATCCACTGTCGTCTCCTTCTCCTCCTGCCTTCAATCTTTCCCAGGATCAGGGTCTTTTCAAATGAGTCAGCTCATCACATCAGGTGGCCAAAGTATTGGAGTTTCAGCTTCAGCATCAGTTCTTCCAATGAATATTCAGGGTGGATTTCCTTTAGGATGGACTGGTTTGATCCCCTTGCTGTCCAAGAGACTCTCCAGAGTCTTCTCCAGCACCACAATTCGAAAGCATCAGTTCTTCAGTGCTCAGCTTTATACTCTCCCATCCATACATGACTACTGGAAAAACCATAGCTTTGACTAAATGGACCTTTGTTGGCAAGGTAATGTCTCTGTTTTAAAATAAGCTGTCTAGGTTGGTCATAACTTTCTTCCAAGGAGCAAGTGTGATACTTACAAGTTACTAAGTAGCTTCTTATTTACTGCTCTCAATCTCTCTCCTTTAATTGAGCCTTCATACTGATGTATAGAGCTTTTCCCATGGTTCAGTGGTAAAGAATATGCCTGCAATGCAGGAGGTGCAGGAAATGCAGGTTCCATCCCTGGGTCAGGAAGATGCCCTGGAGGAGGAAATGGTAACACACTCTAGCAGTCTTGCCTGAAAAATCTCATGGACAGAGGAGTCTGGCATACAGATAATGGAGTCACAAAGAGTTGCACATGATTGCACATGATTGAGCAACTGAGAATGCATGCACTGATGTATACTGATCATTCTAAGACATATCATGTCTTCTTGAACAAACTATAGGGTATGCCTATAGGGTAAATTCCAAAGTCCTAACATGTACTCATGGGGCTTCCCGGGTGTCACAGTGGTAAAGAATCCACTTGCCAGTGCAGGAGGTTCAAGAGAAGTGGGCTTGATCCCTGGAGTAGGAAAGGGCAGCACACACAAGTTTTCTTGCCTGGAGAATTCCATGGACAGAGGAGTCCGGCAGGGGACACAAAGAGTGAGAGACTGACGCGCCTGAGCGAGCACACAAAAAGGTGCTCACTCCCTAGTTTCCTATTTTTACCTTCTACTGCCCTGTTCCACATGCCACTGCTCCAGCCTTCCTGGTCCACTCTTAGTCCGAATACACATGCACACCACTGCACCATCATTCACGGTATTTCTTCTGAAACATCCCGTCACCCTCGACTTTGCTTGTCAAAGTCTCAGCTAAGATGCAGCCTAAATGCCTTGTCTTCCAAGAGTCCCCTCAAGCTCTTACTTGAAATCATCTCAAAACACATTGGTCATCTCCATTTCGCCACACTTTTACTCTTCTTTGTGTGAAGACTAAATCATAGCAACAAAGCAACAACAGAAGAAAAAATCTCCAAATGAAATCTACAGTCAGTTTAGCTCAGTTCAGTTGCTCAGTCATGTCCTATTCTTTGCGACCCCATGGACTGCAGCACGCCAGGCCTCTCTATTCATCACCAACTCCCAGAAATTACTCAAACTCATGTCCATTGAGTTGGTGATGCCATCCATCCAACCATCTCATCCTCTGTCATCCCCTTCCTCTCCTGGCCTCAATCTTTTGCAGCATCAGGGTCTTTTCAAATGAGTCAGTACTTCACATCAGGTGGCCAGAGTAAATCTTAGCACCTAGAGAAAGGCTTAGCATGTGGGTGTGCATGTGTTTGTTATTGGTAATTAAATATATCCATGAATGAAATCAATGAACATCTATAATCAGCAAAGTTTATGTATCAGCAAAATACAGTAATCTGTTTAACTAGAAAACTGGTCCTCTCATGGGTTTCCCAACCATAGCATATAGATTTTCTGATATAATCCTATTTTAGGAAGTTTTCCATTTTTCTTACATGGTCTTCTCTTTCATGGTCTCTAAGCTGCATCACTTAGTCATCCCTGATATAGGCTTTAAGTAAGAGTGCTGCATAGTTCCACTTAATGAGTGATGGATTATGTTGAGGGTCCCAGAGCAGTTTCATCTGAGATTCCCCTGTGGTTCCCCAAGCCTGGCTGCTTGCCTTAACATCTACACATCATGCCCTCCTCCCTTCTCTTTCCCTGCTGCCCTGGCTTCCTACTGCTAGAGTAGAAGGAGAGAGAACCGTTTCCTTTTGTTAGCTCTGGCTGAAGTGACAGAGTTGATCGATGAGTTGCTGTACCTGTCCAGGAAAACCAGTTTGATTGCCCTCCTGTGGCTGGGCTGACAGCATTCCGCCTTTTATGAACTGAAGAGTGAAGGACTCTTTGGAGCTCAGTTTTGCCTGTTTATGATGGATTCCAGCTGTATTTTCTATGTCTGCTGCTGTTATATCATTGCCATTAGTATTAATTTCTGGTTAGTTTATTGGCTGTGGATTTATAATGACTTTACATCATAAACATAAAAAGAGGAAAAGCAATTGAATGAACTATAGATAGCGAGTAGACCCAAGTGAAAAGGAGAAGATACTTAAGGCTAATAAGATTCACGTAGCTGGACAAGTCTAGCTTGCAGGCAGTTGTGCTCCTGGGAAACGGAGCCCTATTTGGATTGTAACACTTTTCCATACTTGTTGAAAATGAAATAAGATATCGCTGTAGCAGCAGAAAGGCTCATTGCTGGTGTATGAATCCTTTTACAGTAATCCTAACACTCAGAGGAAAACAGAAAACAATATGGAGTGAGGGGCCCTCTTTGGCTGAGGATCTATTTGATTTTTAATACCAATGATGTGAAGTTGCTTCAGTCATGTCCAACTCTTTGTGAATCTATGGACTATAGCCTGCCAGGCTCCTCTGTCCATGGAATTCTCCATGCAAGAAAACTGAAGCAGGTTACCATGCCCTTTTCCAGGGGATCTTCCTGACATAGGGATCAAACCCACATCTCTTATGTCTCTGGCATTCCTTGGAAGAAAAGCAATGACAAACCTACACAGCATGTTAAAAGGCAGCTTTGCCAGCAAAGGTCTGCCTAGTCAAAGCTATTGTTTTTCCAGTAATCATGTATGGATTTGAGAGTTGGACCATAAAAAAGGCTGAGCACCAAAGAATTGGTACTTTTGAACTGTAATGTTTGCTATGACCAGTGCGTTCTCTTGGAAAAACTCTATTAGCCTTTACCCTGCTTCATTCTGTACTCCAAGGCCAAATTTCCCTGTTACTCCAGGTGTTTCTTGACTTCCTACTTTTGCATTCCAGTCCCCCGTAATGAAAAGGACATCTTTTTGGGGTGTTAGTTCTAAAAGGTCTTGTAGGTCTTTGTAGAACCATTCAACTTCAGCTTCTTCAGCATTACTGGTTGGGGCATAGACTTGGATTACTGTGATATTGAATGGTTTGCCTTGGAAACAAATAGAGATCATTCTGTTATTTTTGAGACTGCATCCAAGTACTGCATTTTGAACTCTTTAGTTGACTATGATGGTTACTCTATTTCTCCTAAGAGATTCCTGCCCACAGTGGTAGATATAATGGTCATCTGAGTTAAATTCACCCATTCCATTCCATTTTAGTTCGCTGATTCCTAGAATGTCGATGTTCACTCTTGCCATCTCCTGTTTGACCACTTACAATTTGTCTTGGTTCATAGACCTAATGGGAGAAGGCAATGGCACCCCACTCCAGTACTCTTGCCTGGAAAATCCCATGGACCGAGGAGCCTGGTAGGCTGCAGTCCATGGGGTGGCTAAGAGTTGGACACGACTGAGTGACTTCACTTTCACTTTCACTTTCATGGACCTAACATTCCAGGTTCCTATGCAATATTACTCTTTACAGCATTGAACCTTGCTTCTATCACCAGTCACATCCACAACTGGGTATTGTTTTTGCTTTGGCTCTGTCTCTTCATTCTTTCTGGAATTATTTCTCCACTGATCTATAGTAGCATATTGGGCACCTACTGACCTGGGGAGTTCATCTTTCAGTGTCCTATATTTTTGCCTTTTCATACTGTTCATGGGGTTCTCAGGGCAAGAATACTGAAGTGGTTTGCCATTCCCTTCTCCAGTGGACCACATTCTGTCAGACCTCTCCACCATGACCCATCCATCTTGGGTGGCCCCACATGGCATGGCTTAGTTTCATTGAGTTAGACAAGGCTGTGGTCCCCGTGATCAGATTGGCTAGTTGTCTGTGATTGTGGTTTCAGTCTGTCTGCCCTCTGATGCCCTCTCTCAGTGCCTACCATCTTACTTGGGTTTCTCTTACCTTGGACGTGGGGTATCTCTTCACAGCTGCTCCAGCAAAGCACAGCCACAGCTCCAGCACTGAATGAAGCAAGGCAAAGGCTAACAGAGTTTTGCCAAGAGAATGCACTGGTCATAGCAAACACCCTCTTCCAACAACACAAGAGAAGACTCTACACATAGACATCACCAGATGGCCAACACTGAAACTAGATCGATTATATTCTTTGGAACCAAAGATGGAAAAGCTCTATACAGTCAGCAAAAACAAGAACGGGAGCCAACTGTGGCTCAGATCATGAGCTCCTTATTGCCAAACTCAGACTTAAATTGAAGAAAGTCAAGAAAACCACTAGACCATTCAGGTATGATCTAAATCAAATCCCTTATGATTATACAGTGGAAGTGAGAAATAGATTTAAGGGACTAGATCTGATACATAGAGTGCCTGATGAACTATGGATAAAGGTTCATCACATTGTACAGGCGACAGGGATTAAGATCATCCTCAAGAAAAAGAAACACAAAAAGGCAAAATAGCTGCCTGAGGAGGCCTTACAAATAGCTGTGAAAAGAAGAGAAGCCAAAAGCAAAGGAGAAAAGGAAAGATATACCCATTTGAATGCAGAGTTGCAAAGAATAGCAAGGAGAGATAAGAAAGCCTTCCTCAGCGATCAATGCAAAGATTGAGGACAATTCAAAGAGGACAATAAGAGAATGTGAAAGACTAGAGATTTCTTCAAGAAAATTAGAGATACCAAGGAAACATTTCATGCAAAGATGGGCTCAATAAAGGATAGAAACCATATGGACCTAACAGAAGCAGAAGATATTAAGAAGAGGGGACAAGAATACACAGAAGAACTGTACAAAAGTGATCGTCACTACCCAGATAATCACAATGGTGTGGTCATTCACCTAGAGCCAGACATCCTGGAATGTGAAGTCAAGTGGGCCCTAGGAAGCATCACTATGAACAAAGCTAGTGGAGGTGATGGAATTCCAGTGGAGCTATTTCAAATCCTGAAAGATGATGCTGTGAAAGTGCTGCACTCAATATGCCAGCAAATTTGGAAAACTCAGCAGTGGCCACAGGACTGGAAAATGTCAGTTTTCATTCTAAGCCCTAAGAAAAGCAATGCCAAAGAATGCTCAAACTACCACACAATTACACTCATCTCATACACTAGTAAAGTAATGCTCAAAATTCTCCAAGCCAGGCTTCAGCAATACATGAACCGTGAACTTCCAGATGTTCAAGCTGGTTTTAGAAAAGGCAGAAGAACCAGAGATCAAATTTCCAACATCCACTGGATCATGGAAAAAGCAAGAGAGTTCCAGAAAAGCATCTACTTCTGCTTTATTGACTATGCCAAAGACTTTGACAGTGTGGATCACAATAAACTGGAAAATTCTGAAAGAGATGGGAATACAAGACCACTTAACCTGCCTCTTGAGAAATCTGTTTGCAGGTCAGGAAGCAACAGTTAGAACTGGACATGGAACAACAGACTGGTTCCAAATAGGAAAAGGAGTTCGTAAAGGTTGTATATTGTCACCCTGCTTATTTAACTTCTATGCAGAGTACATCATGAGGAACGCTGGGCTGGATGAAGCACAAGCTGGAATCAAGTTTGCTGGGAGAAATATCAATAATCTCAGATAAGCAGATTACACCACCATTATGGCAGGAAGTGAAGGACTAAAGAACCTCTTGATGAAAGTGAAAGTGGAGAGTGAAAAAGTTGGCTTAAAGCTCAACATTCAGAAAATGAAGATCATGGCATCTGGTCCCATCACTTCATGGGAAATAGATGGGGAAACAGTGGAAACAATGTCCAGCTTTATTTTTGGGGGCTCCAAAATCACTGCAGATGGTGATTGTAGCCACAAAATTAAAAGACACTTACTCCTTGGAGGGAAAGTTATGACCAACCTAGACAGCATATTAAAAAGCAGAGACATTACTTTGCCAACAAAAGTCTGTCTTGTCAAGGCTATGGTTTTTCCAGTAGTCATGTATGGATGTGAAAGTTGGACTATAAAGAAAGCTGAGCACCAAAGAATTGATGCTTTTGAACTGTGGTATTGCAGAAGACTTTTGAGAGTCCCTTGGACTGCAAGGAGATCCAACCAGTCCATCCTAAAGGAGATCAGTCCTGGGTGTTCATTGGAAGGACTGAGGTTGAAGCTGAAACTCCAATACTTTGGCCACCTGATGTGAAGAGCTGACTCATTTGAAAAGACCCTGATGCTGGGAAAGATTGAGGGAAGGAGGAGAAGCAGATGAAAGAGGATGAGATGGTTGGATGGCATCACCGACTAAATGGACATGAGTTTGAGTTAACTCTGGGAGTTGGTGATGAGTAGAGAGGCTTAGCGTGCTACAGTCCATGGGGTCACATAGAGTCGGACATGACTATGCGACTGAACTGAACTGTAATGTTGGAGAAGACTCCTGAGAATTCCTTGGACTGCAAAGATATCAAACCACTCCATCCTAAAATAAATCAGTCCTGAATATTCACCAGAAGGACTGATGCTGAAGCTGAAACTGCAATACTTTGACCACCTGATGTGAAGAGCCGACTCATTAGAAAAAACCCTGATACTAAGAAATATTGAAGGCAACAGGAACGAGATTGTTCGATGGCATCACTGACTCAATGGACATGTGTTTGAGCAAATTTTGGGAGATGGTGAAGGACAGGGAGGACTGGCGTGCTGCAGTCCATGAGGTCGCAAAGAGTCTGACATGACTGAGAGGCTGAACAATGTTTGGCAAGCTAGTTCTTTACCACTAGTGCCCTGGGAAGCCCTTAATACCTGTGAATAACAGGTTAAAAGATTGTTTTCAAAATAATTTCCACAAGGACCTACAATTCCAGCTTAGGATAGTGGCCACAATCTTACAACTCCACAGTCTATGATTTTCATAGCAAAGCATGAGTTCCAGATTCCTCCATGGTTGACAGACACTATAATTTTCTTGGCTCATATGTTTTGCCTAAAAGTGAATGCATTTGTCAAAGCAGGAAGATACCTGTGATAGATGCCATGAAAATAATTAGATAGATAATCCCCCTTTGATAGGTGAGCCATTTAGAAAAATTAAAATTTAAAATATATCCAGACTTCAACTTGATTAACATATTTTATTGAAATACCTTAAAATTCTTTTCTGGAAAATTTGAACAGACAAATAAGCCTTAGTGAATAAGAAGATATTTTCTGTACCTCTGTATTTATTTTCTCCTGATGAGATGGCTCTGTTGTTAACACCTTCTTGTATAGAAAAGGCACTTCTTATCATAGGAAGAAGTAAAAAGAGGATTGAGATCCTTCAGAGACTTAAGACAGAGCTTTCAATTGCCAGCAACTCCTGCTACTTCTTGAAGCCTCATATCTGTCTCTTCTTCCGTAACGCTTTAATAATAGGTTCCATCTTCTTGCCACTCCTAGGCAGAGTTGATCACTCTCTTTGTTATCCTGTTGTCTCTTTTCGATTCTTTTTTGTGGTGCTTTTTCACACTGTTGGACAATAATTCCGTTCTCTATCTATGATATTTCAAACTCCATGTGGTGGTATCATCGTCACCACCACCATCACCCATCACCATCATTTCACTTTCATTATCACCTGAGCATAGCTAACATTTTTGAGTGTTAGGAACCAGCCATTACGCTAATCAACTATGTGAATTAGCATGTTTCATTCTCCCAATGATTCTGTGAGGTAGGTACTTTAAAAATCCTCAGGTTAAGGAAACTGAGACCCAGGGGTTTTTATTCAGTGTGATTCACTTTTATGACCTCCTTGCTTAGCACTCTTGGCACAGAGCAGGCACTTGATCCTTATAGAATGAGTGTCTTTCTAGATAATCTCTATCAGTTTATTGTTTAGTTATAAAATGACCTATAAGGTTGAATATAAATACCATGACTTAGAAATGTTCCCTCCTGCTTGTTCAATTCAAATTTAATTCAACAAACACTTTTCATTTCCAGACTGATTGGTTTTGCTTCTTGTTGTCAGAGATGGTCTGAAAGTTCCTGAGGAGATGCATGTGTGAAATGGTAGTGACATTAGGGGTGCTATCAAGGTCAACTCTTTCAAGGCATTGGACTCTAATGCATGTGTGCTGTACCTCAATTTATCCCAATCATTTTCATATTCATGTCTGTGACCCTGCTCATTGATTGTTTGATTTATTCATTCAGAAATCCATTAATGCTAGACCCTAAGATACAAAAGTAAATGTAATGAGAGAAGAGCAACTATCAGAATGCTTATGGTTTAACGGTGATAGGTCAATAAGAAAGGCTAGAAGTAGATAGATACCATCAGACACATCAACAAAGAGGCACAAAAAGGTACCTATTATTAACTTATGAGATTTCAGAGAACACTTCCTCCTAGATTAAGACCTAAAAAGTAAGTGGAAAAGGAGCAAAGAGAATGTAGGTAGAGCACTCCAGGAATAAGCATGTACAAAGATCTCAAGGAGGAACATGTTTGGGAATATGCAGACTGTTCAGTATGACTTGCATACATGGTGTCATTACAGATGAGGATACAGACAGAAATAGAGGCCAAATCAGAAGCCTCTTGAATGTCACACATTAAAGTTTCAACAACCTAAAGGCAAAGAAGATACATCAAAATGTTGCAAGGAGAGAGCATTTTTTTTTTATCACATGGTTTCCTATTTTTCAGTTTATTTTTTATTTATTTATGGTTTTACATATACATGCATATATTCTTTTAAAATTATTTTCCCATGTAGGTTATTACAAAATATCGAGCAGATTGCTGTGTACTATACATTAGGTCTTTGTGGGTTATCTATTTTAAATATAGCAGTGTGTACATGTCAGTCCTAAACTATCAATCTATTCCTCTGCACGACCCTTCTTCACTGATAATCTTAAGTTAAGTCTGTGAGTCTGCTTTGGTTTTGTAAATAGGTTCATTTGTATCATTTTTTTTTTTTTTTGATTCCACACATAAGTGATAGGATGTAATATTTGTTTTACTCTGTCTGACTTTACTTAATATGATAATCTCCAGGTCCATCCGCATTGCTGCAAATGACATTATTTCAATCTTTTTTAATGGTTGAATAAGAGTCCATTGATTATATGTACCAAATCTTTTTTATCAAATCAATTCATTTGTTGATGGACATTTAGGTTGCTTCTATCTCTTGACTATTACAAACAGTGCTGCAATGAACACTGGGGTGCACATGTCTTTTTGAACCACATTTATCTCTGGATATATGCCTAGATATGGTACTGCTGGATCTTATGGTTGTGACCCCATGGACTGCAGCATGCCAGACTTCCCTGTCCTTCACTATTTCTTGGTGTTTGCTCAAACTCGTCCATTGAGTTGGTGATGCCATCCAACCATCTCATCCTGTCATCCACTTTTTCTTTTGCCTTCAATCTTTCCCAGCCTCAGGGCCTTTTCCAGAGAGTTGGCTCTTCACATCAAGTGGACAAAGTACTGAAGCTTCAGCTTCAGCCCTTCCAATGACTATTGATTCCCTTTAGGATTGATTCGTTTGATCCCTTGCTGTCCAAGGAACTCCGAAGACTCTTCTCCAGTACCACAATTCAAAAGCATCAATTCTTCAGCACTCAGCATTTATGGTCCAACTTCACATTCATACTTGACTACTGGAAAAACAAAGACAGATCTTTGTCACAAAGTGATGTCTCTGCTTCGTAATATGCTGTCTACATTTGTCACACTGTTCTTTCCAAGGAGCAACCATCTTTTAATTTCATGGTTACTACTGTCCACAGTGATTTTAGAGCCCATGAAAATAAAGTCTGCCACTGTTTCCACTTTTTTCCCCTTCTATTTGCCATGAAGTGATGGGAGTTGTTGCTTTAATCTTTGTTTTTTGAATGTTGAGCTTTAAGCCAGTTTTTTTCACTCTCCTCTTTCACACTCAACAAGAGGCTTTTAAGCTCCTCTTCATTTTCTGCCATTAAAGTGGTATCACCTACATACATGAGGCTGTTAGTATTTCTCCTGGCAATCTTGATTCCAGCTTGTGATTCATCCAGCCTGCCATTTCACATGATGTACACTGTATATAAAGTAAATAAGCAAGGTGACAATATACAGTCTTGACATACTCCTAGCCCAAACTTTGAACCAGTCTGTTGTTCCATGTCTAGTTCTGTTACTTCTTGACCTGCATATAGATTTCCCAGGAGACAGGTAAGGGGGTCTTGAATTCCCATCTCTCTGAGATCTTTCCACAGTTTGTTGTGATTACACAGCCAAAGGCCTTAGCGTAGTCGATGAAGCAGAAGTAGATGTATTTTAGGAATTCCTTTGCTTTTTCTATGATCCAATGATGGTACCAATTTGATCTCTGCCTTTTTAAAATCCAGCTTGCACATCTGGAAGTTCTTGGTTCACTTACTGTTGAAGCCTAGTTTGAAGGATTTTGAGCATTACTTTGCTAGAATATGAAATGGGTACAATTGTACAGTAGTATGAATATTCTTTGGCATTGCCCTTATTTGGAATTAGAATGAAAACTGACCTTTTCCAGTCCTGTGGCCATTGCTAAGTTTTCTAAATTTGCTGGCATATTGAGGACAGAACTTTAACAGTATCATTTTTTAGGATTTTAAATATCTCAGCTGGAATTCCATCAATTCCACTAGGTTTGTTCATAGTAATGCTACCTAAGGCCCACTTTACTTCACACTAGAGGTTATCTGGCTCTAGGTGAGTGACCACACCATCATGGTTATCCGCATCATTATGACCGTTATTGTATAGTTCTTCTGTGTATTCTTGCCACCTCTTCTTAATATCTTCTGCTTCTGTTAGGTCCATTGTTGGGGGCCGGCGTGAGACACTCGGCCCATGGCAAATGTCATGAGGAAGGAGGCTCGACATACGCAAAGGTGGGATCGAGCCTCAGGAGTCCCCCTGGAAATCCTTGAGCATCTACCCCCATAACCAGAGCCTGCCTACTTTACTACTTTGTGCTCTCACCTACACCTCTGACCTTACAGGGAGCTGTCCCCCACCACCTCTTTCGGAGAAGGAGTTAACTTAGAGCTCCAGTTAATAATAATTCCTGGGCGTGGTAGGAGTGTTTCAACCTACAAACCCCTCTGAAGGTTCTCTAGCCTGCCTGACAGGCTTGTCCGGCCACAAGTGATTGCTCACAGCCTCCAACTGTGAGAGGCACGAGATGCTTTAAACCTTCTGAAAACAGGTTCCTTAGAAAAGTTAGAAAACCATTAGTATAAGTATAGTGGGCTGATTAGAAACTGTATTGGTGAAGGGTTTTTCATTTGTTGAGCCAATGTTTACTGCTAAGTCCCCACATCCCCTGCCCTTATACACATTAATGAATATATAGAAGAAATAAGTATTAACCTTTGATATAAATCACTTTAGACCTTAGGCCAAGTAAATTCTTTCCTTAACTAAAACCCACTACACCCTCACCCTATAGGAATGCAACTTTATTTGAGTGACGTCTGTTTTAAGAATAATCACCCCTGGAGAAATAAGTGTTGACTGACCGCTGTCACAAGGAGAGGGTCATAAATTGTCAGCGGCCCCCTGGCCAGAAGATGATGTAACACCCCTAAGACCTCTGTATACATTTGTGTGAAGCACCTGACTTTGATAAAAGTCAGGACTGCTGACCCCCCGTGACTTTTGCATAACATCTCAGTGTATAAAAACAGACTCTGGAAAATAAAGAATTGGGATCAGTTCCTCGAAATACTGGTCTCCCCATGTCTCTCTCTCTGTCTAATTCTGGTTGAGTCTCCATCTGGAGCACGGAACCCGCCATGCTTACTAATTATGCCTGGGCTTCTAAGATCCGACCATGGAGGCCTCAGTGTCTCCTCTCCTTCGGGAGAACAGAAGGACATCTGCGGCCTACGTAAGTGGTGCAAGCTTCTTGTCTTGAAGTTTTATTGGTCTCCCGCGCAAACCAAGCTACTCAGCCTCTTTTCTCCACTGAATTTTCCTACTGAGCTATCCTCATTCTATTACTGTTTACATCTCTAATTAATGTCTAATTGAAGCTATTGTATCCTGATCCTCGCCGAAGCCATCTCCCCTTCGAATACTCTGGATCAGCCGGGGCTGGTCCCCGGCAGTCCATACCATTTCTGTCCTTCATTGAGCTCATCTTTGCATGAAATGCTCCCTTGGGAGCTCTAATTTTCTTGAAGAGATCTCTAGTCTTTCCCATTCTATTGTTTTCCTCTATTTCTTTGCACTGATCACTGAGGGAGGCTTTCTTTTCTCTCTTTGCTACTCTCTGGAACTCTGCATTCAGTTGGGTATATCTTTCCCTTTCTCCCTTGCCTTTCACTTCTCTTTTTTTCCTCAGCTATCAATTAGGCCTTCTCAGCCAACCAGTCCTTCTTGCATTTCTTTTTCTTGGGGATAGTGTTGGTCACCACCTCCTCTAGAATGTCACAAATCTCCATACATTGTTCTTCAAGCAGTCTGTCTACAAACCTAATTCCTTGAATCTCATCTCTTGGATCATATGGCAGCTCTATTTTCAACTTTAAATTAACTCCCATTTTATTCTTCAGTGGCTGTACTGATTTAGATTCCCACCAAGAGTGTAGGAGTATTTAATTTCTTCCACACCCTCTCCAACATTTATTGTTTGTAGGTTTGTTGATGACAGGTGTAAGGTGATATCTCATTTTATGCACTGCAGTTTTGATTTGCATTTCTCTAATAATTAGCAATGTTGAGCATCTTTGCATGTACCTTTGGCCATCTGTATATTTTCTCTGGAGAAATGTCCACTTTGGTCTTCTGCTCATTTTTTGATTGAGGTTTTTATTTTGTTGTTGTTGTTTGTTTGTTTTTAATGTTTCAAGCCACATGAGCTGTTTGTAAAGTTTAGACTAATTTAAATTTAGAATATGCTGACTACAAACAATAGACAGATTTTTCATTCCACAAGTACTTATACAGTACTTAGTATGTGTCAAAATGCAGTAATATTCAATACTTGGATGAACTGGAGAAGTAGAATGGTGGAGGCAGGTAGATCAGCAGAGAAAGAGGCTGTTGGAATAAATACTGAGGAGTTAGAAACAAAAGCAGTGAGATTTATTTATAGTCAGTCCATTTCACTAATATTTCCCCTCTAATTACCACCTACAGAAAAATCATTGAATAAGAGCTTATCATTCAGTACACCTAGACTTACCATTAGCTTAGGCTTTTTCCACCATGTTTGTTTATTTAAGGGACATTCACTAACTATCTTGGCAAATGGTTGGATAACTAGCCAGGCAAGCGAGAAAGATAGTGCTTTGGAAACAGATAAATATGGGTTCAAATTACAGCTCTGCTGCTTCTTAATTGAGTGATGTTAGGACCTGTCTCATGTAGGTTTTTAAGATATGAAATCCTATTCCTTTTTATTTCATTCTGGAAATCTCACCTTGACATGGCTTCCATTTCTGTTTTCATTGTAAATTATTGCTCTTAGAGGCTAGTGCCATTAAAAAAGGTCAAGACTAGAACACAAGAGCCAAGAATGAATTATAACTTAGACATTTAGAGTTATGGCTCTTTGAAGAACAAATTCTTTGGTCAAAATTTTTGCCTCAGAGAATGGTAAAAGAGTGTGTCTGAATGCTACCTTTTCTGTGTTTGGTAGATTGTCATAACAGGGGTTATTTAATCAACTTTATGCCACTGTCGTAAAGGTAGCGTGCTAGGTCCTTTACATAAGTGAACTCATTCAATCTTTACCATAAACACGTGAGGCAATTATTATGTGTTCATTTTATAGTTGAGAAAGCTGAGGCTCAGAGATGTGGAGGGATGTGTTCCAAAAATCACTGAGAGAGCTGAGCCCCACATAAGCTGATAAAGCTCTAAAGTCCTATTTCTTGCAGGATACACTGTGTCCTTTCCCTTGTAAGAAATATACCAGGCACAGAAAGGAAACTGTGGCAAAGGAAGGTAATATTCCTCCCTGCCCTTAGGAAATGCATAATATAGTATAATACACAAACAGCAGCACAGTTATAGTCGTCGCCGTGTGTCACCTGACACAAGCTGATCCTGTTGACCAGGATTCCAGTCCTTATCCTGCTTTATTCCTACAAACTTAACACTAAGACCTTGACTTCTGTCCAGTTTTTTTTTAACAAGACAAAGGAGGTGTGAGGTATTCCCACAAGTGCGTTGTGTACTGTGTGTCTCAGCTGAGGAGTAAAGGCAGTGCCACTGGCGCAACTGAGGCAACACACGGCTCTGAAGGAGTTAACTGCTCAGCCCGAACAGGCTTCTGCACAGTGAACCAGAAGGACTAGGCTGAGCCATGGCTCTCCTGAAAGTGAACAGTCTCTGGGCAGTTCAGTTCTTGCAGTGTCTCCTGTGGGAGATTTGGCTAGCCTGGCTTGGTTGACCAAGCCCTATAATTAGCCAGGAATGTTCAGAAGTAAATATTGTTGATGGAAAAATAAGACAGTTATCCATGGTTGCATCTACCTCAGAAATGGCCAAAACTGATCCTGGAATGACAAAGTAGACCAAAAAATGCTGGGCTAGTAACTCTAGATGAGAATTTAAACTAAGAAAGAGTTCAATTTCTCTCTGTAGGGTTGGTCCATTTTTAGGTAAACGTTGCCTCTTCCAACCTCTGGTTTATATTACAAGAGGCTTTTCCCTAATTCTTTCTGGCTGTTCTCCCCACCCTTTATTCACTCAGCACCCTGGGGAGGACAAGCGCCTGATTAGTAGATTTGTGGAGAATAAAGCTCAGGTCAGTACCCAGGGTCGAGGGTTTCTTCAGTGCCCCTCCGTTCTGCAAGCCTCACCTGAGTGGATCTTGGAATTGGAGGGGGTGCTCTAGAGAGGAGTAAGTCTGACCTAGTCTGAATTTTTAGTTAGCCTAAGGTCTCATGCTAGCTGATATCTTCTACCTCAGCCATGAGGAGTCATTAGGGATATTTGACCGCTTTCTTTCACTCATTTCTCAATTTGCTCAGGAGGTAAGGAAGAAGGTCATTAATTATCCTGGCTTGCATGGAAGCCCCGTCCTCACATGAAAGTAACAATGTAATAAATCAGGTTATTAACTTGAGTGGAAGTGGGAAAATGGAGGAGGACAGAGGCACATGTGGTCTTTATTTCCACTCAAGATAGACTCTCTAGACGGGGCTGAGCCTGCCCCAAGTGGGTTTATCTCTGACATGTGGAAAAGTTCTGACTGCATTGGGTGCCTGACCAGAGGAAGGGATTACCAAAGAGCCCTGTGGGATTGTTTCCCTGCAGACACTCTTAAGGGCTTATATATGTCCAGGGGGAATTAAGAACAGGTAATCATGATAATCATCAATAAAATGGCTGAGCTGACAAGCGCCTCGGAAAGCCTGCAGTGCTTCCGGTGACAGACGTGACAGCCACGCTGACGCCCTCAGGCCCACAGGGCACTGGTTACTTGTAAGGACTTCTGTGGTGAAGAAGTGAATTGGAACTCTAGTGTTACTGAATTGCACATTCATTTTCAATAATTTTTTAAGTGTCTATTGAATTTGTTGCAATAGTGCCTCTCCTTTTGGCCATGAGGCATGTGGGATCCTAGTTCCCTGATCAGGGAATGAACCTGTGACCCCAGCACTGGGAGGCCAAGTCCCAACCACTGGACCATCAGGGAAGGTCCCTCACGTTCCTGCTAAAGAAGACATTCGCAGACTCCTAGATGGCAATCTGGAATTATTTTTTTCTTATTGTCTTCTTCTCCCTCATCTCATTCTTTACCAATACCCTCACTCACCTAGTTGAGATCTGTGCTTTTTTAGCTCTTTCATATATTTTCTTCTACTTTATTGAAAATAGAGCCTGGATGGCAAAGATTTTGGAGACCTCGGTAGAGGTTAAATTGGAAAAAAGTGAGGTTGAGATCAGGTATTAATGACCACTCATGAGGCTTGTTAGATTGTGAGGAAAAGGTATAATGGTAGATAGAAAGGAGAGAGTTTTGGATACCAAAACTCTGGATTGGGGAAGACAGTAAATGGAGACTCTGGGGCTCAATAGTCTGGTTGCGGAAATGGTGTGCAGAAAGATAAAGGGTTTAGAAGTTGGGAATGACATAACATGGCTCTAAGAATTCTTCCTGGTCTTCCCTGTTCAGTCTGTGTGTTATTGGATCAAGTACTCCTGGAGCAGTTTTATCCTAGGCCTCTTGAAGGTACAATTTATTTTTTTAAAGTAATTATTTTCTACATTAATTCTGACATTCAACAGAAAAAAATGCTCAGTAGAGAGGAGAGGAAGGAAAAATTGTTGATGTACATGGTGGCCAGAATGTTGGTACTTTGTAAATACTTAACTGCTCCAGGGTTAACATTCTGTGATTCAATGGATTGAATTAAATTAAACCACCTTGAATTTTCAGCATAATGGGAAGGTAGAGAAGAGTAATGGATGTCCTCATAGTACAGGCAAAGAAAGACATCACATTATTTTATTGTTGGAAGTAATAAAAATTTCCCTAATCCTTCAGTGAGCAAATGATTCTCAGAGAGAGGTGTTGGGGTCAGGCTATGGTTTCAAGGAGAAGAGATTTGCAGGAATTCACTAATGAAGACATGAAAATGTCAAAACACAACTGAAGCATTAAAACATATCCAAGGGCATGGATTTGTAAAAGTGCCTTCTTTAAGAAAATGCCACAGTATATATATCTCCAAGAACTAATTGTTATTGGAATATGAAAAAGGGCCCCTGGTTATAAATTCAAAGGATACTATTTATAATGGCTTTGGAGGCCCTGCATATCCTAACAATTAGCCAAATATTCCTTTAGAAATTTTATGAAGAATTGGCATTAATGAGGAGGGATCGATGCCCTCCTTCTCACTTCTGTAAGTAAAAAAGTCAGAGTTTTTGTTAATAAAGTTCATTCAGTCAAGCTATTTACTTGAAAAGTGGATTTCCCCAAAGACATTGCAAATGGTAGACTATTCGGGACTCCACCAGCTCATAAGACTTCTTATAGTGAACTAGGGAGCCCTTTTGGGGAGGTGCATATTTGCTGCTTCCATTGAGCAGTTCAGCATGTCCCTAGGCCCAGAGCACCCTTGGGGAGTGGAGGTGGGGATGGTAGTTTTCAGCCCCGTCGGTCCCTATGGGAAAGACACTCCTGTGCAGTGACCTTGCAACATACTTCTGTGGAAATCCTATAGCGGGCAAACCATACACTGATTTATGTATCTAAGCGCCGGACAGAGATTCAGATCATCATAAAAGGTGACTGCAGCCATGGGGCCCGGTGAAGGGTAAGAGGGACAAGGTATAGCTGAAATGACTGATTCTGACTCTTTAGCCTGTCACCCTGGATATTTTCTTCCTTTTTAGGGGTCACTGAGCATTTCCAGTGTTCCTGCCAGGATTCTCCTTGGCCTTATCCAATTCTGTTATCCTCAGCAAACTTCCAAGGAGGACATGGAGAGGTTCTTGGTGCCCCTCTGTAAATTCTGAAGAGATTATGCCATTCTTGGCAGACTCACTTCTCTTTTGAAGCTCTGGGTATTCTTGTCAATAAAATGAAGATTTTACGCACATAATTTTAAGGCCTCTTCCAGCTCCAAAGTCTGAGCTAAGCAAAGACACATATTTTCTGGTTACTTACTTATATGAAAACTCCCAAATAAACTGCCCAGAGAAATACTGGCACATTTGTTAACAATATTTCATTTGTTGTAAAATGTAGCAGAGAGTTTTTGGGTCATTGTACATTTCTTAAAGTGAAGTCTAGTTTATTCTAAAAACACAATATCTATTTTTGCTTTAATTTGTAGGAATCCAAGCAAAAAAGAAAAAAAAGCATAAATTATTTAATTTCCAGTCAATCCTCAGAAGAGCCCACAGTTAACATAGTATGTATAAACATTTCTGTAGAGTTTCAGGAGGTAATGTTGATGCTAGCCGAAAGTGAGTGAATGGCAAGCTTTCAGCCTATGAATCATATGTTAGAAAGCTCTGAAATAATAAGTACTAGTTTTTAAATTGCCAGTCATTCTTTCAAAGTGGTTATTTAAGGAATATAAAGGGCTCTTACTATATAAAAATTCAGAAATATATACATTTTAAAATTTCAGATAAACTGTAGAAGATGGGTCAAATGAGTAAGGACCAATTTTAGCATGAAGAGCTCCCCAAAAGGCAGTTTTCTGATAACAGTAATATGAAAAATATATTTTTCTCTCATCCTACAAAGTTCAATTTACTATATTCTGGGTAAAGTCCACAAGGCTTAAAAAAATCTTGCCAAGAGAGCACATTTTCAGAGGAATATACTGGGATGCTGAACTCCAGTTTGTGCTTGTCTAAACAGAGTTGTAGGGTGATAAAGATATTCCAGAAATACCAGATGCTACAGATAGTTCACACTGTTTAAGAACATTAGCATGCAGTTTTCAAAAAAAGTAAAACAATCTAGATGAGTTAATATCAACTATAATAAATTATTTACTAGAGGTTCTCTTCCTTCGGTGCAATTTCAAGTAAATGTCTTCAGGATGCCCAGGAGGATCTAGAAAGTGTCTCTCTGAGAAACCATCTTGAATTAATTACATTCTTCCAGCCATAAAAAATTAAAGAAAAAGAGAAACTAAAGCAAAGGGAATTAAGAAGAGAGTACATTTAGCTCAAAATATTTACACTACGCTTTTAGTTTCAAGCAGCATTTCTTGGAAAATTGGAAAAAAGAGTACAGCTTCATGTGAGAGTGATGAAGTAGCAGCTATCTGTGCAGATTAACCAGATCGTCAAATCATGGGCATCCTTGGCCTTCATACATTTTGGAGCTGAGGATATAGGTGTGGGCCAAGGAGAAGCAGGCACTTCTGCTTGGAACAGCTCCATCTTTTTCTGATTTTTCCCTCCATCCTAAGCTGCTTTCCTTTCTGACCATCTCTGCCACCCTCAGGGTTCCTCTTCTTTTTATCCACACAGCCTGGCTCATTGTCTTGGCTCTCTGTTGCTTCTTCTCTGGTTTTTGTATCTAAGAGATACAGAAGTAAAAAAAAAAAAAAAAAAAAAAAAAAAAAGGCAAACTGATTTAGACTATAGATTACCAAAAATCTGTATTCATCTTATTTTCTGTCTTTTAATGTTCTTTGTTCCAAGGGGAAATTGTCAGTGCCTCAGACACTGACACCATTTCTGGCCACCAGGCCTAAAGTAGCCCCCATTCCCCCTGTAATCAGACCTGTGGTGTTAGAGATGGCTCTTGAGAGTCCCTGGGACTGCAAGGAGATCCAACTAGTACATCCTAAACGAGATCAGTCCTGAGTATTCATTGGAAGGACTGATGCTGAAGCTGAAGCTCCAATACTTTGGCCACCTGATGCAAAGAAATGACTCATTGGAAAAGACCATGATGCTGGGAAAGATTGAAGGTGGGAGCAGAAGGGGACAACAGAGGATGAGATGGCTGGATGGCATCACCGACTCGATGGACATGAGTTTGAGTAAACTCCAGGAGTTGGTGATGGACAGGGAGGCCTGGCGTGCTGCAGTCCATGGGGTCACAAAGAGTCGGACACGACTGAGTGACTGAATGACAACAAAGTGACCAACGCATAGAGAGAGAAAGCTGAGTGGAGAGTGTGCAGGCCCTGACCTTGCAAGAAGTGAGCAGGGAAGAGGAGCCCCAGTGCCCCTTTCCCCTCTTCTTCTGCTTTCCCTTCCCAGCCAGGGCGCTCCCATCGGCAGAACCCAAACTGGACGAAGCAAGTAGCAAAGGTTCAGAGTGGATCTGGAGGGAAGAGAGGCGACTCCCCATATTGACTTCACTCTCTGCCATGTTACTTCATTTTACTCTTCCCAGAGCCTTTGAGGTTATGCGTAATTCTATCCTTTGCTTGTTGGTTGATTATTTTTGTGGTAGGAAAAAAGCTTTATGGAAACAGGGGATTTGTTTTGGATTCTCTGCAGTTTTCTAGAATGCTTCTGGACACACAGTATACACTCATTAAGTATTTGTGAAGGAAAGGAGGAAAGGAGGAATTGAAAAAAAGAAAGATAAAAAAAGAAAGAAAACATAAAGAAAATTAAAAAATTTACACTTATGCAGATGCTCAGGAAAATCTGTTTTTCTTTTCCCAGTGGTATGTGAGGTGATTTTAGCTGGTATGTGAATAACTGCTTTTCATTTAATTACCATGTATCTATTTTAATGATTATTAGATGATATTTTTCCCCATCATAAGTCTTGAATAGGTATTTAAATATAAGAAGCAAAGTTATGGAAAAATATTAGATATATGTTATTAAAAGTAAACAATGCTACATAAATACATGACGTTTGGGGAAAAGGTTGAGTGAAATGTTCTTCAAAACTCCATGTTTTTATTTTTGAAAATCTTTTTATTTTTAAAATTTATTTTATCAAAATATACTTAATTTACAATGTTGTGTTAATTTCTTCTGTACAGCAAAGTGATTCACATATACATGTATATACATACTTTCTCATATTCATATAGCTCAATGCTTTTATAAGCAACAATAACAATAATTCGCTTAACTCCATATTTTTATAAGCAATGGTAACAAGCACAGCTCTTTGTATCTTCAGAGTGCTTTGTTGTTCAGTTGCTTACTCACATCCCCCTCTTGGCAACCCCATGGATTGCTGCACACCACCAGGCTTCCCTCTCCTTCACCATCTCCCAGAGTTTTCTCAAACTCATGTCCATTGAGTCGATGATGCCATCCAACTATCTCCTTTTCTGATGACCCCTTTCTTCTTGCCCTCAATCTTTCCCAGCATCAGGGTCTTTTCCAATAAGTTGGCTCTTCGCATCAGGTGGCAAAGTATTGGAGCTTCAGCATCAGTCCTTCCAATGAATATTCAGGACTGATTTCCTTTAGAATGGACTGATTTGATTTCCATGCTGTCCAAAGCACTCTCAAGAGTCTTCTCTAGCACTATAATTCAAAAGAATCAATTCTTCAGTGCTCAGCCTTCTTTATGGTCCAACTCTCACATTTGTACATGACTACTGGAAAAACCATAGCTTTGACTATGTGGAATTTTGTTGGCAAAGTGATGTCTCTGGCTTCCCTGGTGGCTCAGATGGTAAAGAATCTGCCATATATATGTGTTAGTATACTGTATTGATGTTTTTCTTTCTGGCTTACTTCACTCTGTATAATAGGCTCCAGTTTCATCCACATCATTAGAACTGATTCAAATGTATTCTTTTTAATGGCTGAGTAATACTCCATTGTGCATATGTACCACTGCTTTCTTATCCATTCATCTGCTGATCTAGGTTGCTTCCATGTCCTATGGAATTTAGAAAGATGGTAACAATAACCCTGTATATGAGACAGCAAAAGAGACACTGATGTATAGAACAGTCTTCTGGACTCTGTGGGAGATGGAGAGGGAGAGGGTGGGATGATTTGGGAGAATGGCATTGAAACATGTATAGTATCATATATGAAATGAATCGCCAGTCCAGGTTCAATGCATGATACTGGATGCTTGAGGCTGGTGCACTGGGACTACCCAGAGGGATGGTATGGGGAGGGAGGAGGGAGGAGGGTTCAGGATGGGGAACACATATATACCTGTGGCAGATTCATGGTGATATATGGCAAAACCAATACAATATTGTAAAGTTAAAAAAAAAAAAGAATCTGCCAGCAATGCAGGAGATGTGGGTTCAATCCCCGTGTTGGGACAATCCCCTGGAGGAAGAAATGGCAGGCCACTTCAGTAGTTTTGCCTGGATGATCCCATGGACAGAGAAGCCTGGCAGGCTATAGTCCATGGGGTTGAAAACAAGTCAGACATAACAGCGACTAAACAACAACCGGTGTGCTATCACAACACTATGTTCCAGAGAGGTTAAAAAGCGTTGTCCAGGGCCCTGGATGAGTTGGTGATAAATTCAGGAACGTGGCTCAGCCGTTCTCGTGTGAGAATAGCTCTCCCGTGTTGTCCTTAGCATGGCACTCCACATGGAGACAAGAAGTGAGCGTGCATGTCCATTTCTCCTGGTCGGGAGCGCTGAGTTCCCAGGATGGACTGCCCTGGCTCAGCCCCTGCTCCGAAGTCACTAGGGCTTCCCTGGTGGCTCAGGTTGTAAAGAATCTATCTGCAATGCAGGAGACTTGGGTTCGATCTCTGAGTCAGGAAGATCCTCTGGAGAAGGGAATGGATGCCCACTCCAATATTTTTGCCTGGAGAATTCCATGGACAGAGGAACCTAGAAGGCTACAGTCCATGGAGTCACAAAGAGTTGGAGAAGCCTGAATGCTAACACTTTTACTTCTTTCCCTTTCCGGTAAATTACTAGCTTACTCTGTGCCTTGGTTTCATTGTAATGTGGTGTATCTGTAACTCTTCTCCTGTTGGGCTGTTGCAAGGACTGAAGAATAGAAAAGTGTCTGGGACATAGTGTGCTGATTTTCTAGTGTGAAAGTATTTCTATTCACTTGGAATTCCAGCTTGCTTCTTTCTGTTCTTTTCCTCCCTCCCTTATGTGTGAAGAGAAAGATTTGAGCAGCATGCTGCTGCTACTGCTGCTAAGTCGCTTCAGTCATGTCCGACTCTGTGCGATCCCACAGATGGAGGCCCACCAGGCTCCCCCATCCCTGGGATTCTCCAGGCAAGAACACTGGAGTGGGTTGCCATCTGGACCAAACATATATTTATTTGAGGTGCTCAACATTGATATATTGCCCTGGAGTCCTAACAAATGTATTTTAATAATTAAACTCTGAGTGAGTGGGCATTTCATAGATGTGGGAGATAACAAAAGAATCTACTGAAATGAGATGAAATGTATATGCCAAAGTTATCATCTCCGGGAGAATGCAATATATATATATATATATATATATATATATATATATATAGATGTGAGGCATAAAGTAATTCTATTAATAATAATGGTGCCTGCATTTTTGCTTTTTCCACTGTGGGCACACACTTGAATTTATTCATATTACAGAATATTCTCCCATGTGCCATGCATTTGGTATTGGCTGAGCTTTCCTAAACCTTGCTGCATTACATATGGTTAAGTCATTGTATAAATTTACATAAAGTTACACACCGCTATATGTAAATTATCTCTATGTGTAAAACAGTGTTCCTACTTGACAGGACTGTTATGGTCTTCTGGCACTGTTTTAATAAATTCCTGTTTACTTGTAAATAAATTCTTATTTGTTCTCCTGCTGCACTTTTGGTCAGTACTGAGATCATGGTACTGAACTCAGCCAACTAACAAACATAGCCTTCAGCTCTGGAACTTATCCAGTGTTCCAGTGAATTCCCACATATTTTTTTAACTAGTTTTTTAAAAACTGGACAATGTGAATAGGAACAGAGAATTCCCCTTTGTATACCTCTGTGTAATTAAGAGAATCTCACTCTTTGTCCCAATTCAAGGGCATGGATCCAGAATTAATGATGGCATCACTTCTGTTGGAAAGAAAACAGATAAATTAACAATAAAGCAAACAAAAATCTAGGAGTTCAAAGTGTCAACAAAATTTTCCTAAAAGAAAGTGATCTTAAGGCTCAGTAGGGACTGTCTAGGTCTGATGGGATAGCAGAGTGGTGATATCTTCAAAGAATGACAATATCAGGGTTGTTCAGGGTTTGGATACCAACTGCAGTTCCTTTAGGAAAAGCTTTAGACAAAAGATGCCATGCTTACCTCTTAAGATTATAGATAATGTTTCTATTTTACTGATGATATTCTGCTTCATAGAAGATTCTATACTATTTTTGGGGAAGGGGAGCATTAATGTGAGAATTTGCCCCATTTGGGCAAGTGGAATTGGATGCTTTTGGAAAAAAAGAGAATTATATAAATTTTAATCAGTTGAGAATTCCATGGACAGAGGAGCCTGACAGGCTACAGTCCATAGGGGTCACAAAGAATTGAACACGACTGAGTGACTAACACTTTCACTTTCAATCAGTTGATCATCTCTAGTTTATAGGAAAACTTTCCTGTTTTTCACCTATATGGTAAAAAATGTGTTGATTTATTAGAATTCTTTGTGAAGTCAGTTAGTGAAGGACTTAAAAATATAGCCTTAATAAGTCTCAGGTCCTCACACATCCTTGAGCATGAAGATGGGGAAGGTTAACAAGATGCCAACTGGGAGAAGTAGCTCAGACTTTGGGCTTGATTGGGTAAGTGGAGTCAGAGATTTTGAGCAAACATGGCTTAGACCAGATTGAGGATCAGCACTGCTGCTGCTGCTAAGTCGCTTCAGTCGTGTCCGACTCTGTGTGACCCCATAGACGGCAGCCCACCAGGCTCCCCCGTCCCTGTGATTCTCCAGGCAAGAACACTGGAGTGGGTTGCCATTTCCTTCTCCAATGCATGAAAGTGAAAAGTGAAAGTGAAGTCGCTCAGTCAGACCTACCTAATCAAGTGGGGTGGAGGATTTAATAGATGGACCATTAGGAATGGGACAGATACAAGACTGAGGGAAAACTTGTCAAGAATCTGGCCATAACTGGAGTTGTAATTTTCTCATATGTTTTATATATTTTTTTGTATTGGGAGAGTCCCTTGGACTGCAAGGAGATCCAACTAGTCCATTCTGAAGGAGATCAGCCCTGGGATTTCTTTGGAAGGAATGATGCTAAAGCTGAAACTCCAGTACTTTGGCCACCTCATGCAAAGAGTTGACTCATTGGAAAAGACTCTGATGCTGGGAGGGATTGGGGGCAGGAGGAAAAGGGGACGACAGAGGATGAGATGGCTGGATGGCATCACTGACTCAATGGACCTGAGTCTGAGTGAACTCCGGGAGTTGGTAATGGACAGGGAGGCCTGGCGTGCTGCGATTCATGGGGTCGCAAAGAGTCAGACATGACCAAGCGACTGAACTGAACTGAACTGATAACCAATTAACAACATTGTGATAGTTTCAGGTGAAGAACAAAGGGATTCAGCTGAACATATACATGTATCCATTCTTCCCTCCCCCTCTTTACCTTCAGGCAATTTTCTCATATTCTTAATAGGAATAATGATAGTGCATATTTCATAGGGCTGCTGTAGGAATTAATTGAGATTAAAAAATATAAAGCTTTTAGCAAAGTGCCTGGAACTCAACAATAGCATCTTTGCTTTTGTTTTATAATAATAACAATATAATAATCAGTATTATAATAATTATATAATAATAAGTATTGAAGCAGCACAGAGGAGGAAAAGTTCTTGCTGTGATGAAATGTTCCAATAATTATTTTGTAACTTATTTAAGAATCATATGTATCTAACCTTGAATGTCTAAGAGAGACTTGGGCAAAGGCCAGAAGGATTTTTAAAAATTTTATTTTCTACAGTACCGCATGTGAGTTGGGAGTGAAGAAGCAGACAGGATAACAGATGAAGAAATTTCAGTGAGACAGAAAAATGCAGTTCTGAGAGCTTCTCCAATTTTATACCAAGGATGACCTGCATTTCTTCTCAAATTATTATTTTAGTCACATGCAATGCTCTCCAAATGGTCTCATTAAAAAAGATGCCGCTTCTCCTTGCAAAATGTGAAGTGAGTTAAGTTTCAAATCTGGCCTTTTGCTTTGTTTTCTTCCTGTACAAAGACAGAGACTGTTGCTCTAAACTGGCTTTCTGTAGAATGACTTAAATAAGCATATCATTGTCAAAATGCAGAGCTTCCAGAAGCCAACAGCCTCAGGTTGAATAAAACCTTGATGGTGATGTCTGTAATGATGTTCACTTAAGAGGCCTGCTGTTAATGTTTGAACTGTGATCTCTTTAAGGCCTTGTGTATAGAAGGCCCAACCTTCAGGATCTCAGCATGCAAACACATTTGGAGATAAGGTCTTTAAGCAGGTGACTAAGTTAAAATGAGATCTTTATGGTTGAAGTTCTCTAGTTTCATGGGCTTCCCAGGTATCACTAGTGGTAAAGAGCCCGCCTACCAGTGCAGGAGACATAAGAGACATGGGTTTGATCCCTGGGTTGGGAAGATCCCCTGGAGGAGGGCATGGCAACCTGTTCCAGTATTCTTGCCTGGAAGTGACATGGACAGAGGAGCCTGGCGGGCTACGGTCCATAGGATTGTAAAGAGTCAGACATGACTGAAGAGACTGAGCAAGAATGCACACTTATAGTCCCATAGTCCTTATAAGAAGAGGCAGAGACACAGAGAAAAGGCCATGTGAGGAGACAGCCAAAAGGTGGTCACCTTCAAGGCTGGGAGAGAGGCCTCAGAGGAAGACTAAGCTGCTGACACCTTGACCTTGAACTTCTAACCTTCAGAACTATGAGAAAATAGATTTCTGTTGTTCTGTTGCCCTTCAGTCTGCAGTATTTTGTTAAGGCAGCAAATGAGTACACTTGCCTTGCTCTAGAGTCTTCAGTCTAATCTTTCATATTATATGGAACTCAAAGTTCAAGAAATATGAAGAGTAGGGCTGAGAGTCCCTCCCTCTGTATTTATTTTACAGTAACAAGCTTGCAAAAGCAGCCAAGTTGTCTGTAGGTGACAAGTTAAATACCTGAGTGATCCTCCTGGTTAGTGCCAGGCTATGGTCAGCAAGATGAGGCTACAGTGTAATCCCAACCCATAGAAACATGCTCAGGAAATATGACACAGCTGTTTGGAAACATCCTTGACTTTGCTGTCACTGATAAAGACATGCACATACACACAAGTGCATGTGTGTATACATTCACATACACACACACACAATTATACACATACACACACAATTATATACAGATGTCCACATCTTTAAGGAAATAAAACAAACTCACACAAGCCTCACTCAGTGAAACATCCTGGAGTCACGAGGAGCTATTATTCACCAGAAACAAGAGGAAGTATGAGAAAACCACCGAGAAGACATGCAATCAATCTCTCTCTGTCTTTTTTAATGTCTCTCCTTTTTTCACTGGACTAATGCTGTTATGGCTGGACATACTACTATCAGACACTCCTTGGAGCTGCAATCTCACTTTAATAAAGCTTTAGGGGTGATTTGAAGAAACTTCCTGTACAGCCTAACATTAAGGGGGGAAAACGTTAGTGAGGCTAGGAATTCCAACAGTTCTTCTACCTTCTTCTGTGCACCCAGTGGCTTGTGAAGCCTGCATCTCTCTCTGCCTAGTCACCCGTGTGGTCATGAGTGTGATGGCCCCGTCAACTCTCTGCCTGCCATGCGACACTCACTGTCCCTGGGGGAGACACCGCATCACACGAAGTCAAACAGGGCTGTCCACCCACAGTCTGGCTGGAAGCGCAGCTGGTCCTGGGGAAGAGCGTGGCACTTCATCATCCATTTCATTGCTAGTAATGTGGTGAAAACCACAGTCAACTCTTCTCCTAAATCACAGACGTCACAGGCTGCAGCAGTTCATAGGGGATCCACATGTCAGCTCCTCTGGCTGTGTGCTACGGGAAGCCAGGAACAGCTCCGCTTCTCAATTAGGTGAGAGTGAGTTTGGTATGAAGGGTGGACAAGCACCTCTTTCTTCCACCCGGACAGACTCCTGCCCACCTGCCCTGCTTCTCTCATTAATGTGAGCTTGCAATTAAGACACGACGCTCTCAAGACACAAGTGTTCCTTCATACCGAGGATGTCTGTGCCTTGTCCTCCCTGTGTGGAAATGCTCCCGCCCATCTGAAAAGTCCAGAAATAAAGCTGTCAGTGTAAGCACGTTAAATCAAGAAATGATGAGAGCAAAGCCACTCACGGATCCTGTCTCCCAACAACGAATCTCTGGAGGGACATTTTCCTGTCAGGGAAGCTCTTTCTAGGAGTGTCCACCTTTGAAAACATTTTGCACTCTTGAGAGAGGCATTAAATTTTATTAAGTCTAAATGAAGTTTATTTTACTTTTATGTGTTTTAATCTGTCTTGGAATGCCATGGGAGCTGTTATTGATGGACACATCTCAGTCCTGTTTGAGTGTGAGCCAAAGATGCAGCTGATCAAGTCAGATTCTTAAACATTATCCATTAACGTGTTGAAGGCATCCGAGCAGTAAAACCATCCAATGGATATTTACGAACGTGAGGCTCTATCGCTGAGATGCCCAGGCATGGAGGATCTATAGAGGGAAAAATTCAATCAAGAGAGATGGATAAACGTCTGGTGAGCCTGAAATAAGTGTACACAAGTGTAAAACACAATAAAGGTGGAAGCAACACAGAAAAGGGACAAATAAAAGAGACGATAACTTACAGCAGATATGTAGGCAATCATATTGTCTCTATAAAGAGTCTTGCTTCTGGGGAGTTTAAGCTGAATGTTTGATTAGGCATTCATTTAATAAATATGTGTAGTGTCCTTACAATGCACCTGGCACTCACTAGGCACGTAGGGCATAATGATAGACTTCCTGTTTGCTCAGACACCGCCGTCTGTTGGGAGAGTGAGACTGGCTTCACTCTAAAAACTCTGAAGGTGTGGAGGAAATAGTCAGGGGAGCAAAGAGTCTTAGTCGAGGCTGGGAATCAGCCTCAGGCACTGGGGATACTGCAGAAGGGCTTTCTGAGCGGTGCAGTGAGATCGTGAGCAAAGACGAAGATACAGAAGAGGGCGTCTGGTGCGGGCCACGGAGGGAACAGATTGGGGGCAGAAGCTTGGCTTGGAGTGGGGCGGGGAGCACACGTGTGCAATCTGCTCGCGCCGGGTGGTGGAGAGCCCCCGGTGCCCGGACGAAGGTGCGGAGATGAGCTCAGGAGTGGGCCGCCGGCCGGAGCCGAGGCACGCGTCCTGTGTCCCAGTCATGGAGAGCGCACTGAAGTCGCTGAGCAGGCACAGTCAGCTCTGCTTTCCTGCAAGACCATTCTGTCCATACGCAGCAGGTGCAACAGGGCAGAAGCGGGCGAGTGGTACCAGATGGAAGCTTTTAGGACAGTTTGCGCCCCTTGACGCCCTTTGCTGTTCCTTCTTCCCTGAGCAATGGAGGTCGGCAGTTACACACTCTAAGGAGGTCGTTCCAGGCTCTGCCTTCAGGTTTGAGCCTGCCTGCTTTCCCTGGCGCCTGCTTCAGCGCTTTCACCTGGGGTTGCTCTCTGTCCTCGGGGGTGGGGACCATGCAAGTAGAGAGGAGAGCAAGGTTTGAGAGACACCTCGGAGACACAGTCTGTGCGTTTATCACTTTAGTCGACTCAGTCCACACACTGACTAACATTTGAAAATTACTTTGGTAAACTACCTTTATTTTTTCTTTCCTATTTCTTCTTAAAAATTTTTAAAAATATAATTGATTTATAATGTTGTGTTAATTTCAGGTGTACAGTAAAGTGATTCATATATATGAATATATGTACATGTATATATATATATATACTTTTTCAGATTCTTTTCCATTATAGGCTATTACAAGATATTTAATTCCCTATACGAGTGCTATATATGCAGTAGGTCTTTACTGGTTTTCTATTTTATGTATAGTAGTATTTGTTAATTCCTAACTCCTAATTTATCCCTCTTGTCCTTTCCCCTTTGGTAACCATATGTTTGTTTTCTATCTCTGTGATATCTCCTATTTTACAAATAAGTTCATTTGCATCATATTTTTAGATCCCACATATAAATGATATCATATGATGTTTGTCTTTCCCCGTCTTACTTCACTTAGTGTGATGACCTCTAGGTTCATCCATCTTGCTGCTAGTAGCATTATTTCTTTCTTTTTTATGGCTGAGTAGTATTCTCTTGTGTATTTCTTACATATATGATATATATATATATATATTGCATTGTAAGTGTCATGTATAAATATACATATATCCTGAATGTATATTCTATATCCATTCATCTGTCAGTGGACACTTAAGTTTGCTTCCATGTCTTGGCTATTGTAGATACTGCTGCTGTGAAAATTAGGGAGAGTGTATCTTTTTGAATTAGAGTTTTCTCTGGATATCAATTCAAGAATTCCAGATTTTTTCCCTCTCCAAACAACTTTCTCCCCTAAGGTTTCCATAAAGATCATGTTAATGTAATCTTCACCTAAAGAAGTCTTTAGAACTAAAAAGCCTCTTGATGAAGGTGAAAGAAGAGAGTGAAAAAGTTGGGTTAAAACTCAACATTCAGAAATAGAAGACCATGGCATCTGGTCCCATCACTTCATGGGAAATAGATGGGGAAACAGTGGAAACAGTGTCAGACTTTATTTTTTTGGGCTCCAAAACCACAGCAGATGGTGACTTCAGCCATGAAATTAAAACACACTTAGTCCTTGGAAGAAAAGTTATGACCAACCTAGATAGCATATTCAAAAGCAGAGACATTACTTTGCCAACAAAGGTCTGTCTAATCAAGGCTATGGTTTTTCCTGTGGTCATGTATGGATGTGAGAGTTGGACTGTGAAGAAAGCTGAGTGCCAAAAAATTGATGCTTTTGAACTGTGGTGTTGGAGAAGACTCTTGAGAGTCCCTTGGACTGCAAGGAGATCCAACCAGTCCATTCTGAAGGAGATCAGCCTTGGGATTTCTTTGGAAGGAATGATGCTAAAGCTGAAACTCCAATACTTTGGCCACCTCATGCGAAGAGTTGACTCATTGGCAAAGACTCTGATGCTGGGAAGGATTGGGGGCAGGAGGAGAAGGGGACCACAGAGGATGAGATGGCTGGATGGCATCACTGACTCGATGGACATGGGTCTGAGTGAACTCCTGGAGTTGGTGATGGACAGGGAGACCTGGTGTGCTGCGATTAGGGTTAGAGTTAGGGTTAGGGGTCGCAAAGAGCTGGACACGACTGAGCGACTGAACTGAACTGAAAGAAGTCTTTATAATACAAAAGGAACAAGTTCTATTACTCTATTAAAGGTATAATACGTATCTATCAGGTACAGATCTAAATGCTTTGCATGAATTAAGTCATTTAAGCCCATAGTGTTAGGTACTTCAAACATAAAAACACTTTTAATCATTAAAAAAAATGCATCTTATGATATAAGTATTCTTGTTCTCATTTTATAGATTTGGAAATTGAGGTTCTTTGCAGTTTCAAGCATATGGGAAATATCTTTTTTGATGATAACCTTCTTTATGGTCCTCAAATCACTCTACAGACATCAAATTTCTATCAACTTCATTGATCAATAGAATTCTAGATTCTCAAGAATGAGAGAAATTTTGTAGGTACTTTTTCCAGCCCCACAGGCAAGGTTCCTATACGTGTTCTGGGCCTAGAGTACATTCATTCCTTTAGTCATTCCCTCATTGCCCATCCGTTCAGCTCAATTCAGTTCAGTCGCTCAGTCGTATCCAACTCTTTGGGACCCCATGGACTGAAGCACGCCAGGCTTCGCTGTCTATCACCAACGCCCAAAGCCTACCCAAACTCACGTCCATTGAGTCGGTGATGCCATGCAGCCATCTCATCCTCTGTCGTCCCCTTCTCCTCCTGTATGGACTGCCAATTCTTTGTCTAGATGATCACTGCTGGTAAAGGTGCTCTGCCTGTCCTGTCATCCTCCTAGGCTTGGTTTCAGCACTTTTAGTGACAGGGAATTCACTGCCTTCTTGAAGCAGCCTATTCTGTTGTATATTTAGTGTCTTCGTGGCCTGGGTTCAATCCCTGGTAAGGGAACGGAGATCCACCAAACTGTGTGGCCAGAAAGGAAAAAAGAATATGGTCTTGCTTATTCAGTCTGTGAGATTTCTTATGCTGAGCCCAGACCTACTTCCATCCAACTTGCAATCACTGATCAGAATTTTATCCTTTGAGACTATCTAGAGTAAGTGTAATCTTTCTTCCATGGAACAACTCTTTTAACTGAAGGACCTTTTTCTTTGGGTAAATTTTCACTGCATCCCACCAAGTCTTCTCTTTCTTGGCTCTACATCCTTCATACTTTAAGTGGCTCAGTTTCAAATTTCCATAGCATCTTAATTCCTGTCCTCAGGTTGTTCATATCTAAACACATACCACTTCATCTACATGAGCCTTTCCACGCAGTGTCCAGGACTCTGGCAATTTTCCAAGCCTTCTCTCTTCTAGGAACGGCAGAGAGCAGTTTTACCTCACTTCACATTGCTTGCCATAACTCATAACATTTGTAATTACGTCCTTGTGTTGGTGTCTTATCCCATGCAAGAGAGCGAGAGGGGCGAAGATCATGAACAAGTTTTGTTTTCAGGCATATCTATAGCACAGTGCCTGGCATGAATAAATGTGCCACGAATGTTCGTGAAATGAATGAATGACTAACTGAATGAATGGTTCACTGCTCTTAAGACACCAAAAAAGAGCATGCTGGGTTTTCTAAATTGCAGTGAACTAGAAGATTACAAATGGCCAATAGGTATATGAAAAAAATGCTCATTGTCACTAACCAATCAGGGAAGAGCAAGTCAAAATCACAATGAAATATCACCTTACATCTGTCAGGATGGCTATTCAGTTGCCTGGTCGTGTCCGACTCTTCAGAACCCCATGGACTGCAGCACATCAGGTTTCCCTGTCCCTCACCATCATTTATTTTTTCAAAAAATGAAATAAAATAAAAAGAGATCCCCCTCCCCCAAAAAAAACAGTGATCTAGAGGTAACTTTTAGAGATGTGCTATCCCCATCAGCCCATTTTCAGGAAGGAAAACTGAGACCAGAGAAGGTCATACATCAATGCTCAGAGCAGGACTCTGGCCCATTGATTCCCACTTCAGAGCCAGTGAGTGAAAGGGCCACCCCAGGTCTCGGTGGGGTATGGTGGTGGAGGTGGTGGGCATGAGACAGGCATTTGCAACGTCTGAGTGCCAGGCCCTTGGGCTCTGCTGGGACCCTGGGCAAAGCACAGGGAGGTGCCCAGGCCTCACTTTCAGGGCAGGAGCTATCTCGATGGGATGGGGCTGTGTTCAAGGCAGCTTTGGGCCACAGCTATGTATTCAAGGCTTTTCCAGGGCCTGCGTAAGGCTCAAATATTGATTTAGCATCTCTCATCTAAGAGCTCCTCAGCTGTACTGGAAAAGGACTGACAAATAAGAAACCGCTAGGGATATACCCGGAGAATTATTCCAGGGAAATGAAGTGTTGGCAGCACCATGAAATAAATTCCGTTTTTGTTCTGCTCAGGCTCACCGAGAGGAAGGAAGGAAGCCGAGGCCATTACCGTTCTTAGCAAACAAAGCGAGTCTGGATGTCAGTTGCTACTTTCCCCTGTAGATGCTGTTCATAGACGTGTCTGGCCTGATCACAGGAGAATTATGGCTCTCATACCATAAACAGCACTGATCCGTAGCCTCCCTCTGAGACTATGAGGGGGATTCTGCATTAGTATTTTACGACTTGAAACAATGTATAATGTAAGCCCCTAATCTGATGGTAATGGTCCACTCTGTCACCCTGAGCTACGCCAGCGCCAGTGACAGCCTGAGTGACGCCTGCCCGTCTGGGGCTCTGTGGCTTGGCATGACTTCATTCACTCCTCACAGCAGCGCTTACCCCCGTTTTATAGGTGAGGGAGTCGGGGTTCCGGGAGAGCCAATTTTGAAATCACGTCTCCCTAACTCTAGAGTCATTGTTCTTAATCCTGTGCTCTGTGCTTGCATAGTGTGCTGGGAAAATGACTGTTAACTAGTTGTGGCTCTCTTGTTTTAGGCAGAAATTTTCTCTTCCTGGCTTTCACATATTGCTTTCTGCTTTGAGTGTCTTTACGATCCTCCTGCTCCAACTTTGTGTGTGTGTGTGAACTCAGTCGAGTCTGGCTTTGAGACCCCATGGACTGTACCCCACCAGGCTTCTCTGTCCATGGGATTTCCCAGGCAAGAACCCTGGAGTGAGTTGCCATTTCCTACTCCAAGGGACTTTCCTGAATTGAATCTGTCTCCTGCGTTGGCAGGCAGATTCTTTACCACTGGGCCACATAGTACCCTGTCTCTACTCATCTTGCTGGATTCCATGCAGGTACCCCTACTTCTAAGAATCTCTCTTTGGCCCCTCCTTCTCATCTGACTTTGCCTCTCCCCTCCATCACAGTTCTGCCATTAAATTAATGGTTCTGTTTCCCCACTGCTAGACCGTGGAGCCCTTGAGGTCAATGGCCATTACTTATTGAGCCTGTGTCCCCAGTGCCAGGCATAAGTTGGTTTTCTTTCTAGATTTCATTTACTATATGCAAGATAAGACTCTGGAACACCTGAAAATTGGTAGCAGCATTTTTCTAATCACAAGATGGTGGGAGGTGGTTTAAAACTTTACCTTCCTCCTTGCTTTCAGCAGTATTCCCCAGGAGAGTACCTGGCTGGAGTAGATACGCAGTGAAGTGAATGTGGGGCTTCCCTGGTGGTCCAGTGGTAAAGAATCCACCACAATGCAGGAGACATGAGAGACACTGGTTCAATCCCTGGGTTGGGAAGATGCCCTGGAGAAGGAAATAGCAACCTGCTGCAGTATTTTTGCCAGGAAAATTTCATGGGCAGAGGAGCCTTATGGGCTGCAGTCCGTATGGTTGCAAAGAATCAGACATGACTGAGCATGCATAGTTGGCTTCAGTTCAGTTCAGTCACTCAGTCATGTCTGACTCCTTGTGACCTCATGAATCACAGCACGCCAGCCCCCCAGTCCATCACCAACTTCTGGAGTTCACACAAATTCACGTGAATCGAGTCAGTGATTCCATCCAGTCATCTCATCCTCTGTCGTCCCCTTCTCTTCCTGCCCTCAATCTTTCCCAGCATCAGGGTCTTTTCCAATGAGTCAACTCTTCGCATGAGGTGGCCAAAGTTTCAGCCTCAGCATCAGTCCTTCCAATGAATACCCAGAACTGGTCTCTTTTAGGATGGACTGGTTGGATCTCCTTGCAGTCCAAGGGACTCTCAAGAGTCTTCTCCAACACCACAGTTCAAAAGCATCAATTCTTCGGCACTCAGCTTTCTTCACAGTCCAACTCTCACATCCATACATGACCACTGGAAAAACCATAGCCTTGATGAGACGGACCTTTGTTGGCAAAGTAATGTCTCTGCTTTTGAATACGCTGTCTAGTTTGGTCATAACTTTCCTTCCAAGGAGTAAGTGTCTTTTATTTTTTTTTTTTATTTAATTGACTACTTGGTAGTGTTATATTAAGCTTCAAGCTGAGTCAAAGATTTCCTTCAGGAAGCAATTCTTTTTTTTTTTTTTAATTTTATTTTATTTTTAAACTTTACATAATTGTATTAGTTTTGCCAAATATCAAAATGAATCTGCCACAGGTATATATGTGTTCCCCATCCTGAACCCTCCTCCCTCCTCCCTCCCCATACCATCCCTCTGGGTCATCCCAGTGCACCAGCCCCAAGCATCCAGTATTGTGCATCGAACCTGGACTGGCAACTCATTTCATACATGATATTTTACATGTTTCAATGCCATTCTCCCAAATCTTCCCACCCTCTCCCTCTCCCACAGAGTCCATAAGACTGTTCTATACATCAGTGTCTCTTTTGCTGTCTCATACACAGGGTTATTGTTACCATCTTTCTAAATTCCATATATATGCGTTAGTATACTGTAATGGTGTTTTTCTTTCTGGCTTACTTCACTCTGGTGTCTTTTAATTTCATGGCTGCAACCACCATCTGCAGTGATTTTGGAGCCCAAAAAATAAAGTCTGACACTGTTTCCACTGTTTCCCCATCTATTTGCCATGAAGTGATGGGACCGGATGCCATGATCTTCATTTTCTGAATGTTGAGCTTTAAGACAACTTTTTCACTTTCATCAAGAGGCTTTTTAGTTCCTCTTCACTTTTTGCCATAAGGGTGGTGTCATCTGCATATCTGAGGTTATTGATATTTCTCCCAGCAATCTTGATTCCAGCTTATGCTTCTTCCAAGCCCAGTGTTTCTCATGATGTACTCTGCATAGAAATTAAATAAGCAGAGTCACAATATACAGCCTTGACCAATTCCTTTTACTATTTGGAACCAGTCTGTTGTTCCATGTCCAGTTCTAACTGTTGCTTCCTAACCTGCATATAGGTTTCTCAAGAGGCAGTTACGTGGTCTGGTATTCCCATCTCTTGAAGAATTTTCCACAGTTTACTGTGATCCACACAGTCAAAGGCTTTGGCATAGTCAATAAAGCAGAAATAGATGTTTTTCTGGAACTCTCTTGCTTTTTCCATGATCCAGTGGATGTTGGCAATTTGATCTGTGGTTCCTCTGCCTTTTCTAAAGCCATCTTGAACATCTGGAATTTCATAATTCACGTATTTCTGAAGCCTGGCTTGGAGAATTTTGAGCATTACTTTGCTAGCATGTGAGATGAGTGCAATTGTGCGGTAGTTTGAGCACTCTTTGACATTGCCTTTCTTTGGGATTGGAATGAAAACTGACCTTTTCCAGTCCTGTGGCCACTGCTGAGTTTTCCAAATTTGCTGGCATATTGAGTACAGCACTTTCACAACATCATCTTTCAGGATTTGGAATAGCTCAACTGGAATTCCATCACCTCCACTAGCTTTGCTTGTAGTGATGCTTTCTAAGGCCCACTTGACTTCACATTCCAAGATGTCTGGCTCTAGTTGAGTGATCACACCATAGTTGGTTTAGTTAACTGTAAAAGACTCAGAAAGTCCTACCAAAAATATACTCAACTAAAAAAAAAGAAAAGACCAAGCTCAGGAGAGAATGATGAAGGTCATTCAAGATATCCAAGCACAGTAGAAACAACTTGGGACTCTGTTGTGAGAGAGACCTGGGTTTAAATCCTAGCTCTGTCTACCTGGCACTTGACCTAGCAATTAAGTCACTAAAGTCAGTTTCTCCATCTAAAAATGATAGATGATAATAATAATGCCAACATTAAAGATCCAGTGAGGGAATTATTTACAATACTACCTATAAGAATCTTAGCACAAAGCTCAGCATCGTGTTTGTACTAATGAATGTGACTGTGTACTTCACCCTTTGCAACAGATCTATGAAGGTCTTGAGATATACTTTTCTTGAAATAAATGTTGCTAATCTGATTTGTAGATGGGGGTGAGTAGGTGTCCATGATTTCATATCAGTAGTATATAAAGTGTGGAACTAATTTTTTCACATTGAATTCTTGGCATAAGCAAACCTACTTCCACATGACATTCTTTTAGTAAAGTCAGTTACTTGCACATACTGCATTTTATAACTTATATTTTATGACAATTTTTATGATTTTTTTTTCTATACTGAGAATTACTTAAGGCAGAAGTTGTCTGAAATTCACCTTTCCTTGGGATTTGGACATAGTACAATGCCTGGCATACAGTTGATAATTTTTAACATTTATCACAACTGTCCTTGAAAAATTTTTTAAGTGCAATTATGTTTTGGGCTTCCCTGGTGGCTCAGTGGTAAAGAATCTGCCTGCCAATTCAGGAGATGCATGTTAGATCCCTGGGTCTGGAAGACCCTCTGTAGAAAGAGCTATAGGTAGGTGTGACACTTACCTCCTCTATAGGTTATTCTGACTTCAGAATGCCTGAGAGTTACCTGGAAAAGTGGGTAAGATGCAGGTGAAGGTGCTGGTAAGGATGGAGGAGACAAATACAGTAAGTCCCCTGCAGGCACGAGTGGGAAAGAATCTGCCTGCCAATGCAGGAGACAAAAGAGACGTGGGTTCGATCTCTGGGTTGGGAAGATCCCCTAGAGGAGGACATGGCAACCCACTCCAGTGAGAATCCCATGGACAGAGGAGCCTGGAGGGCTATTGTCCATGCTCAGACTGAAGTGACTGAGCATGCACATACATGCAAACTGAATTTGTGAGCTTTCAAGGATGTGAATGTGTTGCTCCATGCCAGCTGTTGTACTGTACTACTGTACTTTTCAAGATACTGTACTGCAATATTAAAAATGTTTCCTTTATTTATTGGGTTTGTTTTTAATGTACCATTTGTGTGAAAAGTAGTATAAACCTATTACAATACAGTACTAGATAGCTGACTGTGTTAGCTGGGTACCTAGTTGGACTTAAGAACGAATTGGACTTAACAGACACATTCCCAGAATGGAAGTTGATTATATGCAGGGGATGTACTGTATAAGTGCCGATAGAAACCTTATTGCAGCAGGACAGCATGCCTGCTATTCCAGGGCAACTCCAACAGCTGCAGAACTTGGATGTGGGTCCAGCAGGCTGGTGATGGGTCACTGAGGGAGAGACACTCTCGGAGTCCAGGTGGGGGAAAATCACCAGGCAGCCTTGAAATGTGATGTAGTCCCTAATCACTGCCTTGAACATGAGGGAGAGATTGGGTCTCTGGGAGATGGACTGACTGGAGCTAAGTAGGACTTCTGTTGCAGAGGCACGGTGCTGCCGGGGACATTGCTAAGTCAGGTGCAGAAACAAGAAATAGCGCCTGAGATGGGGTCTGATGGGCCGCATCTTTTCTTTATGGCACAGACACAGCTCAGGCATCTCCCCACTGTACTTCCTTCTGCCTCTTGCATTGCAGTCATCACACTGGTACTGCAGTGATCTGCTTATATTTCTGCCTCCCTCGCTCTATGGTGAACAGCTTGACAGCATCAGCCATGTATTGTTGTTGTTTATTTGTCTTCATGTCCATAGTACTTATCTCAGAGCTTGGCCGATGATACCTGCTTTCTGAATTATGGAATAAGTGAATGACTTATTTTCCTTCCCTTCCCCAAGCCCCTGTTAGGAGAGAGGTGTTTACATCCCTCCAGCAGGAAAAAGGGCTTCCCAGGTGGCTCAGTGAGCAAAGAATATGCCTACCATGCAGGAGATGCAGATTTAATCCCTGGGTTGGGAAGATCATCTGGAGAAGGAAATGGTAACCCACTGCAGTGTTCTTGCCTGGAGAATCCCATGGACAGAAGAGCCTGGAGTGCTACAGTCCATGGGGTCACAAAGAGTTGGACATGACTGAAGTGACTGAGCACAGCAGAAAAACAGGGCCCTCCTCGGAGCTGAAGAAGGGTTGAACGTGCCTGTGGGAATTAAATGATCCAATTGTGGGAAAAGGTGAACCAAAGAGGTGGGGACCAAAAGAGGAAGAACTGAACCACTAGACATTGGTCACTGACACCTTAGTGTGGCTGAATCTGTGATGCCTTTTTTTTTTTTTTCTTTATCAACACAGCTAATCAGAGAGTGATGAAGGTGGGAAGGAGGAAGAAAAAGTTTACAATGATAATATATTCTTGCAGTTACTTTATTTATATCTTCAAATTTAAACCTTAAATGATTCTTGTAAAATGGATCTATTATTACCCCAACAAAGATGTGGAAATGGAGCAATTTGCTTAAGATCACAGGGGTACTCCAGGGCAGTCCGAAGTCGGTGGTACTCACTGGTGAGTGCTTACCTTAACTTCGACCCTGAGGATAGAACACGGGAATTATGAACACATTGGACTCCTGAGGGGAGGGAGTCTGGTCTCCTATTTCCTGTCAGTGCATCTGATACACCCAACAGGACCTCTAGGACATGAAGTACATTCTAGGGAGGATGTCATCAGTCTTAATTGGCTTCTTACTGATAATTCTGGGTGTTTCCCATGGCTTCTGTGTAGTTTTATTATATTGATTAAGCTAGTTATCTGCCATAGGAAAATGGTTATAACCAGAAATTTGGGGGAACACATATTCTGCAGCACTTGGTTCTAGAGATACAAATATAATAAAAATATAATTACCCGTTGTTGAGTAACTGGAACTATGCTAGCACTTCCCGAGTGTTCTAATTCCTCCTCACATGAACTCTACCAAGTAGGTATTATCACCTCAAATTGGCCGATGAAGAAAAGAGGCTCTAAAGGCTAACCAACTTAGCTCTGTATGTGTGCTAAGTTGCTTCAGTTGTGTCTGACTCTTTGCAACCCTATGAACCATAGTCCACCCAGGCTCCACTGTCTAGGGGATTCTCCAGGCAAGAATCCTGGAGTGGGTTGCCATGCCCTCCCCAGGGAATCTTCCTGACCCAGGGATCAAACCCTTGTCTCTGGCATCTCCCTCATTGACAGGTGGGTTCTTTACCACTGCCACCTGGGAAGCCCAACGTAGCTCTACTACTTTCAAATTCTGACCTTGGATGATTCTTTCTGACTTCAACTCCCTTCTCCTTTGCATTACTGCTTGCCTGGATTAGGGTTCATTTGGGGAGGTAGACTGTAAATACACAATTAAAGGTAATAACTGACATAAGTGCTTTGATAGATGTTCCAAAACACTGTGGAGCTGATCAGTTCTTTAGTTGGAGAAGATGGAGGTATGGATGGGACATTCAAACTGAGTCTTAAATGAGGAACAGCTTTTGAAACATTGCTCTTCTGCCTTGTGTGTTTAAATCACTTCAAATTTCAACAAACAAACAGGTGGGATGGAAAATATGTTCGTGTATGCAGCCTCCCTTTGCCCTGGAGCCCATCACCTCCTGTGCTCCCTTGGGACGTGCCTTTTTCTACCCAATACTGTTGGCTGCTCCCCCTGGGTTCATGTTCATAGTTAAAGTGATGGTCCAACTGTTCCCGGTGCAAAGAACAAATATTCTGATGCAAACCTTGAATGTAGATCTGTCACACCATTAAGGCAGAGCTGTCAAACATCTTCTCTTCCAAAGACCGAAGTACATTTTTAGCAACGTGTTCGTGTGTCTATGTTGCTCATTCAAGGCTGTGCTATAATCAAGAATATTTCAAGAGATTCCCTGCTGGTGCTGGAGGAGTTTGTGCATAGATTTAAGTAATAATTTGTCAATAATTACACATATGAGAGGAACATTCAATATCCTAGGGTAAAATTGATAATTGACTCTTTAGATAGCACCATCTTTATAAGTTTTATTTCCCTTTTCTTTTCATTGTATCTTTTTACTAATCTGTCTTCTAAGTAACCAAAACATGATATCAAAAATCTGCTCTTTTTTTTTTTTTTTCTCAGAGGTTTATATTTTTTGCTTTTTTCTAAGTATTTTCCTGGTGTGGTGCAGTGCTCAGTTGTGTCTGACTTTTTGTGACTCCATGAACTGTAGCGTGCCAGGCTCCTCTGCCCATGAAATTTCCCAGGCAAGAAAACTGGAATGGATTGCCAGTTCCTTCTCCAGGGGATCTTCCTAACCCAGGGATTGAACCTACATCTCTTGCATCTCCTGCATTGGCAGGCAGATTCTTTACAAATAGCACCACCTGGGAAGCCCCCTGGACACTGTTGCAGTTATTTGTCCTGGTATCTTTGGAAGCTGTTCAGTTGTGTTAGCTCAGAGATTTGAGGCTTTAAGCCTTGCTTCAGTTGTAGCTCCATAGCTTACCAAAAGTTATGCGAACTTTTTAATACCAGTTTTCTCATTTGTAAAATGGGATGATGATAGCACTGATCTCATTGACTTGGTGTGGCATCAAACAAGATAATGTTTGTAAAAGGCTGAGTATTATTCCTGGTAAACAGGGAAATCTCCAGGAAATGTTAGTTATTATGATGTTTGCTACCACAGTTCTTGTTACATAGCAGATACTTGAATTTTTCTGTTAATGGCAGAAGAAGACACAAGTCATGGGGAAAATGACTAACTTATTTAAGGAACCACATTTTATGGCAGAACTGAAGTGTTGTTATTTTTCAGTAGCTAAATGATGTCTGATTCTTTGCAACCCCATGGACTGCAGCACACCAGGCTTCCCTGTCCTTCACTATCTCCTGGAGTTTGCTCAGACTCATTAACTGAACTGAACCATGGTCCACCTCTTTCCAGCCAAGGCTATTTCTTTTCCTAGTAGAGCAATCTACCTTTCTTCTTTTAAAAATGCCATTTGTCCAGATTTTAATCTATGAAAAATGGCTTGTGTTATTTCTATTTGTATTTATTTATGTTTCTAAATGCTTCTCACTTCCAAAAAATTGTTTCATAAAAAGCCATAAACCACAGAGACCATCACTTAAGAGATACTGGAAAACACTAATCCAAAACAGAGACAGAGGGGATAGGCGATCACATATCAAAGCCATAGTATGAGGGAGAGGCAGTGCTGGAGCTCAGCGTGCGGCTCTCTGAGGCCAGCAGGTGGGCGCACGGGCACGTGTGCCCAGAGGCGACCCTCAAGTTTTGAGCCCCCAGGGATCCACGTGAAGCTGCTCCTAGCAGTGTAGAGAGGCCTCATCACTGATATGCCTACAGTCCCTCTTTACATGCTTAACACCGTCTACAAGGTCAAAGACTGGGCAGCTATCAGATCGTCCCTCAACTGCTGAAACCTGGTTTAGCAGACATAGACACAGATCTGCATACTTACCTTTCACCAGAGAAGCTTGCAGCTGAAAATACAGCTGGACTACAGCACTGTAAGCCCATGGTCCTTCCAGCTGCTCAGGCAAAAGGTCAAGTTGGAGAGTAGCCTGAGTCTGATGTTCCAGTTGAAACAGGCTGCAGATGGCCTGTTCGTTTAGCCTGTCAGGTCAGTCACTGCTTGCCCTTTGCAAAGTGATAGTCCAACCAAGGACACCTTTATTACTATTCTTTATAACTACACTTTTTTTTTTTAACTTCACAATATTGTATTGGTTTTGCCATAAATCACTTTACCCTCACAGATAATTAGAAACTCACAAGGTGATGTGCAGCTTCTGTGATTCAGTTATGTGTCCTGCCAACTGCAGAGTGGACCTCCTGAGTTTTTACGCAATATCTGGAGTGTTAATTGGCATTGTCCAAGAAGGAAGGAAGTCTCCAGCTACCTAGAGAAAACACATCCATCCTCCATTTTATGAGACATGAAGAGAAAATGCTGTCTTGGTGAATTATCTTCTGCTCTGGAGGGTATGTGAAGAATTTATTCAGAATCCAAAGGTTGCAGCCTAATGTCAGAAAGCTCTTCCATTTGATTGCATCTTCAGAGGGCCACTCTTTCAAATATTGTGGCCAAGCTATATCTTCTTCTGAATGCTTCTGAAACAAAACTATTTTCAAAACCTCAAAAAAAAATCAGTCATTCATACACTTGTCTATCCAGTGACTTATACATACAAAAAAGACTTTAGTGGACTATTTGCTAAAGAGTTTGGTTGTCATCACAGCTACATAAAGTTGAAAAATTGTGATCCTTAAATTCAAAGAACTTAAAGAAATATTTAACCTCTATTCTGGAAGGAAATGCAGTGTTTATTTTTTAGTCTAGCTATCTTCACAAGAAGTCTGGGCAAATATGATTTGCTGAAAAGTGTTTTTAATGACAAAGGAACTATACTAACACTGTATGGTGTTAAAGATGTAAAACTGAAGTGCTATGGATTCTCAGGTTGTGGAAAGACTATTTGAGCTGTCAGGGAAGATTTCACAGGGCAGGTGGCATTTATTTGGTTCTTAAGAAATGGTCTAGTGCCCTGAATGCTGGCCCCAAAAGATGTCCACTGCAAATCTCTAGAACCTTATATGGAAAGCACACATTAAAAGAGTAAACATTTCCTTATATGGAAAAAAAAAATCTTATATGTGATTACATGAAGGATTTTGCATGGAAGAGCTTATCCTGGATTATCGGGGTAGATACTTCTCAATCCAATGAGAAGAATCCTTTTAAGAATGAGGTAGAACCTAGAGATTGTCATATACAGTTACATAAGTCAGAAAGAAAAAGATAGATATTGTATAATATTTTGTATACGAGGAATCTAGAAAAGTGATTCAGATAAACTTATTTGCAAAGCAAAAAAGAGACACACCTGTAGAGAACAAACTTATAGTTATCAAGGGGTGAAGGAGGGTTAGGATAAATTGGGAGATTGGAAATGACATAATACACTACTATGTGTAAAATATATAACTAATGAGGACCTACTGTTTTGGCCACCTGATGGAAACAGCCAACTCATTGGAAAAGACCCTGATTCTGGGAAAGATTGAGGGCAAAAGGAGAAGAGACAGCAGATGATGAGATGGCCGGATAGCATCACTGATGTGATGGACATGAGTTTGGGTGAACTCCAAGTGATGATGAGGGACAGGGAGGCCTGGCGTGCTGCAGTCCATGGGGTTGTGAAGAGTCAGGCATGGCTGGGTGACTGAACAACAACAACAATAGCAGAGGGAACTCTACTCAATGCTCTGTGGTGACCTAAATGGAAAAGAAATTCAAAAAAGAAGGGATTTATTTGTATATATAACTGACTCTTGGATGTACAGTGGAAACTAACACAGCATTGTGAAGGAACTATGCTCTTGAGCTGTGGTGTTGGAGAAGACTCTTGAGAATCCCTTGGACTGCAAGGAGATCCAACCAGTCAGTCCTAAAGGAAACCAGTCCTGAATATTCATTGAAAGGACTGATGCTGAAGCTGAAACTCCAATATTCTGGCCACCTGATGTGAAGAACTGACTCATTTGAAAAGACCCTGATGCTGGGAAAGATTGAAGGCAGGAGGAGAGGGGACAACAATGGATGAGATGGTTGGATGGCATCACTGACTCAACAGACATGAGTTTGAGCAAGCTCTGGGAGATGGTGATGGACAGGGAAGCCTGGTGTGCTGCAGTCCATGGGGATCACAAAGAGTCGGACACAACTGAGCAGCTGAACTGAACTTCAGTAAAATTTTAAAAAAAGAATGAGGCAGAGAAAGATATAACAGGAAAGAAAGTGGCAGCATGATCACAGTGGCAGAGACTGGAGTGATAAAACATAAGCAGAAATGTGGGAACCAGATGCTAGGAGAGGCCCCCCGCACCCTCCAGGGGGCTGCACGCCTGCTAACAGTTGATTTTATACCTTCGGCTTCCAGAACTGTGACAGAATAAAGTTCTATTGTTTTAGCCACCTAGTTTTTGGCAATTTGTTACACAGCCATAGGAAACCAGTACAAATACGTAGGATTTTATCAGGTTAGAGAAAATGGGCAACTAAGGTAGAAGGAACAATGTGAACAACAACAACAAAAAAAATGGAGACAGAGGAAGTCTGGGATCCAGGAAGGGCTTGGTGTGTCTGGAGTACAGATAAACGTAAATTACACCCGCCATTTGTTGAACACTGTTGGATGCCATGCCTGGTGTACAGTGCTCTCCATGCAATTTCTCGTTCCTTCCCCACAGATCCCCCGAGACAGATTTTCTCATCTCCATTTTATAGATGAATAAACAGGCAAACACATTGAATCAAATGCCCACGGTCCCAGAGTTAGGAAACATTTGAGCTAGTATTCTGAGTCTGTCTGTCTGTCCAGGCACTAAACCTCTATGTCATCTGGTCTACTTAGAAATAAAAGCATGGGCTTTCTGTGCTCCTGTATGCCTGTGAAGTCACTTCAGTCATGTCTGACTTTTTGCGTCCCTATGGACTGTAGACCTCTAGGTTCCTCTGTCCATGGGATTCTCCAGGCAAGAATATTGGAATGGGCTGCCATGCCCTCCTCCAGGTTATCTTCCCGACTCAGGAATCAAACCCACATCTACCAGAAGCTCCTGCCTTGCAAGTGGATTCTTTACCACTGAGCCACCAGAGAAGCCCCTTGTTTCTCTTACTAGACTATAAAGTCTATGAGAGAAGAGAATGTAATTCCTAATCACCAATGATTCCCCGGGCATGGCATAGTGAATTATAAGTATTTACAAACTATGACAATTCACTGGAAGGACTAATGCTGAAGATGAAACTCCAATACTTTGGCCACCTGATGCGAAGAGCTGACTCACTGGTAAAGACCCTGATGCTGGGAAAGACTGAAGGCAGGAGGAGAAGGGGATGACAGAGGATGAGATGGTTGGATGGCATCACTGACTTGATGGACATGAGTTTGAGCAAGCTCGGGGGTTGGTGATGGCCAGGGAAGCCTGGTGTGCTGGAGTCCACTGGGTCCCAAAGAGTTGGACATGACTGACTGAACTGACAATTGTTAAGCTCTGTAAAAGGATACAGGACAAGGACCAGAAAGCATTGCTGTGAATCTCTTAATTGGAATGAGGTAAGGAAACACAAAGGCCCTCTTCTACTCCATCTCTGTATCACAAAAGGATTTTCTTCTCCCTGAAGGAAACATTGGAGATGTGTGTGGGCAGAAGGTAAGTGAAAGCTGGTAATCACCATAAGAAAGAATTACTCCAAGACCAGGTCCTGTGCATACAATCAACAGCACTGGCGGAGTCTCAATTCCTTCTACTGCTCTGTAGATCCCCACAAAGAAGGACCCACTGCAATCTTGCTCATGGATGCTTCTCAGGCTTTTGAAGGAAATCGGAAGCAGCATATGGCATTGTTGTTTTATCCCTTGGAAGAATGATTCCCTAATGGGAAATTTTTTTCTTTTAAGAAACCAGTCTCCTTTTGCTTCAAAGCCAAGCTTTCCCAAGATTTCCAGTTCTTACTACTGCCAGTTAGGACAGAATGATAGATGCCATCTCTATTGTGGAACACGGGCCTCCCTGGTGGCTCAGATGGTAAAGAATCCACCTGAAATGAAGGAGACCTGGATTCGATCCCTTGGTTGGGAAGATCCCCTGGAAAAGGGCATGGCAACCCACTCCAGTATTCTTGCCTGGAGAATCTCCATGGACAGAGGAGCCTGGTGGGCTACAGTCCATGGGGTTGCAAAGAGTTGGACATGACTGAGCAACTAAGCACAGCACTACTCTGGAGTGCAGCTTTTGCTTTAGAAGTCAGAGGCTGAATGAAGCTCCTGCTGGAAGGTGCTGGTCTGTAGAGAGGTCTGTGATTAGAGGCAGCAGAAGTGGAAACTTGCCCTGGAGAGAGTATGCTGGTCTGGATGCAGTAATAGAGTCATGGACAATAAAGGCAGCTACATCAGTAAAAGGGGAACAAACCATACAATAGGAAAATGGCATAGAAGGATTTGAAGTGAAGCATTTGTGAAAGAGGCGAGAACAAGAAAGAGTGCAACGTGGAAAGCAACTTAGCATAAGAATTTTCATGGAAGGCAGTTCAGTTCAGTTCAGTCACTCAGTCATGTTCAACTCTTTGCGACCCCATGAACCACAGCACACCAGGCCTCCCTGTCCATCACCAACTCCTAGAGTTCACCCAAACTCATGTCCATTGAGTCCATGATGCCATCCAACCATCCTCTGTCATCCCCTTCTCCTCCTGCCTTCAATCTTTCCCAGCATCAGGGTCTTTTCCAATGAGTCCCCTCTTTGCATCAGGTGGCCAAAGTATTGGAGTTTTGGCTTTGACATCAGTCCTTCCAATGAACACCAAGGATTGATCCTTTAGGATGGACTGGTTGGATCTCCTTGCAGTCCAAGGGACTCCCAAGAGTCTTCTCCAACACCACAGTTCAAAAGCATCAATTCTTCAGCGCTCAGCTTTCTTTATAGTTCAACTCTCACATCCATACATGACCACTGGAAAAACCATAGCGTTATGAGATGGACCTTTGTTAGCAAAGTAATATCTCTGCTTTTTAATATGCTATCTGCTAAGTCACTTCAGTCGTGTCTGACTCTGTGCAACCCCATAGATGGCAGCCCGCCAGGCTCCCCTGTCCCTGGGATTCTCCAGGCAAGAACACTGGAATGGGTTGCCATTTCCTTCTCCAATGCATGAAAGTGAAAAGTGAAAGTGAAGTCACTCAGTCGTGTCCAACTCTTCTCAACCCCACGGATTGCAGCCCACCAGGCTCCTCTGCCCATGGGATTTTCCAGACAAGAGTACTGGAGTGGGGTGCCATTGCCTTCTCCAAAATGCTATCTAGGTTGGTCATAACTTTCCTTCCAAGGAGTAAGCGTCTTTTAATTTCATGGCTGTAATCACCATCTGCAGTGATTTTGGAGCCCAGAAAAATAAAGTCTCATTTATTTTGACAAAATGACAAACAATGGGTCTGTCATTGTTTCCACTGTTTTCCCATCTATTTGCCATGAAGTGATGGGACCGGATGCCATGATCTTAGTTTTCTAAATATTGAGCTTTAAGCCATCTTTTTCACTCTCCTCTTTCATTTTCATCAAGAAGCTTTTTAGTTCTTCTTCACTTTCTGCCATAAGGGTGGTGTCATCTGCATATCTGAGGTTATTGGTAGTTCTCCCGGCAATCTTGACTCCAGCTTGTCGTTTCACAGGAGCAGCAGCTGTGTGGCACGGGAGCAGCCGAGAGGAGCTACCCCATGGAAGGCTACACTTCCCTAAAAGAAATATTCGTGTTATAAACCTGGTGACCCTCTACAACTGCACCCACCCACCCACACACACACACACACACATGCATGCTAGCATAGAGAACACACGAGAGAAAAAAGAAGTTAACCTATAGGGATGATGGATCTGACTCTGATTTATTTACTTTCATATCCAGAAGCCTCCAACCTTTCTCCATTTAAAAAATTTTCAACTCTCCATCTTCTCAACTTCTGGATTTCAGCTGTTATCTAAATTTTGTGTTATTGTTTCCGACCTCAGTCCAGGCCTGTGCATGCAGCTTGTATTTCCCTGCCCGCAAATCCTTCACATTCCCTGTTTCCCTTCCTTGGTATCTCCACTCACAGAATCACCTCAACATGGATTTTCAGTATTATTTCTTCCTCTAAGTACTTCCTTCTCATCTCCACCCTTTAAGGCCAAACAGAAGCTAACATAATTTATCCATTCATTCTTTCATATATTGGACCGATATTTGTTGAGAATTTTTTCTATTAGCACAGGTAAATACCACTTCCTCCTGTTATTTTTGTTGTTGCAATTGCCCTTCCTTACTGACAGGCTTCCCTGTAGCTCAGTGGTAAAGAATCCTCCTGCCATGCACGAGAACCCGGTTTGATTCCTCAGTCAGGAAGATCCAGTGGAGAAGGGTTAGGCTACCTACTCCAGTATTCTTGGGCTTCCCTTGTGGCTCAGCTGATAAAGAATCCACCTGCCATGCGGGAGACCTGGGTTCAATCCCTGGGTGGGGAAGATCCACTGGAGAAGGGAAAGGCTACCCACTCCAGTGTTGTGGCCTGCAGAATTCCATGGACTGTATATAGTCCATGGGGCCGCAAAGAGTCAGACACCACTGAGCGACTTTCTCACTTTTCCTTCCTGATAGCAGCAGTTTTAGCTTTGTAACTCCAGAGTGCCTTGTGTATGCCAGTTCTCACGGGTTTTTTGAATAAATGATTCCCTGGCAAGAAGGGTCCTTTGCCAGTTAAAATGAAACTCACTAAGGATGTTGGCCGTGAACCGACATATTTAATCTTGCTGTTTAGAAAATTTGCTACGATTTGTCACAGTGTGGGATGGGCACCGCCCAGAAAGGCCTTGCTATTCCAAGACCGCGTTGCTGTTTCTGTAATACGGTACCACCTCTGCCCTGGCTGGCTGCAGCGGCCCCCCGGTGATCCTGCTGTCTTCAGTCATGCTGCTTTGAATCTATTTTCCATCCCACAGTCACAGCAATCTTTCTAAAACACAGATCTGATGGTGCTCATCGCTGCTGAAAGCCCCCGAATGGCTTGCTCTGACTTAGAAGATGCTGCAGCGTCTCCTCACAGCTTGACTCTTCAGAGAAAATATGCCTAATTTTCTTGCCACTCAACCCACCTCTGCTGTTCCTTCTGCCTGGAATGATGCTCCCCACACCCCAGCATCATGCATCCCATTCCCCTGGTTAGCTCTTGGTTTTCTCTTATATGACCAAACGCCCTCCTTCCGCCTCAGTCTGAGATTTTGTTTATGTAGCATTCTATGTATCCTCGGCTGTGGCATGTTTCTTGCCAGTTTTAATTGCCTGCTTATTTTTATCTAAGCCCCATGAAACTTAGGATTTGTAAAAAGACAAGCATCCTGTCTTGTTCACCTACTAACACAGGGGTCTGAGACAAGACAGCAAGGGAGTTGGAGCACTGAGTTTAGTGGAGTTAGGGAAACTTAACAGAACACTTATTCTATAAAAAGTTCTTAAACAAGAATAGCACTTTCTCATTCAATATCACTAAACAGGTTACTTAGAGAAAATGGAATGACCCTTCTGGAGTCTGTGTATCTTCACTTAACTGACTAAGAGAAGGAGGAAATGCCTTTCAAGAAGGAATGTTTCACCTGTTTCCTGGGACCACTCAGGCCTGACCTGCTTTGCAAGAGCTGTAATTATAAGTTACAACCCTTGGGAAAGAATAATCTGTACTCGAGTGCATTCAACGTGACAGCTGCATTTAATACATATTTTTTCTTGACATATAATTTATTTACTTTTGCTCAAATTCTTTTATTTTTTTAAAACTGGAATATAATTGCTGTACAATGTTGTGTTACTTTCTGCTGTACGACAAAGTAAATCAGATATATGTATACATACGCCCCCTCCCTCTTGGACCTCTCTCCCACCACCCATCCCACCCTTCGAGGTCACCAGTGAGCACCAAGCTGAGCTCCTGTGTCCTATAGCAGCTTCCCACTAGCTGTCTGTTTCACACGTGGCAGTGTGTATATGTCAGGCCCACTCTCCCAGTTCATCCCACCCTCCCCTTTCCCACTCTGTGCCCACATGTTTGTTCTCTGTGCCTGTGTCTCTATTCCTGTCTTGGAAATAGCTTCATCTGTATCATTTTTCTAGATTCCATATATATACATTAATATACAATATTTGTTTTTCCCTTTCTGACTTACTTCACTCTGTAAGCCCAACCCTGGGTCCAGCCACATTTCTACAAATGACCCTATTTCATTCTGAGTGGCTGAGTAATACCCATTATGTACATGTACGTCTTTTGTTACCCATTCACCTGTCATTGAACATTTAGGTTGTTTTCATGTCCTGGTTATTGTAAACAGTGCGTCAATGAACACTGAATGACACTGGGGTCCATGTGTCCTTTTAAATTATGGTTTTCTCAGGCTATCGGAGAAGGCAATGGCACCCCACTCCAGCACTCTTGCCTGGAAAATCCCATGGACGGAGGAGCCTGGTGGTCGCTAAGAGTTGGACAAGACTCAACGACTTCACTTTCACTTTTCACTTTCATGCATTGGAGAAGGAAATGGCAACCCACCCCAGTGTTCTTACCTGGAGCATCCCAGGGACGAGGGAGCCTGCTCGGCTGCCATCTATGGGGTCGCACAGAGTTGGATATGACTGAAGCGACTTAGCAGCAGCAGCAGCAGGCTACACACCCAAAGATGGGATTTCTGGATCATATGCTAGTTCATAATTTTTAATACTCAAAACTACCCCATAAAGCAGCAACATTATTCTTTCATATGAAGAAGCAAGCTCAGAGGTAAGTTGCTTGCCCATGGATTCCAGTGTTATTAATAGTAAGTCACAGAGCCAGTGTTCAACTGGAGCTGTTTCTTATTCCAGAGTCTTTGCTCTTCGCATCTCACCAAGCGGTCTTTCTTAGGGTTTTCCCATAACACAGGCTGATAATGGAGTAGAGACTGGAAAATTTGGCTAAGTAGACACAACAGTGGGTGTCTCCTAGAAACAGAATGTTGGAAAAACATTGTCCCTGTTCAAAACTGAATCAGCTCTTTTTTATTTGTGAGTCCACTGTTTTGATAAAGGTAAGGAATGATTTGGGGAAAGTTTTAAAGGCAGGGGAAAGTCTGCCAGTTCAAAGTCTATATTTATCCCTATTCATTTAGCAGTTAGCTCTGAAAGGATGAAAGACCTGTTAGCACTGCAGACGGTGCTGCAGCCAACAGCTGTTCACTGTGGGTCACAGCACTGGGATATCATCAAGTGTCCAGAAGATTAAAATGAGCCCTGGTCTCTCTGACCCATGACAGGTTCGGTCATCCGAGAGACAGCTCCGGAGATACATCTCAACCAGCTGAGTGAAAAACCGGGGTGTCATCATTGAGCTGTTACCAAATGGGAAACCTCCTACGATTCCAAGATACAGTATGCTAAATGGCCAGTCATTTTTATTGATTCTCAGTGCTATTAGTCAGGAAGTCGTGAGGACATGATCTTAGCTGATCTTGTGATTCTTGGAAATGAGAGTTCAAGCCAGCAGCTGGCTTTGTGGAAGCGTGAGATGAAGCTGGCAGTGCCTCTTCTGTTGCCTTATTCTTCCATGACCCCATTCACTAACAGCCAAGCAGGACTCCTGTTAACTCCGTGCTTAGGAGCAAGAGTTGAGGATCAAAGTCTCAGCAAAAGTGCAAGTATGAGATTATGTGAAAATGTCAATAACTTTTAGGTATTTTTTTTCCCACAGCTTAAGACCTTAAATTCTACATTTGAGAAAAATAGGGTGATGCCTATGATCACTCAGCTCATTTAGGGTAACTCCTGAAACATGTAATGTCATATACCAATTTTACCTCAATAAAAGCTATATTATTCAAATTTGTCCATATTCTTGCAATTTTGATAGGTGAAATTTAGATCTCAATATAATTTTCATTTGTATCTTTTTTACTTCAAGTGAGGAACATCTTTTTATTACTTACAGCTATTTTTATTTCCTTCTCTGTAAACAAATTGTTCATATCCTTTGCATATTTTTTTTTTTACATGTCATTGGTCTTTTTAGCAATAAGATTTTAAGAGCTGCTTGTATATTGGTAATGTTAGTGCTTCAAATATCACGCAAGTGACATACCTTTTGCCCAGTTTTTCTTCCTTCTTTCCTCCTTCCCTCTCTCCCTTCTTTCCTTATGATTTTTTTTTTTTTTTTGCTATTTATAAGTTATATTGTGTAGTAATTTTTAAAAATAAATCTGGATTTCTAATCATGATTAGGAATAATTTTCCTCTGCAAGATACACAAATTCCTCCAAGGTTCCTTTTTTTTTCCCCAGTTCTTTTGGGATTTCAATTTTACATTTAAATCTTTGATCCAACTGGAATTTATTTTATTGTATGAATAAGTGTATTTAATTTATTCTTTTCTCCAAAGGCTACTCAGTTGTTTTCATACCATTTATTGAATAGGCCTTTCTTTACCAATGTGATTTGAGAGGACATCTTATACACTTCTGTATTTGAGTTCATTTTCATTCCTTTAATTCTCTCCAGTTTGTCTATTCATATACCAAAACTGTGGTTTTATTACTGTGGCTTGATAATTCAATGTGATTTATTGTTAGACTATAACTCTCACATTGTTCTTCTTTTTCAGTTCCAGCATTTTTGTTTATTTACTAAATTTTAATGAGCTGTCCCATCAACTTGTCTAATTCCTCTCTGTCCTCATCCCAGTGATAATAATAGCAACAAAGAACAATTTTGTTGTTATCTTGTTAAATGTATAAGATATTAATACTTTGGGGGAAATGAACACCTTCGTGATGTTAATCATGAACCCATTCCAAGAAAAGTTCTTTGCCTTTTTCTTCTTTTGCATGCTTTAACAGTAACTTAAAATTTTCTTTAGAGATTTTGCACATTGCTTGTTATTTTATTTCTTCTAATTTTGTTGTTTTTATTGCTATTCTGAGTGGGATTTTTCTCTTTTTATTTTTCTAGCAGATTTTTTTTTGTATATATGAAATCTACTGATTGATTTCTGTATATAATCATTATTATATTGTTTTTATTCTCTAAGCTTTCTGAAAACTCTCAGTATTTGTAATTTTCAGATTATTTTCTTGGTTTATTTTTTAGGAACACCATTATATCATTGGGTTATAATTCCTTTTACTTGCCTAGTTCCTCCAGTTCAGCGCTAAATGAGACTGATGATGGGCATTCTCGCTTTCTTTCTTGAGAACTGTGGTTCTTTTATCTCATAGATTCTGACGCATATATCAATTTCATTAACTTTCTTTTCTTGAGATTCTATAATTTTGTTTTTATTTCTACTTTGAATCAAAAGTTTAAACTGGAGGGTTTTACATATCAATGTCTTTTAATGTTATTACTTAAGTTTTTTCATGCAAATGGTTTTCAGTTTTATGAGTTTTGAAACATTTCTGTTTGTGTAACTACCACCACAATCAAGATACAGAAAAGTGATCATCGCTGTAACACTCTCTTATACTACCCTATTTAGTGACACCTCCCTCTTACTCTTAACTTGTGACAATCACTGATCTGTTTTCCATCACTATTTTTTAACCTTTTTAATAGTGGCAAATAAATGAAATCATATAGTGTCAAATAAATGAACTCATAGAATATTAACTCTTTGAAACTGGCTTCTATCCCTAAGCATAGGCAAAATATCTTTGAGATTCATCCAGGTTGTTGCCTGTATTAATAGTTTGTTCTTTTTTATAGCTGAATAGTATTCCATTGAATACTATCTACCAAAGTTCATTTTTCCATTCATTTGCAAGACAGTTTGCTTGTCTGAAGGTTTTTGGTGTTACAAATAAATCTGCTAAGAACATTAGCATATAGGCTTTGAGTGAATTTCAGTTTGCATTTAACAAGGGCAAACACCCAGGAACAGAAATGCCAGGATATATGGTGAGTATATGTTTAACTTTGTAAGAAATTGACTGCATTAATTAGGGTTCTCAAGAGAACAGTACCAATAGGAGGTGTGTGTATAAACACACTCACGCACACATGTTTGTGTATATACACATACACACACACACACACACACGTTTGTATAGGTACCCACATTCATGTATATATGACTTTCATCTATCTATCTATCTAGAGATTTGTTTTAAGGAATTGACTCATGGCTCACATGATTATAGAGGCTTGGTGAAAACAATATCTGATAGGATAGGACTGCAGATTGGAGGCTCAGGAAAGAAAATGCAGTTTGAGTCCCAATGCAGTCTTCTGGAAGAGTTTCGTTTTGGCTCTGAGATTAGTCATTGTTCTAGTAATGTCTTTCACCAATTGGATAAGAACCACCTACATTATAGAGAGCAATCTGCTTTGTTCAAAATCTACCGACTTAAACACTAATCTTGTTCACATAACCCCCTCAAAGAAACATCAACAATAGTGTTTAACCAAATATATGGGCACTGTGGCCCAGTCAAGTTGAAATTTGAAATTAACCTTCACATTACCACTCATCATTCTGGCAGTGTCATTTTGCATCCTCAGCAGTAATGTGTGAAAGTTCTAAAATCATGTTCTACATCCTTTTCAGCACTTTTTAATATTTTTGCTCTGGCCATTCTAATAAGGATATAATGATTAACACAGTGGTTTTTAGTGTTTACTACCCTATTTGCTAATGATGTTGAATTTTTTTGAGTGCTTATTTGTCCTTCTTATATTCTTTTTTGTGAATTTTGCCTGTTTTGGATTAGATTGTTTTCTTCTTACTGAGTTTTAAAAATTCTTTATATTTTGGATGAAGTCCATTGTTGGACATGTGATTTGCAAATATTTTCACCCAGTCTGTATCTTTGCAACCCCATGGACTGAAGCACACCAAGCTTCCCTGTTCTTCACTGTCTCCTGGAGTTCGCTCAAACTCATGTCTATTGAGTCAGTGATGCCATCCAACCATCTTACCCTCTGTCACCCTGTTATCCTTCTGCCTTCTATCTTTCCCACCATCAGGATATTTTCCAATGTCAGCTCTTATCAGCTGTCCAAAGTATTAGAGCTTCAGCTTCAGCATCAGTCCTTCCAATGAATATTCAGGACTGATTTCCTTTAGGATGGACTGGTTTGATCTCCTTTCAGTCCAAGGGACTCTCAAGACTCTTCTCCAGCACCACAGTTCAAAAGCATCAGTTCTTTGGTGCTCAGTCTTCTTTATGGTCCAACTCTCACATCTGTACACGACTACTGGAAAAACCATAGCTTTGACTATATGCCACTTTGTTGGCAGTGATGTGGCTGCTTTTTAATATGCTGTCTAGGTTTGTCATAACTTTTCTTCCAAGGAGCAAGCATCTTTTAATTTCATGGCTGTAGTCACCATCATCTACAGTGATTTGGCATCTTTACCATGTGCAAAAGCTGTTCTGGACACTGGGACACAGCAGAGATTGAAACCACCCAAGTCCTTGCCCTAAAGAAGCACACTCTTAGATATTAAAAAAGAAAGAGCTAAAGGTTAATTGAATTCCTATTTTGTTGTTCAAAGTAAGGATTATTCATGGATGATTTATAATATTGTAGGATATTATTTTTTCAAATTATTTTTAATACCTGACAAGCATCTACAAATATGCCTGCCTCATCCAAGAGAAAGGCCAGCCATGTCTTGGTAACAACATTCATGCCAAGGGAGGATCCTGAAAGGAAATAAAATGTTTCCCAGGACCTCTAAAGTTTAACTTCTTAACCACGATGATGTTTTCTCCAAAACCTTTAGGGAGTAAAAAAAGAAGTCTGCAGGAGAATGGGTATGTGCAATTTATACCCAGTTACCTGGGTATATTGGAGGGAAACCTGGCCGGAAGTGAGGACAATAGGAATTATGAGGTGCCTCAAAGAAGGTGAGAGCCTCAGATGAAGAAAGGTATTCATCATCATATCTTAGTTGTGGATGTCTTAATTCAGAGGAAGTGAAAATCTTCAACCTTCTACTGCAGTCTACTCAAGTTCACAGCTTCTACAGTCCGGACTGCCTCACGTTCATTTCTCTGTCCACCATGCTTTATATCTGGTAGTCGGCCTAATGTCTGGGCTCATAGAAGAAAGTGCAAAGCAGATAATTCAAAACAAGAAGTAATCAGAGAGTTATTGATTTTTCTTTTTTTGGTTTTGGTGTTTTTACCTTTTTATATTTTTCTCAAAGCACTATTCAAATTAGGCTTCCAGTCCCATAAATACAGCTGGATGTAGTGAAACATTGAACTCATATGTCCTGACTCCTTCCCATGTGACAGTGAAGTTATATACCTTAGCTCTGCTAAACTTCAATTCGGTATTCTGTAGTAAATTGTCTTCATTAACTTCGTTTTGTAGATGAAGAAACTTAGCGTTAGGGAGGAAGAATGACTTGCCCGAGGATACACAGTTAACAACTCTGAGAGCCCAGAGTCACATTGTGATGTCTTTTTTTTTTTTAAGTTTTAACTTATTTATTTGTTTATATTTTATTTCCGGCTGCGCTGGGTTACCGCTTGCGGGCTCTCTTGAGTTGTGTGAGTGGGGATTACTCTAGTTGCAGTGAGGAGGCTTCTCACCGTGGTGGTCTCTCTTGTTGTGGGGAGACAACTCTAGATGTGTGGGCTTCAGTAGTTGTGCACATGGGCGTCGTGGCTCCACAGCGTGTGGGATCTTCCCTGATCACGGCCTGTGCCCTGCATTGGCGGGCAGATGCTGAACCATGGCCCACTAGGGGAGGCCTGCGATGTCTGCCTTACAGCTGGGGGAGGGCCTGATGCTGCAACACCTGTGCTGAAACTCCACTTGAGGCTTACCAGTCACGATTTCAGAGTCTGTGTTTTGTTTGTTTGTTTAATGGGGAATAATTATATCCTCTTGATTGATGCATGTGTGCTCTGTCGCTTCAGTCCTGCCCAACTCTTTGCGACTCTATGGACTATAGCTGGCCAGGCTCCTCTGTCCAGGGAAGAATCCTGGAGAGGGTTGCCATGACCTATTCTGGGTGATCTTACTGACCCAGTGATGGAACACCCATTTCCTAGCATCTCCTGCATTGCAGGCAAATTCTTTACTTCTGAGCCACTGGGGAAGCTCCTCTTGATCAGTAATAAATGCTAATTATTGACAGATTAATAAACATAATACTCCTTACATAGTCCTCATGACAACCTTAACACAGCATTAACATTCCCCTTTTATAGCTGAGGAAACCATATTTCAGAGATATTAAACAACTGAAACCATGACACAGGTGGCAATGTCACAGTTGAGATTTGAACCCACTTATATTTGGTTCAAGCCAGTACTTGCTCCATTACACTGGGGGCCCAGGTGGCATATATTTTTGATTTTGTAGTCCATGGGTCTGTTTTGCACCTATTCAACATGGCTGAGTTCCAATAAAGTTTAATTATGGGCATTGAGTTTCACGTACTATACTCATACTTCTTTTGATTTTCCCAACATTTAGTAATGTAAACAGCATTCATCAAAGCTCAGCCAAGTGATCAAAGTCTGTAACAGTGAAAAGTTATATTAAAAATATGTCAGTACCATTGATATGATGTGATATTTAGAGACAGCTATATAATTGGAGATTCTCTGGATTAACTTCCATGAAGAATATAATGCTTCTTATAATACGTTATAAAATAGGTTAATCTGAAACTTACATATATGCTATTAAAACACAGAAGTAACCAGAGCATTACCTAAATGGGAAGGAAATCCAATAAAGGGGATATATGTATACATGTAACTGATTCACTTTGCTGTACAGTAGAAACTAACAGAACATCGTAAAGAAAATATACTCCAATAAAACTGAAAAAAAGAAACAAAACTAAAAAAAAAGGTAACCACAGCAATTATTTATAACTTACAATAGTTTTGAAAGTGAAAGTGTTAGTCTCTCAGCCATGTCCCACTCTTTGTGACCCCATGGACTGTAGCCCACCAGGCTCTCCTGTCCATGGAATTCTCTGGGCAAGAATGCTGGAATGGGTTGTCATTGCCTTCTCCAGGGGATCTACCTGACCCAGGGATTGAACCCACTTCTCCTGCCTTGCAGGCAGATTCTTTATTAATTTTAGGGGGACTAAATGTTATTACTGATATGGTGCCAGCCACCATGCTGGCACATGGTGATGAAAAAAACCAGATCAACTTTTAGTCATGGTCACTAGTGTGCTTAAATTTGCTATAGAACACAACATACCTCATAACTGATTATATTTGAGAATGGTTCTTCCCCCTATATCACTAGACCACTCAGCCCTTGGGCCACCCCTGTACTCAGTATTTAACTTAAGGGGAAAGAAAAAACATCCTGTTCAGGTTGCCTGTTATGGACTAGTTGCATCCTCCCAAAAAAACATATACTGAAGTCCTAAGTACTTCAGAACATGGCTGTATTTGAAGATGGAGACTTTTATGAGGTAAGTTAAAAGGAGGTCATTGGGGTAGACCCTAACCCAGTATGACTTGTATCCTGGAAAGAAGAGGCGATTAGAACACAGACACACATGCAGGATGATGTGAGACACCAGAAGAAAAGAGCCATGAGCTAGGAGGCATCAAAAGAAACCAGCGTTGCTGACACCTTGACTTTGGACTTTCAGCCTTCAGAACTGTGAATAAATATATTTCTGTTATTTCAACTGTCCAGTCTGTAGTATTTTGTTATGTCAATGCTAGCAAACAAATGCATTGCCTGTCCCAGAGGGAAGGGTTTTGTAGGAAAGGTGATGAATGAAGTGTTGAATCAATTCAGTCTTCACTCTCTAGGACAGTCCAAAAATGTCAGAACTGAATTAGGAAGATAGCAGTGAGCCAGATAAATGTATCTGCATCATCAGTATTCGCAAGATAGCTGAAGCCATGAGAATAGATGAAATTACCCAGAGAGAGGGATAGAGGAAGAAACGGAAGGCCCAGGACGGATCCCCGGGGACAGCCCGCAGATCTGAATGAAAGTGTGTGCTTGCTCACAGAAACACTTGTGTCTGGGCTTCCCAGGTTGCCCAGTGATGAAGAATCCTCCACACAGGACAGGTGGACTCGATCCCTGGGTCAGGAAGACCCCTTGGAGGAGAGCAGGGCAACCCACTCCAGTAGTCTTACCTGGAAAATCCCATGGACAGAGGAGCCTGGCGGGCTACAGTCCATGGGGTCACAAAAGACTCGAACAAAATTGAGCAACTGAACATACATGCACACTTGGAACCACCAGCTGGGGTTATTCACCAGACGACATTTTGGAGATACTAAATTTTGGAAAGAAAATCATCTGAAAATAAGAATTGTCTCTGTAATAAACCTCAAAATGAACAATTTTCCCAATGAAGGCAATCTACCCTTCTGATCCACCTGAACAATATTTAGTTTAAAAAACTGGAGAGAAATGAAGTCTGAGCTTTTTCTTTTAAAGGACACAAAACTGGTAAAGTCTTGTTTAAGAAAAAGGTCAACGGAAAATACGGGCTCCTGAAATCTGAGGTCTTCATGCACGGGAAGTGTCATGATCTGAATATCTCAGAATACTGTAATTTTCATCGGTATGCCAAGAAATCAGACCATCTAGTTTGAAAAGTTTGAAAATAATAGACAACTTCAAGACTTTAGTGAGAAAAATGTCATCAACACTTGAAATAAAAAAATATCACAGGGCTTCTCCAACTTCAAAGTTGGTTCAATGTGTGCGTGTGTGACAGATTTAATGTCGGATTTCAGTATATCTTCTTATTAGAAAACAATGATTTTATTTAAATAAGTAAAGGCTAATGTCTCTAATTTTTAGTAGGCTTATATATAGTTAAAGAATAAATCTATTAAAAACAAACTGCTGCTGCTGCTGCTAAGTCACTTCAGTCGTGTCCGACTCTGTGCTACCCCACAGACGGCAGCCCACCAGTCTCCCCCGTCCATGGGATTCTCCAGGCAAGAACACCGGAGTGGGTTGCCATTTCCTTCTCCAATGCATGAAAGTGAAAAGTGAAAGGGAAGTCACTAGAAGCTTTTTAAAGCAACAAGCAAATATGCCTAAAAGTCCAGGGGTAAGACTGGCCTCATTCACGCTTTATGTGAAGGCATAAGAGCTCAAACGAGGGAAACAGGATCCAGTTAATCTCCTGCTCTATCCCGCAGGCTACGTCCTCTGGGTTAGATCACTTCTCTGGCAAGCTTGCTTTCTTGGAGGCAAGATGACTACAGGTGGCTGCAGCTTTCCGTTCAAGTTCAAATGTCCAAGCAAAATTCTCACTGGATCTGATTGGATTATGTGCCCATTAAGGAACCACTTTAAGTGGCCAGAGGTCATATGAAGTGCTGATTTTCCTAAGCTTGATTCATGGGCTCCACTTTGATTTGGTTTGGGTCCACTATTTTCCCTAAATTCAAGAAGGGTATATCTGTAAAGCTAATACCAGGTGAAGTGTGCATGAAGGTTGAATGATTTTAACACACACACACCACATGCACATACATATATGCACACATAATGTGTTTATATATACATATATAAAATATAAAAAATGCAAGCTAGGAAAAGAAAATCTCCAGGTGTTTCTATGTCATTTTATTTGTGTATGTGAGAGGAACAATAGAAGGGGAAAACGACAAATACTCCAGCTCATTGATGTTTTAAAATTGCAATAAGACTGCTCCAGGAAGATAGATCTATATAAGATATTATAGAAATATAGAAACATTGTGTTGTTTTTGTGGATTAATATTTTAAAATGTTTTCTTGGAACCTCTTATTTAGAACCAGAAAGCTGAAAAGCATTAAATCCTATTTGTATTTATATAGAAAATTTAATTAACTAGAAGTTTCAATGATTTCAATTTAAATAATTAAGTCTAATATTATGAGATGGGGATGGTTGATTGGATTAGGGATAGTGTATTTATAGGAAACATGTATGTGTGTGTATACATGTATGTGTGTGTGTGTATGTGTGCGAGCATGTCCTTGGCTTAACTTAGAAGGCCACTGTGTAATACTGTGTATAACACCATCAGACCTCTTTCATGTTTTATAAGGGCAATCAGTAGTGTGAAAGAAGCTCTTTATACACTTTCAGGTATTTGAGCAGCTTATACACATGTGGGATCATTCCTTCTACAGATGCTCTGGTGTAAAAGGAAATTGGGGAAAATTGCACTCAGTTTTTCTGGATCCATCTCTATTTCCCATTTTCCCCATTCTTTCTGCATTCTGCCCCTTTCCCCTCCTCTTTCCACCTTGCAGCGGTCCTTTTTCCTCTGGTTCTGGGTTCTCCATCCCTTTGTTAAATCTAATGCTCAAATGTGTGCCACAATATCTAAAAGCTGGAAGGGGCCCTCGAGGGTATGTTTAGCCAGCTCTTTCATTCTATATCTGCTGTGTTGAGTAAGAGGTAGCAAGCCCAGGACCTGCCTAAGGTCATGTAACCAGTTAGCTCGTGACCTGGAAGAGTCCAGGGCTCTTTCCTCTAAGCCCTCTCATGCCAACATTCTCAGCCCATGTACACATATAGCTCTGAGCTCCACTTCCTCTGTCTTCTCCATAATCCTTTCCATCTTGCCTCCCATCAGTGGATTCTCTGTTATGACCAACTCCACCTTTACCTTCTTCTGACTTTTCAGTCAGGACTTAATACAAGAGTAGTAATGCTGTTGTTGTCTAGTTGCTCAGTCACTCTTTGTGATCCCAAGGACTCCAGCATGCCAGGCTTCCCTGTCTTTCACTATCTCCCAGAGCTTGCTCAAAGTCATGTCCTTAATCAGTGATGTCATCCAACCATCTCATCCTCTGTCATCCCCTTGTCCTCCTGCCTTCAGTCTTTCCCGGCATCAGGGTCTTTTCCAATGAGTCAGCTCTTTACATCAGGTGGCCAAAGTATTGGAGATTCAGCTTCAGCATCAGTCCTTCCAATGAATATTCAGGTTTGATTTCCTTTAGGATTGACTGGTTTGATCTCCTTGCTGTCCAGGGGACTCTCAAGAGTAGTAGTGTAGTAACAATAGTAATATGATGATAAAATTACATATATCAAGTGCTTGTAATGGATCATTTATTCACCATTTTATATCTAAAACCTCATGTAACTTTCACACAACTCTGAAGTAGATGCTCTGCTGCTGCTAAGTCGCAACAGTCGTGTCTGACTCTGTGCGACCCCGTAGACGGCAGCCCACCAGGCTCCCCCGTCCCTGGGATTCTCCAGGCAAGAACACTGGAGTGGGTTGACATTTCCTTCTCCAATGCATGAAAGTGAAAAGTGAAAGTGAAGTCGTTCAGTCGTGTCCGACTCTTAGCAACCCTATGGACTGTAGTCTACCAGGCTCCTTCATCCATGGGATTCTCCAGGCAAGAGTACTGGAGTGTGTTGCCATTGCCTTCTCTGGAAGTAGATGCTCTAGCTTTCCTTATTTTGTAAATGAGATTTAGGGAAGTTAAGTAACCTATCACAGTGGAAATACAATTGGAACCCAGTTCATCTGATTTCGAAGTTGGAGCTCTTACCTGCAATACTGTATTGCCTGCTATACAGATGGTCCCACATTTTAAACCCTAGCACAGAGTATCTTGGTTGCTCTAGTGGTAAAGAACACACCTGCCAATGGAGGAGACATAAGGAATGTGGGTTTGATCCCTGGGTCAGGGAGATCCCCTGGAGGAGGGCATGGTAACCCACTTCAATATTCTTACATGGAAAATTCCATGGACAGAGGAGCCTGGTGGGATCGCAAAGAGTCAGACACAACTGAAGTGACTTAGCACACACAATGTGTCTGGCAGTCTGCTTGGTCTCATAACTAAGATGGACCAAGTAGTAAATGAATATTTGCTTTGAAATGGAGACTCAATGAGCTGTCCTCTGCTTCCATCTTAATTTTTCAATGCTAATCCCAAGGGACATATTCATTTCAATCTCAGTGTTGAAGCTGGGGAAGAAAGGGAAGCAAGCATACAAAGACTGTGGTAAAGAAAAGGGGGAAGGGGACAAGAAGTGTGGGAGAACCAAGGGTCAGATGGGAGGCAGAATGGAGCAACGTCTGAATGTGACTTTCCTTGCATTTCTGACCCAACTGACTATCTTTGTGCCGTGTCACCTTTCTGTTTGTTTTCTGTTTTCTTACCCCTCTAGGATCTTAAAAACATCATAAAATAAAATCCACTTTAATGCAAAATACTGGGGAAAAAAAAAGTCCAAGTCATCATAAAAACTTACCAAATCCATGTAACAGATATGGCAGGCGGCTGGCAGTCAAGCCAGAAGGACTCTCAAGTGCAACTAAGTTCGGGTCGATAGGAAGTATTTGTAGCTTGAACTCACGATTTACAATAAAGAGGAAATATGCCTGCTCTAAAGAGCAGAAGCCTGTAATAACCCAGTCCCAATACATTTCAAAGTTGTTTTTATTGAACTCTCGCCATCTATCTAATTTGTTCCCCAAGGCATTCTCAGAGAGTGATTTTATGATATATATAAATATATTTTAAAAGCTGGCTGCTTTCAATAGTTCAGATTTATTTATTTTCCTCAGTCTATTAGGTGTCATTCAGTAATGGCATTTTTTAAAGCTATGGTAGAAAAATGCCTTCAGTAGGCAAATTAGAATATTTAACACGTGAAAATAATGAGACTAAACGTGGGAATTAAATAATTTACACAAAAGACATTGAGACTTTCAATAGAGTCAGAACTCATAAAGACTACACAAAGGAATGGAGAAAAGAGGTAGAATTTTAGCAAAACCTCTACATCAAATTATCAGGAGGAGAAAGGGACAACAGAGGATGAGGCGGTTGGATGGCATCACTGACTCAATGGACATGAGTTTGAGTAAGCTCCGGGAGTTGGTGATGGACAGGGAAGCCTGGTGTGCTGCAGTCCATGGGGTCGCAAAGAGTCAGACAGGACCAAGCGACTGAACTGAACAGAACACTGGGCAGTTATTTCTGGGAAAATTAAAAGAAATGAGCTCAGGAAGAAAAGGCTCTGGGCGTTGAAATGTCTGGGACCAAATTCCTTCACCCATTTTGCACTTGAGCTGAGACCATTTGCTCCAGAGCTATTGATGGAGCTTAATGAGCTATCAATGGAGTTATTGATGGAGACCATTGATGAAGCTATTTTGGAAAGCTGGGTGGAGCAGGATGCTCTGCTTCAAGGATCCAGACTGGACTACTGCTGAGGCTTCACAAAGAAGCTGTGTAGCATTTGTGATAGTCTCTAAGCTCTGTTGCTTACTACTCGTGTGCACTTGGCCAAGTTATCCAACCACTTGATCCTTGGGTTTCTCCATCTGTAAAATAAAGGCCATAGTTACACTCACCTCCAGGGCCATACTCGGTGATGGCAATCCAATACTTACCCCAAGGCACAAAATTACAAATGATGATATAAAAGATTACCAATTTCATATCAGATTTACGTGTTTCCAGCACACGCACTTTTCTAGTGCACGGGACAACGAAGTCTCTCATCTGGTCAGCCAGATCCTCCTTAGAATAAGGTGCTCCTGGAGAGTACACCGTGGTGTTAACACAGGTCTGTGAGCCACGGTGGCTTCCGGGGTAGCTGAGTGCTGAAGAATCCTCCTGCCAATGCAAGAGATTCAGGAGATGTGGGTTCGATCCTTGGGTCAGGAAGACCCCCTGGAGAAGAAGCTGGCAACCCACTCCTGTATTTTTGCCTGAAAAATCCCATGGACAGGGGAGCCTCGGTAGCTACAGTCCATGGGGTCACACACAGTCAGACGTGACTGAGCACACACGCATGTGAGCCGTGTCACGGGTTCCAACACTGACGCTGTAGCACATTCTGTGTGTGTTGCTTGCTCCCAACATACCTGGTTTCAGCTTCGCCTACTTTGTGAAGTTTGATTGAAATGAGGATTCTTTTTTTTTCAGAGTAACAGAGTCTAATTCTAAACATTTAAATTACATTAAACAAAATGTTAGCTTCAATCCACAAAATTTTAAGTCCCACTCATGGGTCTTGACCCCCCGTTGAAAAGTCCTGGTTCTGTACTGGTATCCAATTCCTCAAAGAAAGCCCTGTGTACACAGCAGGCTCTATAGTTACTTTCCTGGTATAAAAAGCCTTTGATTCTTTCTGGGCAGCACACAGTGATCCGAAAGCATAGGCTCAAGCCCGCGTGCTACTTTGCATTTACTTTTTGCTCATAAAAAGATGCTGGCCTTTTAAGTGAGCTGGCTTCAGAGAACGTCTGTGTGACTGACCTGTAAGGACAGGGATGACTACCTCACAAGGGAATGAGCAGGAAAATGGCAGTTGTCTGGGCCGTTGCTTGCTCTCTTCCTTGGCTCGCGGAAATTCTGGCCGGGAAGGATGGGCTGATGAGGGGCTGTGTGTGAGGAGAAAGCAGGGAGAATGCCTGCAGTGACTGGAAGGTAAATTAAGAGTGCTCCAAGGCCCCCTTACTTCAATTATATGTAGTTAAAGCACCATTATGAGCAATTAATGTTCAGCCATATGGCACGTCTCTAAGTCTAACTGATAACTCGATATTATTCAGTAAGTCTGCTCGTTTCCCATCCAGGTGGTTGTAAGCAATGTAATCCAGTTTGGGTGGTGGTAAAAACAGAAACAAAACAAAACAAAAAGACACAAAGCAACCCCTTTCCCCAACACACACACACAAACACACACACACAGGTACTCCTCCTTTCAACAGTGTCCTGGATTGTTTTATTTATCGGGTAGAGTTATGAGACTGATAGTTTGAGATGAAACTAATATTTCCATATGGTTCCTTGATGCAAGCTACAGATACCAATTCTGGCTAATTTAAGCAACAAAATGTCATTAAAAGCATGTGAAAGTATTGGGTTGGTCACTAAGTTCATTTGGGGTTTTCTGTAACATTGGGAAAACCCTGAGAGAAATCTTTGGCCAACCTAATAGTTGAAAAATAAAAAAAAGGCTGAAAAAGGTAGACGTCAAAAAAAGCAGGGTCCATAGTGGCTCCAAGGATCCCTGTGGATGGATGAAATAGTATCGACTTTTTCTCATATATGTGTGTGTAGAGAGAGAGTCGGATGACCAAAGCTTGTGTATCTGGATTGAAAGTTTTGGGGAAGCATTATTAAATGAGCTAAAAGAACTCCCCAAAGTACTTATACACTTAATATAACAGTGCCCAGAGCATAACTCAAAGTTTACAAATGCACGTAATCTGAACCCAAGATCGCAAAAATGCTTTGGGAAACAAGTACCCTTATCTTCAAAACTTGTCTGAAAAGGAATAATCACAATTTAAAGGGTAATGTTCATGTAAGATTTCTTTTTCATTAACATCAAAACAAGTGATATCATAACAAAATAACAAAGACTTCCCTGGTGGGTCCAGTGGTTAAGAGTCTGCCTTCCAATGCAGGCGGGGTGGTGGTGGTTTAGTTGCTAAGTCTTGTTTGATTCTTAAGACTCCACGGACTATAGCCCACCTGGCTCTGTTCATGGGATTTCCCAGGCAACAATACAGGAGTGGGTTGCCATATCCCTCTCCAAGGGATCTTCCTGACCCAGGGATCAAACCCAAGTCTCTTGCATTGCAGGTGGATTCTTTAACCACTGAGCCACCATTAGCCCCCAGCGCAGGGGACTTAGGTTGTAACCCTGCTTGGGGACCTAAGATCCCACGTGCCTCAGGGCCCATGTGCCACAACTAGTGAGAAGTCTGTGTACTGCAAGGAAAGATCTCGCATGCTGCAGCAAAGACTCAATGCAGCCAGAAATAAACAAATACATATATTTTAAAAGGCTTAAAAAAATGAAATAACCAAAGCTAACATAAAGCAATGGGTGAATTCACAGTAAGGCATTCTAGTATGATAAACATATAACAGTAAGATTTAATTTAAATAAAAGAAGTGTTCTTTCTTTTGCAGAAAATCATCAAAGACGTTTTAAGATACTAATTTGCAGACGATTATTATATTGGAGATATTTAATTTTGTGTCTTTCCTTCCCCACTTAATCCCTGTGAAGAACTGAGGAGAGGAAGAAATGAGAACAGTTTACGTTTGGAAGGCTCTTTTCTTTCCTTTGTGGCTTTAGCAGAAGCAGGATTCCCCGTTGATCCCTTCATCCGGAGGACACACAGCGGGCCAGCCCCCTTCCAGCCGCCGCTGCAGAAAGGCCCCTGCGGCGCAGCTGCGGGAAGACCTCTTTAAAGAGCCAGTCCGTGCTGTTTTTAGCGAGTCCAGAAGCTCTGTTTAATGTAACCTCGGGGTTTGCTTGCCTCCAGAAATATGGCAGGATTTCTCTTTGTCAAAGGCAAATGGTGATGAATGTCATAATTAACCACTGAAGCCTATCACAGTGAACTTTTCAACGAACAACCTAGTTTTTTGTCTTAATTACATAGGATGAGGAGGGAATACCTCTTCAGAAATGGTAACCGACTTCCAGCTTTTTGCAGTCTGTGGTTTTTGCTAAGGATTTCTGGGCAGTTGGAATACGGGCTGTGAATGATTCCAAAGCGTGGGCAGCCTTAATGACCACCGGTGGCTCCTCCAGCCTCTTCTCTGGGCAGTAAGTCAACCAATGCCTTCAGAGCAGATGTTGGTTTCTACAAAGGGAAAGGGGAGGGCTATGTTTTATATTAAAGTTTTTTCCTACTACTTTCAAACTAGGTTTTCAGACTATACATTTCCTCCCAGAAAGTGACATTTCTTCTGACGTATTTGTAGCAGGAGGAACAGGCCCAGATACTAAGTGCTGCTTCCTCCCACTCTTATGTAAATGATGCTTTGATGTTAACTGTTTGCTCATGAAAGATGATCTCCGATCAGGTATAGAGGAATGTGTTTCTCCAGTTAGAACAAAAGCCTCCAAGTTTGTGAGTCAGGGCATTTAGCCGGAAAATTCTGGACTTATCAGCTGCGGGGACCAAGTTACTTGCCCATATTCGGATTGTTTTAGGAGGTTCTCACCCATAAACCCTAGAAATCACTTTGGCACTTTGCAGCTAGACTGTGGGAATTTATTTCTGGTTTTTTTTTTTTTTTTAACTTAAAAATTTTGAACCATAATGTGCCTGGTTGAAATAGGAAATGAAAAGGACAGAGTGGAATGGTAACAAAATGTGGAATCAATAGTCAAAAAGGCTTGAGTTTCACCCTAGACTTATTTGCTGAGTAATCTTGGCAACTTTTTGACTTCTCTGAGATTGATTTCTTATAAATTATTTTAGTAAAAGCTTCCAGCACTTAGAGTTTTTGGAAGGGATAGTGCATTGTAATTTAAAACAGAGTCCTTATGTTGAAATGGCATTCTTCACAAATAACTGGCTGTGTGACTGGTTACCTATCTCTCTAAACCTTAGTTTCTTCTTAGGTAAAATAAAAGGATTTTAAAAATCCTTTGAGTTTTTAAAGTAATGAATGAGATAGTCCATGTAAAATTTTAAGATAGTGTTCCACATAGAGCCATTTATGTTCTTACAATTATTATTGTTACAAATGTTATTATGTGTAAGTCAAATGAATTAATGGCTAAAACATGTCCTGCAAAATTCTGAATTTCTATACACATAATAATTACTGCATAGCAATTTGACATTTATAGGACAATTTAACCCATCATAATTTGAGTCTATAGTGCACTACATGTTTGGATCAGCTAGCTTGGGAAGCTGCTGTATAGCACAGGAAGCTCAGCTAGGTCTGTTATAACCTAGAGGGTGGGACGGAGGGTGAGGTGGAACAGAGGTGTAAGGAGGGGATATAGGTATAGAGGTGGCTGATTTACGTTGTTTACAGCAGAAACTAACTCAACATTGTAAAGCAATTACACTCCAGTAAAACATAATAAATGAAAAAAAGGGTGAAATTCCAGTTGTCAATGGATGGGCTTCCAAGCTTCATTCCACACTCCCAGGATTGCTAGGAGTATATTTTACTTACTTATTTATAGAAGCTTGTTTCTATAAAACCACGGTTTCTAGGTATTTGGTTTATTCTTAAAGAAATCTTACTATTTCCCCAATAGGATTTTATACAGGGAAAATGCTCAATCATTATTTTATTTGATAAGCAAATAAATTGCAACGTACAACTTAAACTGTAAACCAGTGTCCTCAAAGCAGAGATTTAATCACCTAAATAAAACGCAGTGAACCCTCATTACATGGCAATTTGAAGTAATAAAGGTTACGTTTCTCTGCAACAAGTTTAACCAAATTTTTCAACTGCTTTTGGAAGAAATCTTTCTACACTCACTGTATAACTTTATGTTTTCTGAAAAGTGTAGATTAAAATGTGACTTTATTTTTCAATGACTCAAAATGAGTAACATGGCAATTAGTAATTGCATTAAGTTCTAATAAAGAAAGTTTTATTTTTTGCTTTTTTTTTTTTTATTATTATCTGTCAATAGTCCTTGCTAAGGTCAGTGTGCTCGCTTCTTACATCTATCTGCCTTTTTTTTTTTTTTTTGGAATCAATTTGGGAACTCTGAAATTTATTTTTCTTATTGTGACCAACCATCTACCAGTAACATATTACTCCATTTTAGAATTTTTTATGGTGAGTTTCAACCAACTATAGACAGTATAATATTGAGGCTTACAAATTTGATAAATTTTTTATAAATTTGATAAAGAAGCAGATACAGTATAATAAAAAAAAATCAAACATTTGATTTGAAATCAAAAGATCCAGGGCAAATTCTCCATCACTTACTAGCTGTAATTTTTTTTTTTTTCCTAATTTTATTGGAGTATAGTTGCTTTACAGGGGCTTTCCTGATGCTCTGTGGTAAAGAATCTGTCTGCTAATGCAAGAGACCCAAGTTTGATCACTGGGTCAGGAATGGCAACCCACTCCAGTGTTCTTACCTGGAGAATCCCATGGACAGAGGAACCTGGCAGGCCACAGTCCATGGGGTCACAAAAAAGTTGGATACCACTTAATGACTGCTGCTGCTGATGCTGCTAAGTCGATTCAGTCGTGTCCAACTCTGTGCGACCCCATAGACGGCAGCCCACCAGGCTCCCCTGTCTCTGGGATTCTCCAGGCAAGAACACTGGAGTGCGTTGCCATTTCCTTCTCCAATGCATGAAAGTGAAAAGTGAAAGTAAACAACAGCAAATTGTTGCTTTACAATGTTGTGTTAGTTTCTACTGTACAGCAAGTGAATCAGCTATGCACATACGCACACCCTCTCTTTTTTGGACTTCCTTCACATTAAGTTCACCACCAAGCGCTGAGGAGAGGTTCCTGAGCTGTACAGTAGGTTCTCGTTAGTCAGCTGTTTTGTACATGGTATCAATACTGTATGTGTCAATCCCAATCACCAATTCCTCCCAGTCACCTTCCTCCTCGGTATCTGTAAGTGTCCTTCTGCCTTTTAAATTCCTGTTTCTAATCAGCTGAGAGAATTCAGATGACTAAGAAACCTAGTCTTGTATATAAATGAAGAGAATAGCCTCCTGTTCCTCAAAATGTTCAATTTTTAGTCCAAGGGATTTGAGCAGTTATTGTAGGATTTAAGGGTTTCTTTTCCTTATTTCCTGATTCTCAGTTGCACTAATAATGATTGATGATTCCAGGAAATTATGATTTCCTGGTATATAAGGAACTAAGTTATCAAAAATTTGGGGATACAAGTATTCCATGTTAAGAAATGCAATTATCAATTTCCTGATTTTCTGTAATCGATAAAATTTTATGACTTTTCCTAAATAACAAGAAAAATAATAACATTTAACATTAGTAAATGATTACCATGTGCCTTTATCTATTTATTTTATTTAGCTAATGCTTACATAAAGCTTGTTTATAGATCAATGATCCTACTATGCTATATGCAAATATTAGCTTATTGAATGCCATTAAAATCTACGTGTTTATATTCATCCACTTCTCAAAACTAGTATTAATCTCAATTTATAGATGAGAAAACTGAGTCTTTGAGATTTTTATAATTTGCTCACGGTCTCACAGCTGTTGAGTGATAGAGTCAATATCTGAAGAGAGGCATGCATGCCTCTAAGAATACAGTCTGATTCGATAAGTACTCTAGTTGACAGACAGCAATAAGAGGAGGAGCCCTGTACTCAGAATCTGAATCCAAGAGGTTTGGTTTAGTGGCTCAGAACAAAAGTGGGATGATCCTCATACTGACCAAAAAAAAAAAAAAAAAAAAAAAAAAAAAAATGGACTATGAGGAAGTTTCTACTTGAAAAGAAAGAGAGCAAATATTGGAAGTTATTATTATGAGAGTGAAACATCTATTTTCACTCTCTGATTCTTTATCCAGCTTCTAATCTGGACCATAGAACACCACATACTGGTTTTCTCAATGTTTTGATACTTACTATGGATAAAAAGCACTGTCTCTGAATTCACGTTACTTCCTTAAAACATGTGTTCTATTGTCTGGGTTTGGGGAATGTACATTGTCTGAGAGGTTTGCTCATTTGTGAATTGGTACAAGAATTATTTTGAGAGTCAAATGAAATAGTACTACTTCTTAGCAGACAGCATGGTGTTTATTAATTAATCAATAAATGCTTCTCAAGATTATCACCATTTTGAAAATGTACTTCACAGAAAGCTGGCACCACAAACAGCTCAGGGAAAACAAGATCACTGTGGAATAAATCTGGGGAATGATATTCTTTAGTTCCTTCCCTGCTGGCTCAGACAATAAAGAATCTGCCAGCAATGCGGGAGACTTGGGTTCAATCCCTGGATTGGGAAGATCCCCTCGAGGAGGGCATGTCAGCCCACTCAGTATTTCTTGCCTGGAGAATCCCCATGGACAGAGGAGCCTGGTGGGCTACAGTCCATGGGGTTGCAAAGAGTCAGACACGACTGAGCAACTAAGCCCAGCGCAGCACAACAAATTCTTCAGTTCCATCACAGAATGTCATAACGGACATTGTCATAGAAAAACCATCCTAAAAGTCTTCTTTTGGAAACGTGTTCAGCTTTATTTAGCTCAATGTTTCCCAAATTTGTTTGCCTATAAAAGTTGTGTAGGTATGATGTGTGCATTTATGTGTGTGTTCTCACATACTTGTGTACATGTGTGTGTTTGTGTGGTTAAACATCTGTCTTAAGGAACTAGTTTTCATGAAATGCATTGCTACATTGCTAGGATATTCTGCCTCTCACCAAATACCTGAAATGAGAGTGAGAGGAAACGCATGGAGTGCAGACTGCTGGAACAATTCCAGACCTAAAGTACATCAGTTAGGATCAAATATTAGCATGCTGGCTGATGGTCCTCTGAAGGTTAACTTCTAGTGTTACTAGAAGAAACCCATGGGTTTGATCCTCTAAAGTTTAATCATTACAACCATCACCACCATTTTATCATCATTATCGGCATATATTCAGTGGTTTGATATATTTCAGTCATGGTGTTAAGTGATTTATTTGCATTAGTCATTTTGTCTTTACAGTCGTACTATTAGTTAGGTATCACAGCTCTATTTTTTTTTAATTTATATTCAGCACATTCCATTCAGTGTAACAGAATGCAGTTCACTTTAAAAAACAGTTCTATAAAAATACTAAAATATATATGCAAAACCCAGTTCTTTTAGAAATTAAGGCTTCTACTATACTTCTTATACCAATGACACTAAATAATATTAATAGGCCATAGCAAGCATGAGCTTTCTCTTGAAATATCCCTCATCTCTTTATACCTTTTTGGATTAAATATTTTAACCCAGTTTATTTATTTATTTTTAAATTGGAGTATAATTGCTTTCAGATCAGATCAGATCAGTCGCTCAGTCATGTCTGACTCTTTGCGACCCCATGAATCGCAGCACGCCAGGCCTCCCTGTCCATCACCAACTCCCGGAGTTCACTGAGACTCACGTCCATCGAGTCAGTGATGCCATCGAACCATCTCATCCTCTGTCATCCCCTTCTCCTCTTGCCCACAATCCCTCCCAGCATCAGAGTCTTTTCCAATGAGTCAACTTTTCGCATGAGGTGGCCAAGTACTGGAGTTTCAGCTTTAGCATCATTCCTTCCAAAGAAATCCCAGGGCTGATCTTCAGAATGGACTGGTTGGATCTCCTTGCAGTCCAAGGGACTCTCAAGAGTCTTCTCCAACACCACAGTTCAAAAGCATCAATTCTTTGGCGCTCAGCTTTCTTCACAGTCCAACTCTCACATCCATACATGACCACAAGAAAAACCATAGCCTTGACTAGACAGATCTTTGTTGGCAAAGTAATGTCTTTGCTTTTGAATATGCTATCTAAGTTGGTCATAACTTTCTTTCCAAGGAGTAAGCATCTTTTAATTTCATGGCTGCAATCACCATCTGCAGTGATTTTGGAGCCCAGAAAAATAAAGTCTGACACTGTTTCCAATGTTTCCCCATCTATTTCCCATGAAGTGATGGGACTGGATGCCATGATCTTCGTTTTCTGAATGTTGAGCTTTAAGCCAACTTTTTCACTCTCCACTTTCACTTTCATCAAGAGGCTTTTGAGTTCCTCTTCACTTTCTGCCATAAGGGTGGTGTCATCTGCATATCTGAGGTTATTGATATTTCTCCCAGCAATCTTGATTCCAGCTTGTGTTTCTTCCAGTCCAGCATTTCTCATGATGTACTCTGCATATAAGTTAAATAAACAGGGTGACAATATACAGCCTTAACGAACTCCTTTTCCTATTTGGAACCAGTCTGTTGTTCCATGTCCACTTTTAACTGTTGCTTCCTGACCTGCATACAAATTTCTCAAGAGGCAGGTCAGGTGGTCTGGTATTCCCATCTCTTTCAGAATTTTCCACAGTTTCTTGTGATCCACACAGTCAAAGGCTTTGGCATAGTCAATAAAGCAGAAATAGATGTTTTTCTGGAACTCTCTTGCTTTTTCCATGATCCAGTGGATGTTGGCAATTTGATCTCTGGTTCCTCTGCCTTTTCTAAAACCAGCTTGCACATCAGGAGGTTCAGGGTTCACATATTGCTGAAGCCTGGCTTGGAGAATTTTGAGGATTACTTTACTAGCGTGTGAGATGAGTGCAATTGTGTGGTAGTTTGAGCATTCTTTGGCATTGCCTTTCTTTGGGAATGGAATGAAAACTGACCTTTTCCAGTCTTGTGGTCACTGCTGAGTTTTCCAAATTTGCTGGCATATTGAGTGCAACACTTTCACAGCATCATCTTTCAGGATTTGAAATTCCATCACCTGGAATTCCATCAACTGGAATTCCATCACCTCCATTAGCTTTGTTCGTAGTGATGCTTTCTAAGGCCCACTTGACCTCACATTCCAGAATGTCTGGCTCTAGGTCAGTGATCACACCATCGTGATTATCTGGGTCATTAAGATCTTTTTTGTACAGTTCTTCTGTGTATTCTTGCCATCTCTTCTTAACATCTTCTGCTTCTGTTAGGTCCATACCATTTCTGTCCTTTATTGAGCCCATCTTTGCATGAAATGTTCCTTTTGTATCTCTGATTTTCTTGAAGAGATCCCTAGTCTTTCCCATTCTGTTGTTTTCCTCTATTTCTTTGCATTGATCGCTGAAGAAGGCTTTCTTATCTCTTCTTGCTATTCTTTGGAACTCTGCATTCAGATGTTTATATCTTTCCTTTTCTCCTTTGCTTTTTGCTTCTCTTCTTTTCACAGCTATTTGTAAGGCCTCCCCAGCCAGCCATTTTGCTTTTTTGCATTTCTTATGTGTTAATTTCTGCTGTACAGCAATGTGAGCCAGCCATCTGTATACATACATCCCTGCTCTCTTGAGCCTCCCTCCCACCCCTGCCCCCATGCTACCTCTTTAGGCCATCACAGAGCACTGAGCTGAGCTCCCTGTGTTATACAGCCAGCTTCCTACTAGCTATTTTACAAAAGACACATGTACCCCAGTGTTCACTGAAGCACTATTTACAGTAGCCAGGGCATGGAAGCAACCTAAATGTCCCTTGACAGATGAATGGATAAAGAAGATGTGGTACATATATACAATGGAATACTGCTGCTGCTGCTGCTAAGTCGCTTCAGTCGTGTCCGACTGTGCGACCCCAGAGACGGCAGCCTACCAGGCTCCCCCGTCCCTGGGATTCTCCAGGCAAGAACACTGGAGTTGGTTGCCATTTCCTTCTCCAATGCATGAAAGTGAAAAGTGAAAGTGAAGTCGTTCAGTCGTGTCCGACTCTTCGCGACCCCATGGACTGCAGCCCACCAGGCTTCTCCGCCCATGGGATTTTCCAGGTAAGAGTGCTGGAGTGGGGTGCCATTGCCTTCTCCAACAATGTAATACTACTCAGACACAAAAAGGAATGGGGTTGGGTAATTTGTAGTGAGGTGGGTGAACCTAGTTTGTTGTTCAGAGTCAGTTCAGTTCAGTTCAGTCACTCAGTCATGTTCGACTCTTTGCAACCCCATGGACTGCAGCATGTCAGGCTTCTCTGTCCATTACCAACTCCCAGAGTTTGCTCAAACTCATGTCCATTGAGTTAGTTCCATCCAACCATCTCATCCTCTGTCATCTCCTTCTCCTTCTGCCTTCAATCTTTCCCAGCATCAGGGTCTTTTCCTATGAGTCAGTTCTTTGCATCAGGTGGCCAAAGTATTTTAGCTTTAGCTTCAGCTTCAGCATCAGTCCTTCCAATGAATATTCAGGGTTGATTTCCTTTAGGATTGACTGGTTTGATATCCTTGCTGTGCAAGGGACTCTCAAGAGTCTTCTCCAGCATCACAATTTGAAAGCCTAAATTCTTCGGTGCTCAGCTTTCTTTATAGTCCAACTCTCACATCCATACATGACTCCTGGAGAAACCATAGCTTTTGACTAGATGGAACTTTTTCAGCAAAGTAATGTCTTTGCTTTTTAATACTCTGTCTAGGTTTTTCATAGCTTTTCTTCCAAGGAGCAAACATCTTTTAAATTCGTGGCTGCAGTCACCATCTGCAGTGATTTTGGAGCCCAAGAAAATAAAGTATGCCACTGTTTCCATTGTTTCCCTATCTATTTGCCATGAAGTGATGGGATCAGTTGCTATGATCTTTGTTTTTATAATGAGTTTTAAGCTAGCTTTTTCACTCTCTTCTTTCACTTTCATCAAGAGGCTCTTTAGTTCCCCTTTGCTTTGGTATAAGGGTGGTATCATCATAACTTAAGTCTCTCTAAATCTGTATTCCATTATATAAAAATTAGAGTTGTGTTCATCTCTATTCTTCATCTGCAAATAGGTTCATCAGCACCATTTTTCTAGATTCCATATACATGCATTAATATATGATATTTATTTTTCTCTTTTTGATTTACTTTACCTATATCATATTTATTATATTTATTTTTTTCATTTTGACTTACTTATGTCATATATTAATGCATATATATGGAATCCAGAAAAATGGTGCTGATGAACCTATTTGCAGAGTAGGAATAGAAAAGCACACAACTCTAATTTTTATATAATGAAATATGGATTTAGAGAGAGTTATATGCCCAAGATAAAGAGCTAACTATAGAACATACTCTTAAGGTCCTGGAAAGTAGCTTGACTCTTTACTTGTGAGAATAATTGCCAGTGAGAAAGGTGGCACAATAGTTCTCCCAGGGGTGAGCCTGGATCTGGGTAACCAGGTCTGCTTTCTTAGGACATGAGTTTCCTCAATAGCTGTACCAGACAAGTGTCCTTTCAAAGGCCCCAACTGCAGGGAATCTGCAGGCAGCAGGAGGAAGCAAGGCCCACCTAGTGATGGAGATCACTTGACTTCATCAGAGCACAATCTCTTCTTAATATCTGAACAGCCAAGCTGAATTTCATCATGCTACTAATGTTAAGGGCCATTATAGGTTTTCATGAGCAATCAAAGAACCAGATTTAAACCTGGAGACTATTATGATGCACTGTACGACAGGGAGAAAATTATGTAGGACAGGATCTCCACGCTATGGCCTGTGCAGCAAATCTGGCCTGCCAACACTTTCCATTGTTTATCTATTGCACAGCTTATTGCACAGCTGGTGAGTAAAGTGTTTCTTAACATTTTAAATTAATTGTGCAAGTGTCTCTATAGTATTAGTATTATCAATTCTGTTTCTTGATTCATAAAGCCTAAAATATCTACAGTCTTGCTTTAAATAAATGAAAAAATAATTGGTCACCCCTGACATATTAATTTCATAGACTCTTCCCAATATTTTCAATTATTTTTTTTTAAAAATCAAGCACCAACTTAATTTAACCATTATTGTTGAAGGAGAAGTGCCTATCTGCAGGACATGTTAGCTATGGAAGGACCCTCAGAAAATCATCAATTAGTAATTCATGGAAAACTGAAGCTACCTATTTGAAACTGATAACTGTGAGAACATTTTGAGGAACAGGAGGCTTTTCTTTCCTGGCCTCTGTTCCCCATATGTGATAGGAACTGGACTGAACAAGTGACAAGTTACGTCAATCAGACTCTTTTTCCTCATGGATTAGAGACTTACATTATAGTTAGAAGCCAACTGGGCTTCCCAGGTGACTCAGAGGTAAGAATATGCTTGCAATGCCGGAGATACAGATGTGGTTTCAGTGCTTGGGTCGGGAAGATCCCCTGGAGGAGGGCATGGCAACCCACTCCAGTATTCTTACCTGGAGAATCCCATGACAGAGGAGCCTGGCGGGCTATAGTCCACAGGGTCGCAAAGAGTCGGACCGGACTGAGTGAGTCCAGCTTCTTTGACCCTAAGAAATACTGCTCCTTAAAAATTCCATTCCTTCACCTCATCATCTTTTTTTTTTTTTTTTTTTTTGCTGAAGCTAGACTAAGTTCATTTTGTTTGATGCAAGCAAAAGATCCTTAACAAAACAATAAGCCCTTTCAGCATGCCAATTTCAAGTACCTTATCTGTTGGGAAGATTTTATCTAATGAACCAATTTACCAAGGCTAAAAAGTTTACATGCCATGCCTTAATATTACATTAAGTAATATTAAAGCTACCATATATTGGATATTTACATTGAGTTGTATGTTCTTCTCCATGCTTTAATTTTTAAACTTCAGTAACATCCAATTTACAGAGGAGAAAATGAAGGCATTGAGATTGTTGTATGATTTGCCCAAGGTAACACAGCTAATAAGAGGTGGAGTTGGTTTCTTTATAAACCCTCTGCTTTGGACCTTTAGACCATCTCAGCCATGAATTGGTGGGGTTTGTGCCAGTGACAGGGTTCGGTGTGATCATTTTGACTTGGTGGGCATGTATAAGGCATAAATCGGGTAGAGACGGTCCTGAGACCTTCCTAAGGGAGGTAAGAGTGGTGGAAAGCTGGCTGAAAGAAGGAAAGAAATTGCTTTTCGCGTTCTCCTCCCCTACTATGTGCTCAGATAACACCCTAGAAGCTTACATAGGATATCAAGTCCCTGATTTTTTCTACTGTGCCACTCTTGGAAAAACTGGATTTTCCACAATCTCTGCAGTAAATATTGAACTAATCTAGCCCATCAGGTGGCCTGGAGAGATTGCAATACCTTGGGACCGTGCTTCAAGTCAGCAGAGCTTCTGAGAGCTACAGGAGACTGGGACTCCCTTTGGTGAAGGGCTGGCCTCACAATTTCCTGTTTTCTTGGCGGCTGCCTCTGCTGTTGAACTCACATTAGAACAGACTCCCCAGAGATGATCTCTTCTCAGTTCTCTGATTGGGACCTTGTTCTCCAAGAAAATGTAATTCACATCATATGGGGAAACAAATTACTCCCAGATAGTAGTTTATTTTCCTTGGCTCTTCATAGGATCAGGCCCACTAATAAAAATCGTAATAATGATGAGAATGATGCTATAGAAATGCAGCCTTCGGACTTTTTCTTACAAAAGACTGTTTAATATGATAATTGTGCTGCATATTTCAGTTGGCCAGCAGTTGTTTAGTTTTCCTTCATCATCTTCTTTTGTCACTGGTGTACTGAGTTTCCAGATGCTTATTCTACTCTGTGCCTAATTATCTATTGAAACAATTACATTAACCATGCTATCAATTAAAAAACATAAGAAAAATGTTTTCAAAGTCAAAGAAGAGTGATAAGACTATATTGAATGGTATCTTCAAATTTTGGGGGAAATGCATATTGAGATTGTTAGAGGACAAGCTAAACCCTCTCAAAAGGGAAGCGGGACAGTGAACTCACCTCTCTTGGTGCTGGGTGAGTGGCCCCATGAAGATGCATGGATCCCTTATGCTATCCTTTTAAATCCTACCCACCATAATGATATTGAAATGGTGGGGAGGGGAGAGCCATCCCTGAAACCAGGTGAAATTTGTTTAAGAAATGCCTCTGGAGCCTCCCCACACATCTGTGAAATCTGCCTTGAGCACATATCACCAGAATACAATCCAGGGAAATCCTCAGCTATGCTAAGGAGCCCCGTTTAATGCGCCTTTTGCAGACCTGTCCTTCCAGAAACCATCCAGTACTTTGAATTGTTCTTAAACCCCTCCCTATGGAAAAACGAGAGAGAAGGTTCTGCTTTATAACTGCTCAGACCCTTCTGCTCCAATTCTACAGCCAGAACCCATGTATGTTTAACATACTAAGTGGGATCAGCCCTCTGAATCCCAAATGATATCCACAGTGCAATTTTGTGTTTCCAAATTTTCTCTTCTTCCACGTATTTGCATTCTTTGCAAGGCAAGTATGAAATAGGTGAGCTTAATCACTTTGCAGTGCTTAAGGGACTACACGGACGTTTAGAGGCTCTGCTTGAGGACTGGAGTTTGCCTCTCCTCTTTCCTGCGCCTTTTCTCTCCCCGCCCCCACTGCCCCATCGCCCCCACCTTCTCGCGACCTGGGGCCTTTGAGGCAACTCTATGCCTTTCTGATTTGACTTGCTTCTGGTAAACGAATTAAAGTGTGAGTGCAGCCGGGCTCCATATTTCCTCTCTTAAAAGGAAAGTCAAACTCTGAAAAATCAGTCTACAGGAAGAGGTAACTTCAAAAGCAAGGGCTCATGTTCCACAAGCCTCTTGAGCTCTCATCGGCCCCCTCGACTATGCTCTTCCAAAGGGAAACTTTACAAAAGACCTTGGTAGAAATTGCCGGCAGCTCCTGAGTTGTGTTCTTGTTAGAAATAAGGAGTTCTGGTCACTTGTCATGGCTGTACAGATGATTCCCGTGTTCATTTGGAAGCCTTTGGCTTCCACGGAAAAGAGTAGGCTTTGAGAACATGTAGGTGGCTGAACAAATGGTGACTTGCAGGAGGGAAAATCAGAGGTTAGCAGTGTTCATCTCTCTCCTCTAAAAAAGAGAAGAGTGGGCTTTTGCAGTTTTACGGTTCAACTCACATCCATGAAGTTGGGAACTATGGATAATTTAAATAAAATAGTTTTTGTTTGTTCACTGTTTCTGTTTTCATGGATGTGATTAGCATCTTAGAGATTTGTATTGCTTGTGTCCTCTCTTCTCCCATCTCTTTGGTGATATAAATTTCTACTAATGAATCCAAGGATGCTTTGATATCTACAAATTGTTTAAACTAATTAAAAGAAAGTCTGAAGATCTTGCTGTTGGAGTTTTTGGAAGAAGATAAACTTATGGTTACCAAAGAGGGAAGGGGTGGAGAGGGATTAAATTGGGAATTTTGGATTTAAAGATCCACACTACTCTATATAAAGTAGATACACAACAAAGACCTTCTGTATAGCACAGAGAACCATGCTCAATATCTTGTCATAACATATAGAAAAAATCTGAGAATGAATAGGCATAGATGTATATGTATGATTTCTAATATTTCACATGTACAGCGAAGTGATTGTTATACATATACATGCATATGTATGTGTGAAACATTATAAATCACCTGTGCTTCAAACTAAAAAGACAGTACCAGTCACACTGGAGTGAAATCCACTGCTCATCTGGGCACACAGGGGCTACCATTTTCCTGTCACTGCCAGAGAGCCCTACTTCAGCCCTGCCTTCTCCCTACAATATTCTTGACTCACAGCAACCCCTGAGAGTACCTTTTGACATAGAAAAGGCACTCTTCCTCTGCTTGCCAGTGCAGGAGACACAAGAGATATGGGTTCGATCCCTGTGTCAGGAAGAACCCCTGGAGTAGGAAATGGCAACCCACTGTGGTATTCTTGCCTAGAAAATTCCATGGACAGAAAAGCCTGATGGGCTACAGTCCATACGACCACAGGGTCAGACATGACTGAGCGGCTGAACACACACAGCACACAATAGATATTTACTGACTTGGGTGATAAAAGAGTTAGTTTCATAGAAACTATCCTCACAGATAACATATCTGTACTTTATTGGATCTTTCCACACCTTGGTCTCATGGAGTGATTTATAGTGAAACGTTTATGGCCCATGAGAGGCCACTGGGAGAATCTTTGAGGCTTGAAGAGGTCTTTTAATGGTCTGTAAAATGGTGTAGAAACAAAGCTTCCAATTCTTTTTCTGCCAAAGTGTTGTTCTATTTTGTGGAATTCGCTATTATCTTTATCATCAAAGTTCAAAGTTTGTGACCTGACTGCTTGTGTAATTTGATTTTAATGAACTAAATATGAGATAAAATATTGTTCATACAGCTTTGTATCAAACCCTCAGGACACTTCAATCAGCCATACCCACTGCCATTCTCCAGTGATAAAGGAATGAAACTTGAACACTGCTGCAGTTTCTGCTAAGTTGCTTCAGTTGTGTCCGACTCTGTGCGACCCCATAGACGGCAGCCCACCAGGCTTCCCGTCCCTGGGATTCTCCAGGCAAGAACTCTGGAGTGGGTTGCCATTTCCTTCTCCAATGCATGAAAGTGAAAAGTAAAAGGGAAGTCGCTCAGTCATGTCTGACTCTTAGCAACCCCATGGACTGCAGCCCACCAGGCTCCTCCGTCCATGGGATTTTCCAGGCAAGACTACTGGAGTGGGGTGCCATCGCCTTCTCCGAAACTTGAACACACTAAGCACTAAATCCAAGTCTCAAGTCAGACTCCCTATAATGTAAGGTTGGCAGAATAGTTGATGAGTGTCCTATGACTGAGAGATTCCCAAATTGCTAAACCACTTCCCTATGTGCTGTGGGTATATTGGATAAAAGGAATAATACATGGAAGTTCTTAAATAGAAGGAGAAAAAAAGACAACAACACAAGGCACTCATTGCTGTAGTTGTGTGTGTGTGTGTGTGTGTGTGTGTGAGATGACAGATGCCATTCAGATGCATTTCTTTTCAAATTTTAAAGTCTCAGAAATTGGGATATGTTCTAAGATCACTGCATCAGAATAATTAACAGCAGTTCTCCTTTCCTATGGGTATATAAAAGTATGGCTGAGCCTTTCAAAGGAACAGAATAGAAAACCCTGGACTAGAGTGATGGTAAGAAGAGTGGTGGCCTTACTGAGTTAAGAAAGCAGGTCTGTGCCGTGCTGTACTCCTCTGTTGCTGAATCTGATCTTCCCTTACACCATAGCAGAGATGGTACTGTCCACAGAAATATCTTCTCTTTCAATAACCTGGTGTTGTTGCAGAGAGGTGACAACTCGGCAGGAGATCATACCTCCCAGAGTCACGTACACTTCCTCCTTGCATTCAGAGGTGACCATGTGATTTTTTTCGCTTAGAATACAAGGAGAAGTGATACTAATTTCATCCAGGAAAGAGTTTTTAAGAAGCAGGTGTATCTTCTTCACACCCCTCTTTTTTCCTTTTATCCATTGGATGCAAACAATGGATAATAAAGCTCTCGAGATCAGACAGCCAAGTGACGTGATGATCCTGGGTGTCTGAAACACCAGGTAGAGAATAGCTACCTGCTAGCCAGGAACACCTGTCATGGACTGTTACATGAGGGAGAAATAAACTCCTGTATTTAAGATACTGTATATGTGTGTGTGTGTGTGTGTATATATATACTGTTATAGCAGCTGGCATTACCCTGATACACTCACATTGCTTCAAGATACTAAATTCAAGATATGAAATTAAAAGTTAGATGAAAATGGCTGTTGAAGAAGAGGCTTAATATTGTACGATGTTGAGCCAGAAGAAAGAGGAACACTGAAGAGGTACTGCTATGTCTGAAAGCATCTGAAAGCCAGTCCTAAAGTAGAAAGGATGGAAATTTCTGTGAGTCCACAGGTTTTACCTATGAACAGTGCATGGAAGTGAGAGAAGCTGATTTCAGTCTAATTTACTAAACACACTCTTAATTGTTTGCTGTATTCTGAATGGCCTTGCCAAATTGCAACTCCCTGTCCCTAATCTTCTTTCAGCAGAAGTTGGATGAGCATCTAAAGGCACTCGGGCTTCAGGCAGGGTGCAGAGCAGATTATCTCGAAGGCAGCACTCCTCTTAGAGTGCCCACCTGAGCTTACTGTGCATGTGTAAGTGGCATTTATCTATGGTGGAAGCAGATGTTAGAAGTGAGGTGGGTCCTGACAACAAAGACCAAGATCTTCTGTACAGCCATATGCTGATAGACAAGCAAGGGAACTGAAGAGTTTCACATTTTCTCCAATAGATGGGATTGGAAAAGACAACGAAAAATTAATGTTACCACAGAATCGCTCCATCAGTACACAGTTACTGAGCACACTGTGTGTATCTGACACCATCTTAGGCAACTACAGAACACGATTGCTGTTCTCAAGGATGTTATGATCTATTAGGGAAGACAGGATGTGTTTACTTTTGAATATTCATAATTATATACTATAAGGTCACGAGGGCAAGTGAAACAAGCCAGAAAGACAATATACTAGAGGGAAATAAACTCAACATTTAGAGTCATAAGAGCTAGATTCATGGTCCATTTCTGCCTCTTATTGTCTATGAGAATTTTAGTAATTAATCTGATACTAAGTTAAAAAAAAATTTTTATTATAAACTTAATGCCTTCAGTTCAATTCAGTTCAGTGGCTCAGTTGTGTCTGACTCTTTGTGACCTCATGGACTGCAGCACGCCAGGCTTCCCTGGCCATCACCAATCCCCAGAGCTTGCTCAAACTCATGTCCATCGAGTCAGTGATGCCATCCAACCATCTCATCCTCTGTCATCCCCTTCTCCTCCTGCCTTCAATCTTTCCCAGCATCAGGGTCTTTTCCAGTGAGTCAGTTCTTCTCATTAGGTGGCCAAAGTATTGGAGCTTCAGTTTCAGCATCAGTCCTTCCAATGAATATTCAGGACTGATCTCCTTTAGGATGGACTGGTTGGATCTCCTTGCTGTTCAAGGGACTCTCAAGAGTCTTCTCCAGCACCAGCACCACAGTTCAAAAGCATCGGTTCTTCAGTCCTCAGCTTTCTTTATGGTCCAACTCTCACATCCATACATGACTACTGGAAAAACCATAGGTTGACTATATGGACCTTTGTCAACAAAGTAATGTCTCTGCTTTTTAATATGCTCTCTAGGTTTGTCAAAGATTTTCTTCCAAGGAGCAAGTGTCTTTTAATTTCATGGCTGTAATCACCATCTGCAGTGATTTTGGAGCCCAAGAATATGAAGTCTGTCACTGTATCCATTGATTCCCCATCTATTTGCCATGAAGTGATGGGACCAGATGCCATGATCTTCTTTTCTGAATGTTGAGTTTTAAGCCAGCTTTTCAATCTTGTCTCTCACCTTCATCAAAAGTTTCTTTAGTTCTTTGCTTTCTGCCATAAGGGTGGTGTCATCTGCATATCTGAGGTTATTGATATTTCTCCCTGCTATCTTGATTCCAGCTTGTGTTTCATCCAGCCTAGCATTTCTTATGATGTACTCTGCATAAAAGTTAAATAAGTAGGGTGAGAATGTACAACCTTGACATACTCCTTTCCCAATTTTGAACCAGTCCATTGTTCCATTTCTGATTCTAACGGTTGCTTCTTGACCTGCATACACATTTCTCAGGAGGCAGGTAAGGTAGTCTGGTATTCCCATCTCCTGAAGAATTTTCCACAGTTTTTATCCACACAGTCAAAGGCTTTGCATAGTCAAGGAAGCAGAAGTAGATGTTTTCTGGACCTCTTTTACTTTTTCAATGATCCAATGGATGTTGGCAATTTGATCTCTGGTTCCTCTGTCTTTTCTAAATCCAGCTTGAACACCTGGAAGTTCTCAGTTCACATACTGCTCATGAATTTAATGCATACTTAAAGCTTAAAATTGGAAGTATTAACAACTCTACAGCTTTTAATGACCATTAACTATTACTTGTAAACTTAGAGAGAAAATGTTAATATTTTAGGCATTATCTTTCAAAATATTGGGCATATATAAGCCAGGCTATCTTAGTAACTACAGATTTGAAAATATAATGACTCCTACCCAAAGATGGGGCTACCTAGGTGGTGTTAGGGGTAAAGAACTTGGCTGCCAATGCAGGAGACATAAGAGATGTGGGTTTAATCACTGGGTCAGGAAGATCCCTAGGAGAAGGATATGGCAACTCATTCCAGTGTTCTTGCCTGGAAAATCCCATGGATATAGTCTGGTGAGCTATAGTGCAGGGGTCACAAAGACTCAGACATGACCTAGCCACTAAACAAGAGCAACACAATAATAAACTGTTACTTTTGAACTCAGAGGGTGACTGCTAATAATTTTAGGCTTTCTTTTCCAAAATATTAGGTACATATAAACCAGACTATTTTAATATCTATCAGTTCAGTTCAGTCACTCAGTCATGTCTGATTCTTTGCAACCCCAAGGACTGCAGGACGCCAGGCCTCCCTGTCCATCACCAACTCCTGAGGTTATCCAAACTCATGTTCATTGAGTCGGTGATGCAATCCAACCATCTAATCCTCTGTCATTCCCTTCTCCTCCTGCCTTTAATCTTTCCCCAAATCAGGGTCTTTTCCAATGAGTCAGCTCTTCACATCAGGTGGCCAAAGTATTGGAGCTTCAGCTTCAACCTCAGTCCTTCCAATGAACACCCAGGACTGATCTCCTTTAGGATGTACTGGTTGGATCTCCTTGCACTCCAAGAGATTCTCAAGAGTCTTCTCCAACACCATAGTTCAAAAGCATCAATTCTTCGGCGCTCAGCCTTCTTCACAGTCCAACTCTCACATCCATACATGACCACAAGAAAAACCATAGCCTTGAATAGATGGACCTTTGTTGGCAAAGTAATGTCTCTGCTAACTTTCCTTCCAAGGAGTAAGCGTCTTTTAATTTCATGGCTGCAATCACCATTTGCAGTAATTTTGGAGCCCAAAATAATAAAGTCAGCCACTGTTTCCACTGTTTCCTCATCAATTTGACATGAATTGATGGGACCAGATGCCATGATCTTCGTTTTCTGAATGTTGAGCTTTAAGCCAACTTTTCATTCTCCTCTTTCACTCTCATCAAGAGGCTCTTTAGTTCTTCTTCACTTTCTGCCATAAAGGTGGTGTCATCTACATATCTGAAGTTATTGATATTTCTCCCGGCAATCTTGATTCCAGCTTGTGCTTCTTCCAGCCTAGCGTTTCTCGTGATGTACTCTGCATATAAGTTAAATAAGCAGGGTGACAATATACAGCCTTGACGTTCTCCTTTCCCTATTTGGAACCAGTCTTGTTCCATGTCGAGTCCTAACTGTTGCTTCCTGACCTGCATACAGGTTTCTCAAGAGGCAGGTCAGGTGGTCTGGTATTCCCATCTCTTTCAGCATTATCCACAGTTTATTGTGATCCACACAGTCAAAGGCTTTGGCATAGTCAATAAAGCAGAAATAGATGTTTTTCTGGAACTCTCCTGCTTTTTTGATGATCCAGCAGATGTTGGCATTTTGATCTCTGGTTCCTCTGTCTTCTCTAAAACCAGCTGGATCTGGAAGTTCATGATTCACATATTGCTGAAGCCTGGCTTGGAGAATTTTGAGCATCTCACACATAGTGTGAGATGAGTGCAATTGTGTGGTAGTTTGAGTATTCTTTGGCATTGCCTTTCTTTGGGATTAAAATGAAAACTGACCTTTTCCAGTCCTGTGGCCACTGCTGAATTTTCCAAATTTGCTGGCATATTGAGTGCAACACTTTCACAGCATCACCTTTTAGGATTTGAAATAACTCAACTGAAATCCCATCACCTCCACTAGCTTTGTTCATAGTGATGCTTGCTAGGGCCCACTTGACTTCACATTCCAGGATGTCTGGCTCTAGGTGAGTGATCACACCATCGTGATTATCTGGGTCGTGAAGATCTTTTTTGTACAGTTCTTCTGTGTGTTCTTGCCACCTCTTTTTAATATCTTCTGCTTCTGTTAGGTCCATACCATTTCTGTCCTTTAGTGAGCCCATTTTTGCATGAAATATTCCCTTGGTAACTCTAATTTTCTTGAAGAGATCTCTAGTCTTTCCCATTCTATTGTTTTCCTCTATTTCTTTTCACTGATCACTGATGAAGGCTTTCTTATCTCTCCTTGCTATTCTTTGGAACTCTGCATTCATATGGGAATATCTTTCCTTTTCTCCTTTGCTTTTACTTCTCTTCTTTTTACAGCTATTTGTAAGGCTGTCTCAGACAGCCATCTTTCTTTTTTGCCTTTCTTTTTGTTGGGGATTGTCTTGCTCCCTGTCTCCTGTACAATGTCACCAACCTCCATCCATAGTTTATCAGGCCCTCTGTTTATCAGATCTAGTTCCTTAAATCTATTTCTTGCTTCTACTGTATAATCATAAGGGATTTGATTTAGGTCATACCTGAATGGTCTAGTGGCTTTCCCTACTTTCTTCAATTTAAGTCTGAAATTGGCAGTAAGGAGTTCATGATCTGAGCCACAGTCAGCTCCCGGTCTTGTTTTTGCTGACTGTATAAGATTTGAAAATATAATGATTCCTACCCAAAGTTGGGGCTTCCCAGGTGGCGTTCATGATAAGGAACTTGGCTGCCGGTGCAGGAGACATAACAGATGTGAGTTTAATCCCTTGGTCAGGAAGATCCCCTTGAGGAGGCAATGGCAACCCATTCCAGTATTCTTGCCTGGAGAATCCCATGATCAGAGGAGTCTGGTGAGCTATAGTGCATGGGGTCACAGAGACTCAGACATGACCTAGCCACTAAACAAGAGCAACACAATAACAAACCATTACCTTTCAACTCAGAGGGTGATTGTTGATAATTTTAGGCATTCTTTTCCAAAATATTAGGTACCTATAAACCAGATTATTTTATTATCTATAGATTTGAAAATATAATGATTCCTACTCCAAGTTGGGAATTATAGGGTGGGAATGATTGCAGCTAGAGAGCAGAAAGAGCATGTCCAAACAGGTAATCCTGGACCACAAACAACTCCCCAAGGAGAAAGCCTTGTGGGGAGAGTGGGGGAAGCAAGGCCTTAGCTCTATATTAAAAAATAAAAAGATGAAAGAATAAATAGACCTTTTGAAGAGTGTTAATAATTCAGAAGGAGAAAGAGAACCAAACCCCAACATTTAAAATTTTTCCCCTATGTCATACCATTTAACACTCACAAGAATGGTATAGGGCTGGTACTCTATTATTGTCCCATTTTCCAGACCAAAATACTGAGACAAAGCTGAGGCAACTTTCATGTCCTGAAGGCTGAATTTGGAACAATTTTGCATGACTATCAGACTCTTGTACTTCCCTCCCCACCAAGGTAATACTGAAATAAAGGGAAGCATCTTCTTCCACTGTCTGCCAAAGTAAACTGCTCATGCGGAGAGTAAGAAAACTTATGAACCATCTGTCTGTCACAAGCCACTCTGTTGGCAACGTTTGCTTTGTGACTCGCACATTTTGGCATTGACTGAAATACTCAATCGCCTTCCCATTGTCTCCTAAATAAGAGTTAAGGGAAAGATAGGGGGAAAATTCAGTCAAATGAGAAAAGTAACTTGTACCTTCTCAGCAATAAATGGACCACTTTCTGGGCTTGAGAGGAGGACAAAGCAGATGGAGGTGGCCAGTGTGGTCAGTGGTGAAGACCTCCTGCTCTGAGGAGACTCACCTTTTGTTTTCCTTTAGTGGTAATTTTTGCAGGGAGATTGATAAGGCTCTCACATGTTGGGGCTGCCCAGGTGGCACTTGTGGTAGAGAATCCGCCTGCGATGCAGGAGCCACAGGAGACCTGGGTTTGATCTCTGGGTCAAGAAGATCTCCTGGAGGAGGGCATGGCCACCCTCTCCAGTATTCTTGCCTGGAGATTCCTATGGACAGAGGAGCCTGGTGGGCTACAGTCCATGGGGTCACAAAAGAAGTGAATACAACTGAAGCCACTTGGCACGCTCACATGTTGATTGTGTGAAATGAAGATATTTCCTGTCCTATTGGTGAGCAAGAAATGCCACAGCCATCAGCGATGATTTCTGGCCTCCAAAGGTGAACGAGGGCTCCTCAAATGGAACATAATGCCTGTGATCCAGCAGATGCCGCCTCCCCACACACAGGAGCCCGGGTTGGGGGAGGAACGCACGAAGCAGACATCTGCCCTCCTTAAGGAGAACAAGGAACAGGATTCAGCCTCAGGTAGCTGAGGTGCATTTGAAAGGAATGAATTCAGTGAGCCCAGAGGCTTGCATCTTCCCATACATAAAATGCTAAATTACTTTACATGATCTCTGATTTTTCTTACCTCTTTGATGTTCAGACTGCCTGCTCCCTTTGTGCAGACTTGTATGTAGCCTGACTTCCCTTCCCAGCTCCTTGGAGCAGTGTTCTCAGAGCTACTGAGATGCTGTCTCCCAGGCTTGGAGACCTAAACATTCCCATCAAATAAAATAACTCTACTTTCAGGTTGTCACGATATTTTTTTAGCCTATGCGTGTAACCAAGGTTGTCAATTTAGCAAATAAAAATTGAGTTGGCTCAGTGAAATTTGAATTTCAGATTGAATAAAACTTTTTTTGAATAAAACTTTTTTTTGTATATTTTCAGTCTAAGTATGTCCTAAATTATTCTAAAAGATTATCTATTGTTTATATGAAATTCACGCTTGACCAGATGTCCTGTATTTCACCTAGCATCCCTAATTGTAACTGATTAGATTTAGGCCAAAGGTCAGTGGAAAAAGCTAAGGGTCAGGGACCTCAAAACTTACTGGCTGCCCAGGCCAGCCTGCCTACCCCTGCACGGAGTGCGAACTTGGGGCACGGCTTAGGGTTCCTTGCATAGGCTCATCTGACTTTCTTGCTAGTTGGCTTTCTGGGCTGTTCAGCCAAAGCATCTTAATTTAAAATGTTCTCTATGGTTCTAGTTGAAGAGAGGAAATAATTATGCTTATTATCAGTGTAAATAATCAAATCAGTCCCTTAATTGTTCTCTCTGAAAGAAATGTTCTGTTTCCATCTCTGTGTATTTTATGTTTATTCATGATTTAGAAGATACTGTATTGAAGTAGGAGTCAGCAGATTAGAGGACAGAATGGTCCTGCTTATCTATGAGACAATGGAAACAAAACATCTTGTTAATCAATCATCCTGCTAGCCATTTAGCCAGATTCTCCCTCATGAGAATCTCTCCAGAGCCATGTCATTACTAAAAGAGAAAATACAAACAAACAAACCAAAATCGGTCTTGTTATATCTGGGCTCCCATGTGCTGCTCTTGCAGGTCACAGCTGTTTGCTGAGTGAATGAAGCTTCAGGATTCGGTTCTTCAACCTGCTGCTGCTCCCTGTTAAATTACTGAATTCCTGAGAAGCAGAGCACATGCATTAACCAGATAGTTTCAGTGTCAGTTTCATTCTTCACTTAATTACCCATCATTTTAGAGAAGATGGAATTTGAAAGGCTCTGGGTAAGTCTGGGTTGTCATTTGGGAAAAATTGTAGTCCTGAGACCCTAGAACTGGTGAGGGCTCCCAACACTGTATAACTAGGCTGGCAAAATGTTTCAGAACTTCTTATAGAAAATTAAATTCCAAGTAGCCTACACCATTTATATTACTGACACCCCCAAACCAAACTACCACACCTAGTGGCTGTTCATGACTGACTGAATTTTCTATGAATTTATTTATTTATCGAAAGAACTATGGGTTTTGTTTTTCATTTCAAAAAATGTTTTAATTGGAGGGAAATTGCTTTATAATGTTGTGTTGGTTTCTGCCATAAAGCAACACAAATCAGCCATAATTATACCTGTATCATCTCCCTTTTGTGCCATCTGTACAATGAAATATTACTCAGCCATAAAAAAAAAACAAAAACAAAAAACAAATTTGAGTCAGTTCTAGTGAAGTGGATGAACCTAGAGCCTGTTATACAGAATGAAGTAAGGGAGAAAGAGAAAAACAAATAAAGTGTATTAACGAACATATATGGAATCTAGAAAAATGGTGGTGATGAACCTGTTTGCAGGGAAGAAATGGATATGCAGATACAGAGAACAGATTTATGGACACACTAGGGGAAGGAAAGAGTGGGCTTTGTTTCTCTTAATACAATTTTGTTTATTCATTTATGGCTGCACTGGATCCTCGTTGCTGTGCGTGGGCTTTCTCTAGCTGTGGCAAGTGCGGGCCACTCCCCAGCTGGGATACGCAGGTTACTTACTGTGGTGGCCTTTCCCGTGTGGAGCCCCGGCTCTAGGGGTGCAGGCTCAGTAGTTGTGGTGCATGGGCTTAGTTGCCCTGCAGCACATGGAATCTTTCTGGACAAGAGATGGAACCTGTGTCCCCTACAATGGCAGGTGGATTCTTAACCACTGGACCACCAGGGAAGTTCTCTATTGAGTTTAAATAAGATAAAGAGTTCTAACAACTAATAGTTAAATATCTCTTTACAGTTTACAAACACTTTCATGTTGAACTTATTCTATTTAATCATCTTTTGATAATATAGTAATAAAATGGTAATGCTACAAATCACAGTAAAAATAGGGCAGCTAATAATCAATAAAAAGTTACTCTAGGCTCAGCCATGTACAAAGAACAGAGTGGGTGTGATTGTTTACAGAACTGGAAACAGGCTTAGAGACATGAATAAACTCACTCTAATTTTCAGAGCTGGAAAAAATTGAAACCTGGATTTAAACCTAGGCACATCCAGAGCCTCATGTTCTGCTACAAATATTATTACTACAATAGAAGCATTTGTTGGAGGAAAATATTTTTCCATGCCACAAAGGCATTTGTTGAGTAAAACGGTTTCCAGAAACACTTCCCTATTTTCTTCTGTCTTCATTTAGCAGATGTTTGTCTAGGGCCTTCTCTGTGAGACTCTGGGGATGCAGAGAGGAACGGAATCCCTAGGAGGAAGCACTCAGGAACTGGGGAGCTGACAAGTTCGATCACTCAGTGCAGCCCAAGGGGATGTGAAGCTTCAGTGAGGACACACAGAGAATACAGTGGACCCTGTTGGAGGACTGTGGTAGGAGGGAGCGAAGGATCGGTTGATGGAAGAGGTGACATGAGCTGAGACTAGAATGAAGAAAGAAATAGGCAAGTGAGAGCAAGGGTATTTCAAGCAAAGCAGAGAGTGAGTGTTAAAGGCACCAACCTCAGACACAGCATGGTATGTTTAGGATCTCCTGGTGGTTAGGTGTGACCTGCAGCATGAAAGACGGGGTGTGATGTCCAGGAGGCAACAGTCATTGGGAAAGACAAGGCTGTGTGACATTCATTAACTCTCATCTTTTAGACAGTAAGTTAAAATAGGCAGATGACATGATTATGCTTCTATTTTGGAATAGGTATCACAGAAAGAATAGATTGGGGGGAGGGCAAAGATAACCAAAGAAAGAACCGTTTTTTTTTTTTTTTTTTTTTTTTTGGTGCATTATTGTTTGCTAACTTTAGATTCATTCCTTTTTAAATCAAACTGATCAGAATGCCACCCAAAAGCCTGAACTAATAACTTTTTTAGAGCAGTTGTCTGGTGTTTCTGAGAGTGTTCTGAATAGTGCTAGTGGTAAAGAACCCATCTGCTGATGCAGGAGATATAAGAGATGCGGGTTCAATCCCTGGGTTGGGAAGATCCCGTGGAGGAGGACATGGCAACCCACTCCAGTGTTCTTGCCTGGAGAATCCCATGGACAGAGGAGCCCGGTGGGTTACAGTCCATAGGGTCGCAAAGAGTCCGACATGACTTAGTGACTTAGCACGCACACATGCTGGTCTTTCTGAGATCCATCCCAATTTCTTACTATCAAATTTTGTTTTTGAACTTTTATCGGACACACATCAGGTGTTGAGTTGGGGGACACTATGGTTATTTGTATTTAATAGGGAAAGGGATGGCTCTTTGAGAAGTTAAGCAACTTCCCAAAGTCACACAGTTAATTAGTAATAAAGCTGAGTTTTAAACTGGGGAACTGTAGAGCATTTGCTCTTAAGGCTATTTTTAAATTACATTATCTTGATGCTGCCTGTAGATAAGAACTTGACTTGCATTTCAATTACACTCCAGAGGCTGGAGGATCACCTACCCCTTAAAATAATCTACCTGTAGTTAGTTACTACCTGACTGCATTTTACATGTGAAACCAAACCATTTTAGAAGTATTGAATATTTTCCTTCTAGGTCCTGGGTTCTAGGTTGAACTTCTGGAATTGGTCCATGTCAACAAAAAAAGTTGAAAAATATAAAATAGAATGCAGGGAGCTCAGCTTAGTGCTCTGTGATGATCGAGAGGAGTGGGAAGGGGCAGGGGATGCATGAGAGGGAGGCTCAAGAGGGAGGATATATACGTATATCTATAGCAGATTCACATTGTCTATAGCAGAAACTGTACAATATTGCAAAGCAATTATTGGGCTTCCCGGGTAGCTCAGTGGGTAAAGAATCTGCCTGCAAAGCAGGAGATGCAGGTAGACATGGGTTTGATCACCAGGTCGGGAAAATCCCCCAGAGTACGGCATGGCAACCCACTCCAGTATACTTGCCTGGAGAGTCCCATAGACAGAGGAGCCTGTTGGGCTACAGTCCATGGGGTCGCTAAGAGTCAGATGCAACTGAAGCGACTGAGCATGCATGCATGCATGCAAAGCAATTATCCTCCAATTAAAAAAATAAAAATATTTTAAAAATAATAAAAAATAAAATAAAATTAGAATTAAAAAAAATAGAATGTGGATTTTATTGCTGAAAATGTCCTGGGAACAGCTACTGCAGTGTTTCCCTGCATGAACTCTTAAGGCACAGCATAATGTTGGGAGATTAATAGGTGCTCAGTGATGAAAGCCTTCTGGGACCAAATGAGGGAAACCGAGAATTAAGCATGATGGAACCGCTCTTTCCCCATACTGATGTTTCTTAAAGCATTGCTTATGCAAGAGGGTATTGTGAATTTTTAGGATTCAAGAAGATGGTATCTTTGAACTCATTTTACTTCAAAATCTTTTCCTCTGACACCAGCACTTTGGACATGTACTTCGCTCACCTTTGTCCAGCAAGGAAACTGTAACCCAGAGAAAGCTAGTAACTTAGACAACTAATTCTGGGCCACCAGAAAATTCTACAGTATTGAGCTACCAATACTATGCTCATGAGATGCCTCTATATCAGTCCAGATAAATCTTCTCCTCTTTCGGACAGTTTGAGGAGAGCAGTGCTATATCTGTACTTTCTGGAAGTAGGCAGTTTCCAAATAGCCAGGAAGCAAGAAGGTGATATCCCACAGGGAGAGAAATTATTATCAGCCTTTATATCCCAAGCCAGTCACCAGTGAGTGCGCTGAATCACGCAGTTTTGCATTGCACTTTCCAGTCAAAAAGTTTCCAAGTGGGGACTACTTAGGGCAATCCTGTTATTTCATTTGATTTGTTAAAGTTTCACTCTCCGCAAATTTAATCCTCACCCCTGGAATTCTGTTTCCTTGTTATAATGAGAGTAAACAACTGGTCCATTTTCTTAACTTTGTTTACAGTGCTCAATTGGTTTTCCCAGCACCCACTCCTTTTTTTTTCCTCCAGACAATGCCTGGCTCACTTTGTCTGGCTACTGTCTGACATGTCAGCTTACACTTCCTCAATCCCCAGCTGTTCTTCACTTTCATGGGATGGAGGATTCTTCGCATTAGACTCAAATGTGGTTTTGCACTTCCAGAGGGCTAATCTGTTTCCACAGCAACCCATAAAATGGGGGTAATTTGATGCCAGACCTGCCTAAAACTTTTTTTTTTGCTAAAAGTTTTTACATGTGTATATAAGTATGTATGTGTGCTTCCCAACTAAGCTCTGCTTTTAGAAAATCACTTCGCAAAAACTCTGACCAAATTTCCAATTAACAGTAGAGTTCTGTCAGCCTTCTGGCTTTTTTAAACAATGTATTTTCAATAAGAAATTAAATTGAAAATCTATTTTATTAATAATATTTAGACTAAAAGTTATAAAAAGAAAATGATGAAGTATAGTGTCTTCCATGTCAATTTTAATATGACTGTATTTGACAGATATAAACCTAATCTTCATGGTTGTATATTGAATATGTATATATTCCTAATCATAACTCTATGGGGTATTATTTGTATTTCATAGAAGAGAAAACTGAGGATAGAAAGTTAGGTGTTTTTACCAGAATCATGCAATTCTGCCCCTCTGACTTTCCAGCCTCCATTTTCTCATAATATCAAGCTCATAGGAAAACATTATAATACAGATTCAATTAAAATCCCCTTCATTCTTTTATTGGGCTTCCCTGGTGGCTCAGAGGTTAAAGCATCTGCCTCCAATGCGGGAGACCCGGGTGCAATCCCTGGGTCGGGAAGATCCCCTGGAGAAGGAAATGGTAACCCACTCGAGTATTCTTGCCTGGAAAAACCCAGTCCACAGGGTTGCAAAGAGTTGGATATGACTGAGTGACTTCACCTTCATTCCTTTATTAGGTTTTTATTCATGCAGAACTAAAATATATTTCTTTCCATTTATTTAATGCATTTTAATTTAACAAATTTATATTTTTACTTGAAGTATAGTTGATTTACCATATTCTGTCAGTTTCAGGTTAGTTTCAGGTGGACAACAAAGTGATTCAGTTTCATATACATATATATATATATACATACATGTATGTATTCTTTTTCAGATTCTTTTCCACTATAGGTTATGATAGACATTGAATATAATTTCCTGTGCTGTACATCAGGTCCTTGCTTATTTGTTTTATATATAGTAGTTTGTATCTGTTAATCTTAAAATCCTAATTTATCCCTCCCCCCTTCAATTTAACAAATATTAATTGAATATTTGCTATTTTTCGGTCATTGTGTCAATTATTGGAGAAATTGAGACAAATCAAATATGTTTTTTGCTGCCAAAAATCTCATCATGTAGGCGTACCTCATACTCTAACATAAACCTAAGAATCTAGTTGTTGATGCACACTGATAAAAATAATGTGCCTGAATTGCCAATGATACAGCCTCAAGGTTATCCTACTTTTTAAAAACACTGTAACAAGGTGATGTATTTCAACTGGTCAATTTGTGTTCTTTTCTTTGGCCAAAGTACAAATACAGTCAGCCTGTTATCAGGGGCAGTTTGACTAAACAGCTATTACAGTCGCCAAATCTTAGGCCTGGCTTGACTAAGAATGTAGTTTAAATAATGAGTTAAGTGTCATACTTAGGATAATTTCCTAATAGCTAAAAGTCACTCAGCTAGTAAGCTAGTACCTATTTCTGGATCAATAAAATTGCTTTTGCCTGTATTATTCATGGGCTTCCCTGATAGCTCAGTTGGTAAGGAATTCGCCTGCAGTTCAGGAGACCCCAGTTCGATTCCTGGGTCGGGAAGATCCAGAAGGGATAGGCTATCCACTCCAGTATCCTTGGGCTTCTCTTGCGGCTCAGAGCAGCTGAGTGACACCCAAGTTGCTCAGGAGTTTCGGTGGAGCTGGGGTGCTGACTTGAACAAGAACAGGAGCCCTGACTCCTGCCGCAGAATCCAGAGTCCACACCCCCAACACCCCACATCTCCTGTGTGTAACCTCTCAGTCTGGCGGGAACTGCTGGCCTCAACTGGAGGTACCTGCCTCACAGAGCAGAGACCACCCAACCCAGGGTCTGAAGCTCTTATTATTCCACACTAAACACAATAGCAGTTTGTTGAACACTTGTATGTATACCTGGTCTGAGGTAATTATTGGGTCCAAGTACTAGAGGAGCATGTACTTGGGAGAGGCATGCCGAACAAAGAGAGAAACAAGTGTGGTGATTAAGAGAATTGGTTTAGCAGTCAGAGCTAGGATAAAATCTAGGCTATTCCACTTAGGTAATATGAGACTTTGGATGGAATGCTGCTTTTCTTAGTTTCTTCATGAGAAAAATAAGTATAATCCCTCCTACACATGAGAGCTGTGAGGACTGTCATCTGCAAAGCAGGTAGCACAGTACATACTCAGTGTCCAAAGATGAGCACCTTTATTGTAAGTGAAACGCTGAGCTGAAGGCTCTGAAGGGCCAAAATCAGTGATACAGTATGTGAAGGGATTAGCCTTAGCATGTATAGACATGTTCACGTGTTGTGATGCCAGAGTTTCACAGAGGACGAGCAGTGTGGGAGTCCATCGGGGCCCTCTGGATATTCATGACGCGGCCTGGATCCAGCTGCTTCTTCCGCGACTAAGTTTACAGTTCCTTGGCTGCTACATCACCGACCAAGGACCACATTCTTGTTCTTGTTCCATCTCCGTGAGATTGCTCTGAAAAATCAGTGGTTAACTCAGGGCAGATGGGAAAAGGATTCTGCCTCTGATTAATTTAGTCAAAAAGAAGACAGAGACCAAATGTGGAAAACCTCAGCCCAGAAGGATAAAATGTCATTAAGTGATTAGCATCAAAAAAGAAAGTTTAAAATCAAAGCCATCCTGCCTCCTAAATGTGTCCCAACTTCTAAAATAGAAAAGCAAATACAGAAATGAGTTCCTGGGATGTGGTCCTCATTGTTCAATGAAGTCCCCTCTCCATTTCTGGGTAAGTACCCACCAAGTCAGCAGGCATCTAAGTAGCCTCCGTTTCTACTCAGGAATCCCAGGAACTCTTATGTGTCGCTGAGCGGAATGGTTCCTTGTAGAAGTGCTTGATTACCAGAAAATAATCTCCTTAGTGTGATTTGAAGGTCTGAGCAGAAATAATGTCTTCCTTAGTTAAAATAAAACTCAAAACTCTCCAAAGTTGGCACTCTCTCTGGGCAAATTGAGGATGGGTACAGCAGGGCATGGAGCTTTTCTACTCCACTTTCAACTCAGATTAAGCAAGGGCCAAAACCTTTTCATATGTTACTCATAGTCTGTTAATATGGGGAAGGGCTGGGAATTTTTTTAAACAACAACACAAAGCCTTTTACAGCAAATGATGACAACATTCTACTCAAGTTGACATACTTCTGTGGGACTATATCAAGAAGTCAGAGGAAGGACGCTATCCAGCACCACTTGATGAGGGATTCAATGGTGAAATCGAGTTTCAATCTTCTTGCTCCACCATCCTCTTAAGGCTGGTGCCACTTAGAGTCGCAAGACGACTGCGCCAATTTTGGAAGTCATTTCCAGACATCGTGATGCCCAGAGGAACAGAAGGACTACCTTTCTCATGTGTTCCTTTTAAAGAACAAGGGAGTCTTTCCAGGCTGCCACCTGTGTCTCATTGGCCAGCACTACATCACATGCATATATATGTCGTGTGATAGTCACTGGTAATGAAAATGGGACCCTGCATAATTTTCTTGAATTGATCAGGACTCAGTCCCTGAAACTTCCCAGATGAACGAGGCAATATGAAACAGATCAGGTCATGGAACAAAAGGTTTTCTTAGGAAGGCAGAAGGAAGATGGGAGATGGATATCTCATAGGCAGAGTCAAAACGCAATATTTAAAAAATCTAGTTGATAAAGCCAAAAAACAGTGTCAGAAATTTGGAAAATGTGACATTGGATGTTATAAGCTGTTTTCACGAGCTTGAAGTCTTTGTACCATTCATGTGGAACCCAAGAACGAAGCAAAATCTTCTCTATGTGTCTTTCTTCCTATTCCCAGATGGAGTTCACCAAACAAATACCATCTTAAAAAGTACCATTTAGGACACCTCTTGTAGTCATTTAGACCAGTAATGTCCCTGACTGTTTTTTTATGAGCCAAGTCTAATAAATAGGTTGTTTGAGTCACTGGTATGAGATAAAATTTCTGAATCTATCTCTGAGCTCAGTGGGAAAGAGTGCATGTTACATTAATTGTGTCTTCCAAAGGCTGCAAAGACTTAAATGAAGAACCATATGCCAGGTACTTGCCATTCATTTTTTGGTTTGTTTTTATGATTACTGGATATTGAATATGATTCCCTGTGCTATATGGTAGGACCTTGCTGTTTATCTATTCAATATATAATAGCTTGCATCTGCTAGTACTGAACACCCAATCCACACCCACTCCCTCCTTTGACAACAGCAAGTCTATTCTATATATTTATGAGTCTATTCCCATGTCATATATAAGTTCATTTGTGTGGTATTTTAGATTCTACATATAAGTGGTATCATATGATATTTGTCTTCTTTTTCTGATTTACTTCACTTAGAATGAACATCTCTAGGTTCATCTGTGCTGCAGCATATGACATTATTTCATTCATTTTATTGTTGTTGGTTCATTTTCTCAGTCATGTGACCCCATGGACTGCAGCATGCCAGGCTTCCTTGTCCTTCACCATTTCCCGGAGTTTGCTCAAACTCATGTCCATTGAGTTGGTGATGCCATCCAATCAACTCATCTTCTGTTGTCACCTTCTCCTCATGCCTTCAATTTTTCCCAGTATCAGGGCCCTTTCTAATGAGTCCACTCTTTGCATCAGGCCAAAGTACTGGAGCTTCAGCTTCAGCATAAGTCCTTCCAATGAATATTCAGGATTGATTTTCTTTAGGATTGACAGATTTGATCTCCTTGGAGTCCAAGGGACTCTCAAGAGTCTTCTCCAACACCAAAGTTCACCATATAAATATATAATATATAAATAATACAAATAATTTATATAAATAATATAAATATATATTCATTTACATATATTATATATTATATATAAATAATATAAATTTATAATAATATTATAATATATATCATATAATTATATATATATATAAACACCCACTCCAGTGTTCTTGCCTGGAGAATCTCAGGGATAGGGGAGCCTGGTGGGCTGCTGTCTATGGGGTTGCACAAGTCAGACACTACTGAAGTGACTTAGCAGCAGCATATATTATATACTATAATATATTATATTATATATATTATATTATGATAATAATATAATATATATAATAATGTATAATATATATGATATATTATATATAATATATATTTATAATATCTATATGCAGGTCAGGAAGCAACAGTTAGAACTGGACATGGAACAACAGACTGGTTCCAAATAGGAAAAGGGGTACGTCAAGGCTGTATATTGTCACCCTGCTTATTTAACTTATATGCAGAGTACATCATGAGAAATGCTGGACTGGAAGAAACACAAGCTGGAATCAAGATTGCCAGGAGAAATATCAATAACCTCAGATATGCAGATGACACCACCCTTATGGCAGAAAGTGAAGAGGAACTAAAGAGCCTCTTGATGAAAGTGAAAGTGGAGAGTGAAAAAGTTGGCTTAAAGCTCAACATTCAGAAAACAAAGATCATGGCATCTGGTCCCATGACTTCATGGGAAATAGATGGGGAAACAGTGGAAACAGTGTCACACTTTATTTTTCTGGGCTCCAAAATCACTGCAGATGGTGACTGCAGCCATGAAATTAAAAGACGCTTACTCCTTGGAAGGAAAGTTATGACCAACCTAGATAGCGTATTCAAAAGCAGAGACATTACTTTGCAACAAAGATCCGTCTAGTCAAGGCTATGGTTTTTCCTGTGGTCATGTATGGATGTGAGAGTTGGACTGTGAAGAAGGCTGAGCGCCGAAGAATTGATGCTTTTGAACTGTGGTGTTGGAGAAGACTCTTGAGAGTCCCTTGGACTGCAAGGAGATCCAACCAGTTCATTCTGAAGGAGATGAGCCCTGGGATTTCTTTGGAAGGAATGATGCTAAAGCTGAAACTCCAGTACTTTGGCCACCTCATGCGAAGAGTTGACTCATTGGAAAAGACCCTGATGCTGGGAGGGATTGGGGGCAGGAGGAGAAGGGGACGACAGAGGATGAGATGGCTGGATGGCATCACTGACTCGATGGACGTGAGCCTGGGTGAACTCTGGGAGTTGGTGATGGACAGGGAGAACTGGTGTGCTGCGATTCATGGGGTCGCAAAGAGTCAGACACGACTGAGCAACTGAACTGAACTGAATATTTATATATATAAATATATATATTTATATATATAAATATTTATATATAAATCTATATATATAAATATTATAAATATATATTTATATACATGTATATTTATATATAAAATAATTATATATAATTATATATAATATAATATATTAATTATATATATTTATATATTATTTTATAATTTAGTATTTATATTATATTATAAAATAATTTTATTTTTTATAAAATATGTTTTATATATATATATATTTTTATATATTATATAATATTTGTTATTATTATATTTATATAAAAATATGTTAAATATGTTTTTATATTTTTATATATTTATAAGTATATTATTTATTAGTAATATATAAAATAATATACTATATTATTATATAGTATAATATATATTTATATTATAGTAATTAATATAATATATAATTATATAAATTATATATGATAAATATATATATATACATTATATATTTAAATATACTATATATAATATAATATAATAATGTATATAATATATTATGTATAATATAATATAATATATAATGTAATATATAATATAATATATATTTATATATTATTATATAATTATATATTATATAAATATATATTCATATAAAAATATATATCTTTTATAAAGATATATATATATCTTTTTATATATATCTTTTTATAAAGAAGAATTATATCTTCTTTATTCATTCATTTGTTGATGCCCATTTAATTTGTTTCTTTGTCTTGGCTATTGTAAATAGTGCTGCTGAATATAGGGTTTCATGTATGTTTTCAAGTTATAGTTTTATCTGGCTATATGCTCAGTAGTGAGGTTGCTGCATCTTAAGGCAACTCTATTTTTAGTTTTTAAGCAATCTCTATGCTGTTCACATTCCCACCAACAGTGTAAGAGAGTTCCCTTTTCTCCACATCCTCTCCATCATTTGTTACATGTAGACTTTTTAATAGTGGCCATTCTGCATTACTTTTCATTCTTGGTAAGTTATTGGTCTACATTTAATCCAAGAGAAGTGGAAAATTCACCGTTCCTCATGGTTCCTCTCTTCTATCCAATGACCAATATTTTATCAGAGAATTGACACCAGAAAATGCCCTCTTTTTCCAGGAAATCTCATCCATAAGGATGCAGAGTAGTCCTTTTAGGTCTCCACCAGTACAGTGGTCACACAGAACAACTACTGATACAAGACACAAATTACAAATAAGAGGGTTGTCTTTTCATACACAGTAATGAGACAATATCTCTGCTCAAAATCATTTTCCTCCCAATTTTAGGTAATAAATTCCTCATAAGTCTGAATTTATCCAGGTATTCTCCTTGTTTTCTCTGAAAGTCACATTTTATACCTTTCTTCCTACATTAGTAAATGAGCTCAGTTGAATGAATCAAATCCTTTATTCAATAACCTGGGAAGAATTTCAAAAGTAAAGCAAAGGATTCTGTCCAGGAAATTTTTGCTTACTTCAGTGGTCAATGAGATTTTCTCTTATTTCCTTATAGAAACATTTTTGTTCCATATTTTAAGTTTAGCTTTATTATTCATCTTAAAACAATTCTTGAGAATGGCATCTGATCAAGGTTCTTTCTTTCTTTCTTTTTTCTTCCTTGCTGCTGCTGCTGCTAAGTCGCTTCAGTTGTGTCCGACTCTGTGCGACCCCATAGACGGCAGCCCACCAGGCTCCCCTCTCCCTGGGATTCTCAAGGCAAGAACACTGGAGTGGGTTGCCATTTCCTTCTCCAATGCATAAGAGTGAAAAGTGAAAGTGAAGTCCCTCAGTCATGTCCGACTCTCAGCGACCCCATGGACTGTAGCTCACCAGGCTCCTCCATCCATGGGATTTTCCAGGCAAGAGTACTGGAGTTAGGTGCCATTCCCTATGTGCATCTAATTTTTCTAGCACAACTTGTTCAAAATCCTTTTCTTTCCCCATTTAACACACTGGAATTCTAATTAAAGCAATTGACATATTCACATGTGTCTATTAATAGATATGGACTCTGTGATGTCCCATGACCTATATTCTACCCTTATGCAAATATCATACTGGCTTGATTACTGCAGTTTTATAGAAAGTCTTTTTAAAAAGATAGCATATGCAATTTAAACAAGTTCTTTTTTTCTCACTCTTAACCTAACACTGATAGGTATGTGGCATTTTATTATAAAATTTTAGAATTAGAAAGTCAATTTCTGTAAAATCTCTGCTATATTTTACAGTGGTATTACACTGAATCATAGAAAAACACAGTGAACTGATACCTTAACAATTTTCAGTCTTTCATGAAAATGGTATCTTTCTCAATGTGTTTATATCTTCACAAAAAGTGCTATAAAAAAGATACAGCAGATAACATAAATGTTATAAATATTTGGTCATCAAAATATACAATTAAGGAAATACATAGCAAATAGCCTATAAATTATCTTTGGCCTGTATCTCTGACAAAGGATTCACACGAGAACATATAAAGAATTTCTACAAATAAAATATCAAAGAACAAGCAATCCAATCAAAATGGGCAAGATTTAAACTTTCTACAACATATAATATATGAATAACAAAAAAATCATATGAAAAGTTGTCAATATCATGTCATCAGAGAAATGTGAATTTAAATTTCATTTCTTGATTTTACTGAGAGAAGTAAAATAATTTTTCTACAAAATCACTTGTTTAAGAATGTTTATAGCATCTTTATTCTTAATAATTTCAAACTGGAAATTGCCTTCCATCAAAAGGTGAATTAATAAGAATAGTGTGGTATATTTGTAAATAAAATATTCTCAGCAAATAAAAAGAGAAAACTACTGATACATGCAACAAAAAAGATGAATCTCAAAACCATTATGTTGAATGAAAATACTAGACTCAGAAAAATATATATCATGTGATGCCATATATAAGAAGCAATGAATAGGTAAAACAAATCTAAGAGTAGAAATTAGGACAATGATTGACTCATGAGCAGATGAATGACATTAACAGACAATGGAATAACAGAACTTATCATTGGGGTAGAAGTAGTCCATATCTTTGGAAGTGGGTTGATGTTTACAATAGTCAAATATTATAGACTAAACATACTACATGTATACTTTATTGTATGTAAATTATAACTCAAGAAAACAATGATTTGGGAAAGTCTAGGCATGAGAGTAGTGAATAGTAAGGCTAGTCAAACTTCTCCTTATAATTTCTCCTTTAAATTGCAAATTAATAGTATCTATATACTGTTAAGAACAAACTTATTCAGTTTGCAGATATGTATTAACCAATCAAGCAGAGATGCTGATTAGAAAGTTGAATATAGCAAACTAGATTCTGGAGAAAAATTTGATCTGGAATATAAATATAAGAGTAGTTAAGATACATATGCCATTTATGCTGTTGGTCTGGACAAGGTCACTAACAAATGTAGAAACTGGTGATAAAATATCCAGTAACTTATTCCTAGTGGCTATAATATTAGAGGTTAAAGGGAAGAAATAAAATCACCAAATGGGACTGAGAAGAAGCCATGAATTAATAGTAGGGATACTATAAAATGGAGAAGGAAATGGCAATCCATTCCAGTGTTCTTGCCTGGAGAATCCCAGGGACGGGGGAGCCTGGTGGGCTGCCATCTATGGGGTTGCACAGAGTCGGACACGGCTGAAGCAACTTAGCAGCATACTATAAAAATGTACTATTTGGGAAGTGTATAAAATCTGCCTGCAAGGCTGGAGACCTGGGTTCGATCCCTGGATTGGGAAGATCCCCTTCAGAAGGAAATGGCAACCCACCCCAGTATTCTTGCCTGGAGAATTCCATGTACAGAGGAGCCTGGCGGGCTACAGTCTATAGGTTTGCAAAGAATCCAACACCACTGAGTGACTAACATTTGCACTTGCACATAAGACAGGATTGAAGGAGAGGACTTGAAAATAGAGATTATGCCCAATTGTCTTTTAAGACAGAAGAAACAGAAATAATTTGTTCTGTATGACTCGATGGACATGAGTTTGAGCAATCCCTGGAAGTTGGTGATGGACAGGGAAGCCTGGTGTGCGACAGTCCATGGACTCACAAAGAGTCAGACACGACTGAGCAACTGAACTGAACTGATATATGCAGAGGTAAGGGACATTTGGGAGGAAGAAGCAATAAGAACAGGCTCAGGAAGATGTGAAAGCAGGGAGCAGATTCTAGAGAAGATTGAGATGATTAGCTAATAGGGAATCAAGGGGAATAATGATGGAGCAACAGGCAATGATATAGTTTGAAGTCACTGGGTAAGTGACAGGAACAGAAAAGGAGGGGGAAGCACAGACAAGGAAGAGAGGATAAGAAAGATGGACACTGTTCCCACATTTTTTCAGGGCTTTTTCTAGGGCTCTCTGCTCATTTATAGCTTTCAGGAGGTGTGACAGGCATAGTGCCAGCAACAAGAAATGACTGGCTTCTTTCCCATTGAACTGGGGCCACATGTTGCTGTGTTGAGAGCAACATAAGGTAGTTTCTCAGCTGGAGAGAAAGCTGCAATTAACCTATTAACGTGGCAGAATGGGGAACAAGGGATGCATTGATTATCTGAGTCCTTTCGGCATGTAAGTATGCACAGAAAAAGACTGGAAGCAAAAATTTAATATTTGTTATCATTGTCCCTAACCACTTCTTTCCTCAAGAGGAAGTATACTTTCACAGGAAAAAGGAATAAAATTGGTCAGCACCAAAGATATTATATCTATATTTCCAACAGTGTTAGAATGCTTTTCCATAAAATATTAAATTGTATGTGTTTTCCACAGAATATAGTCTGTGAGATGCTCTAGGGAAACACAGTGATCCGTTGTCAGATACATTTGGCAAATGTGTATCATGTCCCCTGCCCGGAGCAACTGAATGCAAAACCATTAGTTAAATGGAAGGACCTCCTTTCCGGACAATGGAAAGGTCCTGACCCATTGTTAACCAGCGGTCGAGGATATGCTTGTATTTTTCCACAGGACGCAGATTCTCCAATTTGGGTTCCAGATAGATTAATTCGCCATGTCTCAGCCTCTCGGATACCGGGTTTCACGGCCACCGCGACCCCGAAAGAGGAAAGGGCCTCCTCTGCCTTCGCTCCCCACGCCAGCACGGGAAACACCACTGACATCGGAGCAACTGACATCAGGGATCCCGGATGAGCAGGGAACGGATCCGCCCACCAAACAGATGTCTCAACTTCACATACAGGATATCGCTCCCCCCGATCCTTTGTCTCACAAGAGGGGGTCAGGCCGCCTGACTCAGGCGACCCGGAATGCCTCCATACCTACTTGGGGACAAATAAAAACACTCTGCCATCAGGCACGGGGAATAACCTCTTTGCAGGGCTCTCCAACCTCCCCTGAGAAGATGTTTATTGCTATGCTTGCCTTATTATCTTGCCAGGTAAGCGCCTCCTCCCCTGCTCCTGAAAAGTATTGGGCCTACTTCCCAGATCCTCCAACCTTTCAAGTTGTTACCTGGAACAATGACCCCCTACGGGTCCACACAAACCAGCCTCAGTTACTGGGAGGGTCATATACTTCTTATACCACAGACGAATATCCTATTAATTTCAATTTTACCTTCAGGGGATTAGCAGACGACCTTCCTGTTTGCTTTAACTTTCCCAGTGATATAGAAAGCTTTATTATTCCCCCTAAAGAAGGATGTGTCGGAGCCTCTAAAAAGGCAGTTCTGACTCATTCTCCAGCCTCAGGTATTGAACATAGAGGGCGTCTAGCGCTTTGGGTCTTACAGGCTCGTATGCCCGGGGCCCTTGATCCCCACGAATTTATATTCCGTAGACCCCCTCCTGGATATCCAAGTTGTTATAATACTGAGCCTTCAGATGCCGTATGGAACACCATAGATGATCGTACAGGGTATCCAATTTGGAAATCTTGTACTTATCATTTAAGAGCTGATTATAGAATACCGGGAAGAGGGAATTACATGATTCAAGACTGGAGTAACTCAGACCTAGGTAGGAGCCCATTGCCCCTTGATGACTTTCCCAGCAGATTTTATAATTGGAAGAAAGATTTTTCCTGGCCATTAAGCATTACTAGATGGCATAATAATCGATTTGTGTCACCCATATTGTCTTATACTACTAAGAACAGAACTTCTTGGCAGCCAGAAATCTGGAGGGCCCTTGCTGCCACTGCTCCCATTTCCTTACTCCGTCCAAATAGCAATTCTACTTATTCTGTTTTAGCTTGTGTACCCTCACCTTATGTTTTTCTCTTTACTAATGACTCCAAAAGATTAAATGTACACATGAATTATTCAGGTGGACCTAATATAGTAACTTGTGAACAATGTATGCTTTCATCTTGTTTGACCCCCCAATATAATGTTTGTTCTTTTGTTGTGTTGAAACGCCCACCCTATCTCATGATACCTGTATCTGTGCATTCTTATTGGTATGATAATTATGGTTTGGCTGTATTACAACAACTGCAGGATTTAATGCGAACCCGACGGTTTGTGGGCTTACTTATCTTGGGAATAGCAGCTTTGATAAGTGCAATCACTTCTGTTACTGTGGCAGCAATATCATTGACTCAACAAGTACATACTGCTCAATATGTTGATTCTATGTCCAAAAATGTTTCTTTAGCATTGGCAACACAGGAAGCTATAGACAGGAAATTAGAAATGAGGGTAGACGCCCTAGAGGAAGCAGTAATACATATTGGGACTGAATTGCAGGCTTTAAAGGTGAAAATGGCACTGTCCTGTCATGCTGACTATCGGTGGATATGTGTAACACCCCTGAAAGTAAATGAGACAGATTTTGAATGGGAAAAGATTAAAAACCATATTTCAGGTATCTGGAACAGCTCTGACATTGGTCTAGACTTAGGGAAACTTCACAATCAAATAGCAACCATGGAACACTCCCGATTAGATTTTACTGCCGCTGGAACAGCAAATGATTTCTTCCATACTTTCTCTAACTTAATTCTGCTTCTCATAATCATTCTTTCTTGTATTGTTAGGATTCTTCGGCAGAGCATTCAGAGGCTCGCGACTGAGCTACATCTGGCTGTTTTAAGAAATAAAAAAGGGGGAGATGCCGGGAGCCGGCGAGAGACATTCCACTCGTGACAAAGGTCATGAGGAAGGGGGCTCGGCATACGCAAAGGCGGGATCGAGCCTCGGGAGTGCCCCCGGATATTCTCGAGCATCTACCCCCCAAAAAACCAGAGTCTGCCTACTTTATTGCTTTGTGCTCTCACCTCTGACTTTACTGGGGGCTGTCCCCCACCACCATCTCGCTCTCTCTGTCAAAGAGTTAACTTACAGCTCCAATTAATAAAGTTCCTGGGCAATTAGGAGTGTTTAAATCCAAACCCCTCAGATGGCTCTCTAACTCGCCTGACAAGTTTACCCGGACACCTACAGCTATGCATACAATTGTTTACAGTCTCCCAGCCTCCAGAGGCACGGGAAGCTTAAGATATTCAAATAGCTTAGAGCCTCTCAGAGAATTAGAAACTGTCAGAATAAAACTAGTAAAAGATTTCATTGATGAGCCAATGTTTGTTGCCAAGTTTTCACATCCCTTGAATTGTATCCTTGAATGTGCATTAATTAATATAGTTGGTATGTAGAAAAAATAAGTAGTGGCCTGGTGTTAGTAACTTTAGACCCTTAAGGTAGTAAATTCTTTCCTTTGTAAACCCATTACACATCCACCCTATAGGAAAGTAATCTTATCTTCGGAAGATGGCGCCAAACCTTAAAATAATTACTCTTAGAGAAAATAAGTCTTTGTTGATAAGTGCTTGTCAAGAGTCATAAAATGTTAATAGGCCTCTGGCCAGAAGATGATGTAAATCACCTAAACCATTTGTATACGATAAATCTGCAGGAAAGAAACCCTGGTTTTTGATAAGCATCAAAGACTGCTGATTTTGCATCCCCTATTGTCCTCTATGTGTAACTTAGGGTATAAAAGCCCCTGTTGAAAATAAAGCTATGGGCCTTGCTCACCAACGCTTGGTCTCCCCATGTCATTCTTCCCTTTAACTTCCAGCTGAGTGTCCATCTGGAGCGTGGATGTCCTCTGCGACCATTTATTTGCCTGGGCTTCTAAGACCCACTCGAGAAGGTGTCTAAGGTGGGGCACCTTCCGCTATTCGAGAGGGCGCCTGCGGCCTCCGTGGTCAGAGCTAACCTGGTGTCACGGGTTATATTGATTTTCTGCGTAAACCAAGCCACTCAGCTTCTTTTCTCCACTGAATTTTCCTACTGAGCTCTCCTCATTCTATTCCTCTTTATTATCTCTAATTAACATTTGAATAGGTCGCCTAGCCGTCTCTCCTTCGAATACCCTGGATCAGCCGGGGCTGGACCCCGGCAGTCCCCTCTTGGAGATTTACCGTCTACATTGGCATTTTAAAGTCTCTGAGAAGTCCTGCACTGCACTCAGTAAAAATTGCAGCCTTGTTTAATTAAGTGCTTTCTAAACTAATTTGATAACAGAATCTATTTTTGCTTAAGGCATTCACATCAGTCGCTCAGTCGTGTCCGACTCTTTGCGACCCCATGAATCGCAGCACACCAGGCCTCCCTGTCCATCACCAACTCCCAGAGTTCACTCAGATTCACGTCCATCGAGTCAGTGATGCCATCCAGCCATCTCATCCTCTGTCGTCCCCTTCTCCTCCTGCCCCCAATCCCTCCCAGCATCGAAGTCTTTTCCAATGAGTCAACTCTTCGTATGAGCTGGCCAAAGTACTGGAGTTATTTCACAAAATAAGTGTTATAAGTAATACACTTTAAATCATGGTGATAGTACCTGTTAGCAGAAACCCTTGATTAAGAAAGTCTGCAGAAGTGCCAGAAGCCAGGAGAATAACGTAGAAGGGGTGTTTTGTTTGAGAATATGTGATCATGGGTCATACTATCTCATGAAGGGAGTCAGCCAGTCCACAGTCCTCCACTTAAAGCATATTACACACGGAACAATAGGTAACAATAGGTCAGGCATGGCTCCTATGGCTGTGGCCTTAGTGAACATAAGTCACTCTCAGGGTTTTCTTTTGAAGGTAAAGCATTAATAATGAGAAGAACACTGATGACAATTTAACAATCACTGATAAAATTGATTAATGGTCACATGGTTGACATAGCAGAGGTTTAGAGGCTGAATCTTGATCACTCTTAATTGCTCCAGGTCTTCATTTTATCATTTACTGGTTGGAAATAGGATCAGTTCCATCTTCTCAACTCTATAAATCCTAGAATTTCTATATTTAAGTGCTGCTTGAAAACCAACTTTTTTTTTTTTTTTTTCCTGAGCTCATCACTTTCCTCTCAAACGAATGATTTGTACCACCTGCCCTCATGGCTTTTGCAGTCAGATAGAAAAATTAGCCCAGGCAACTACAGTTGGCCCTTAAACCACATGTGTCCAGGTGTGTGCTGGTGTTTTACCTGGTCAGTTGAAAGAGAGAATGTGGAGGTACTACACATAAAATGGAGGGACAACACTAAATTATACAGGATTACCCCCGTATTGTTCAAGAGTCACCTGTACTTCATTTTTACTAATAATACTAACATTCTGCTTTTCAAGTTCTTTTGCTAATGTCAAAAGTTTGTTAGGTAAAAATATTTACTTCAAAGTTATCTCACCTGACAGTTTTACCAAATATTTCCAAATGTGCGCAATTTGCATCACCATTTTTTAGCTTACAACAGCAATTTCCCTGACATTCTGAATTCAGTACAACATATTTATAAATTTACATATTTCATCTCATTTCTAAATACCAATTTCTGTTAACAGTCACCTTAAACTATGTTACCTGTGGTAACAAAAGGCCCTTATAGCTTAGAGACTTCGAGAGTCAAAGATTCCTTTCTGGCTTACATTAACGTCCAGCACACGTCTGTAGCTTTGCTCTACATTTCATTATGGACCTGCTCATCTCATAGAAGGGGATAATAGATAAGGCAGAATCATACTCCCAATGCGTCTGATCATTTTATTCCCAATCATAATTCATTGACCAAATCAAAAGTCCAAGCCAAACTTTAATGCAGCAATAAATATAATTTCGTAAGGAAGCGTCACTTGGGTATGGGTCATGGGGAGAAGCAGGAAATATATAATCTACTATGACTGAGATAATAGTTACATAAAATAGAACAATTAGAGTTTTAAAGTTGAAAGGACCTTAGAAGTCATTTAACCCAATCAACACTTCTGCTTTATGGATGAGGGAAGCGAAATTCAGAAACTATAAGTAGCATGCTGCTGCTGCTGCTAGGTCGCTTCAGTCGTGTCCGACTCTGTGCGACCCCATAGACGGCAGCCCACCAGGCTCCCCCATCCCTGGGATTCTCCAGGCAAGAACACTGGAGTGGGTTGCCATTTCCTTCTCCAATGCATGAAAGTGAAAAGTGAAAGTGAAGTCGCTCAGTCGTGTCCGACTCTTAGTGACCCCATGGACTGCAGCCTACTAGGTTCCTCCGTCCATGGGATTTTCCAGGCAAGAGTACTGGAGTGGGGTGCCATTGCCTTCTCCGATAAGTAGCATATCCAAGCTCAAATAAAACACTGACTTCAAAATTAGTGTGCTGTTGCTTAGATTTTTAGATTTATTTCCCTTACAGTGTTCTTGAACTATGATTGATGTATAATAAGCTATATAAATTTAAATTTCATGAATTGGGACATATGTATAAATTATGGAATTATTACTACAACCAAGATAGTGATATATTCATCAAGTCCAAAACTTCCTTGTGATTCTATGTAATCTTTCTCCTTCTCTGCAACACCACTATTCACAGATATTGACTTATTTCCTTTCTGATATACTAGTTTGCATTTTCTAGAATTTTATATAGGTGGAATCATATCTTATGTATTTATTCTTTTTGGTCTACTTTCTTTTACTCAGCATAATTATTTGAGATTCAACCATGTTGACATACAGGTCCATAGTCTGTTCTTTTATTAAAGAGCTATATTTCATTGAATGGGTATATGACCCACTGTGTATCCATTTACCAGTTGGTTAGACATTGGACTGTTTCCACTTTTTATATATTACCAGTAAAAATGTATGTGCAAGCTTTTATTTCTTTAAGTACCTAGAAATGGAATGCTAAATCATATGGAAGGTGTGTTAAACTGCTGAACTATTTCCCTAAGTTATGTAGTCATTTTATATTTCTATCAACAGTGTGAGAGTTCTAGATGCTCTACAACCTTACCAACACTTTGTGTGATCAATCTTTTTAATTTTTGCCTTTCTTGTGTATGCATCCTAGTATCTTACTGTGGTTTTAGTTTATATATCTCTGATGCTGGGGGGGATTGGGGGCAGGAGGAGAAGGGGACGACAGAGGATGAGATGGCTGGATGGCATCACTGACTCGATGGATGTGAGTCTGGGTGAACTTCAGGAGTTGGTGATGGACAGGGAGGCCTGGCGTGCTGCGATTCATGGGGTCGCAAAGAGTCGGACACGACTGAGCGACTGAACTGAACTGAACTGAATGAATATTATGCTCTTATTTGCCATCCATACTTCTTTGGTTAAGGGTTTTTCCAAGTCTTATTATTTAGTGGTAAGAGTTTATTATAGACTCTAAGTACAAATCTTCTGTTGATATATGCTTGAAAATATTTCCCGTAAACTTTAGGCTGCTTAGTCACTTTCATAACTATCTTCTGAAAAGCAAAAGTTTTAAAATTTTGCTGAAGTCTAACTTACTGATTTTTTTTTTTCCTTTCGTAGTTTAAGCTTTTTGTTCCCTGATTAAGGAACTTTTGCAAAACAGAGGTCCCTTATCCTTTTTTCATATAATTTTATCTCATGCTTAAGACTCTGATTCATTTCTAGTTAATTGCTGAATGTGGTATGAGGTAAGGGTTAAAGTTTATTTTATTTTATATGCTGCTCCTAAGTCACTTCAGTCGTGTCCGACTCTGTGTGACCCCACAGACGGCAGTTCACTAGGCTCCTCTGTCCCTGGGATTCTCCAGGCAAGAACACTGGAGTGGGTTGCCATTTCCTTCTCCAATGCAGGAAAGTGAAAAGTGAAAGTGAAGTCGCTCAGTCGTGCCCGACTCTTAGCAACCCCATGGACTGGAGCCCACCAGGCTCCTCCATCTATGGGATTTTCCAGGCAAGAGTACTGGAGTGGGGTGCCATTAGATATTCATATGTATTTGTATCATTGTTGATAATATTTTCTTTTCCCCATCTAATTGCCTCAGCAACTTGTCAAAGACCAAATGACTATATAGGCACATTTTAATTCTGTTCCTTTGATCTGTTTGTCAGCTTTGAACCTGGTGGCTCAGATGGTAAAAGAATCTGCCTTCAGTGCAGGAGACCCAGATTTGATCCCTGGGTCGGGAAGTATTCTTGCCTGGCGAATCCCATGGACAGAGGAGCTGGTGAGCTACAGTCCAGGGGCCTGCAGAGTCAGATATGACTGAGTGACTAACACTTTCATATTAATACCATACTGTTCTATCACTGTAGCTTTACAAAAAATATTGAAATCAGATAGTATAATCCTTCGATACATTTTTTTTTTTTCCCCTGAAGTCTTTTGGCTCCTGTAGGTCCTTTGCTTACATGATAGAAATTTAAAAATAAATTTCTATGAAAAGCATCACTGGGGTCATACTTTCTTTTATCTTCTTTATCATATAAATGGTAATTATATATATATTTTTTTTAAGAAACTTTTTCTTTTATTTATTTATTTTTTTAAATTTTATTTTATTTTTAAACTTTACATAATTGTATTAGTTTTGCCAAATATCAAAATGAATCTGCCACAGGTATACATGTGTTCCCCATCCTGAACCCTCCTCCCTCCTCCCTCCCCATTCCATCCCTCTGGGTTGTCCCAGTGCACCAGCCCCAAGCATCCACTATCGTGCATCGAGCCTGGACTGGCAACTCGTTTCATACATGATATTTTACATGTTTCAATGCCATTCTCCCAAATCTTCCCACCCTCTCCCTCTCCCACAGAGTCCATAAGACTGTTCTATACATCAGTGTCTCTTTTGCTGTCTCGTACACAGGGTTATTGTTACCATCTAATTATAGTTATAACAACTGTTTTAAAGTCTTTATCTACTAAGTTTATCATCTCTGTCATTTTTGTATATATTTTCATTGATAATTTCTCCCTTCATTGTGGGTCGTATTTTCTTTATTGTATTTTCTTTACTTGCCTGATTAATTTTTATTGGAATCAAGATATTATAGATTTTATTTTGTTGCATGCTAGGTACTTTTTAACTTTTGTGAATACTCTTGATTTTTATTCTGGAATGCAGTTAAGTTACTTGGAAACTCTCTGATTCCTTCATGGCTTGTTCTTGAGCCATTTTGGGTAGTACCAAACCAACCGTTAACCTTGGGAATTTTTTCTTCTCTACTGAAGCAGTACCCTTATGAGTATCCTCCCTGTGTATTGGAAGGTTTTTCCAATGCAGCTGATGAGAACACAAACTACTCCAAGCCCTGTATGAGCCCCAGGGGTTATCCTATCTGGTCTTCTTTTGGCGATTCTTTACCTGCCCCCAAGCACACACTACGATCAATGCTGAGCTGAAGACACAGAGGAACTCTTGCAGGCCTTTGAATCTTCCATCCTCTTGTTCTCTTTCTTGCTTCCAGTCAGAAAGCAGAAAATAACAGGCTCACTTTGTACAGTTTCCTTTTGGTAAGAGATCACTATCCTGAACTGCTTGTCATTTGAAGTCTCAAAATTATTCTTTCATATATTTTATATATATATATATTTTTTTGTTGTTGTTGTTGTTGTTGTTATATCAGATGAGGAGGTAAATTTGGTCCTTGTTACTCCCTCAAAACTAAAAGAAAAAGTTGGAGTTTTAGACTTGATTTAGCACTTTCTTAGTTTAATTAAGGTAGATATTCATTTATCCAAACAATAGAGCTTTTAGCAGACCTATGTTACTGTCACGGAGAAGGCAATGGCACCCCACTCCAGTACTTTTGCCTAGAAAATCCCATGGACGGAAGAGCCTGGTAGGCTGCAGCACATGGGATTGCTAGAGTCAGACACGACTGAGCAACTTCACTTTCAGTTTTCACTTTCGTGCATTGGAGAAGGAAATGGCAACGCACTCCAGTGTTCTTGCCTGGAGAATCCCAGGGACGGGAAGCCTGGTTGGCTGCTGTCTATGGGGTCGCAGAGTCGGACACGACTGAAGCTATGCAGCAGCAGCAGCAGCAGCATGTTACTGTCAGGAACTTAAGCAAACCTGATTTTCGAGTTCAACAGGCTCAACATGAACCTTTAGATGAGATTCACTTTTGGGGATTGACTGAAACTAGTTCAGTTTGGTTCAGTTGCTCACTTGGGTCCAGCTCTTTGTGACTCCATGGACTGCAGCACGCCAGGAAACTAGTTAGTGCAGAGTAATAATGAGAACAGCGCGGATAACATTAAGATCAGAATTATATTATTCAGCCATTAAAAAGAATACATTTGAATCAGTTCTAATGAGGTGGATGAAACTGGAGCCTATTATACAGAGTGAAGTAAGCCAGAAAGAAAAACACCAATACAGTATACTAACGCATATATATGGAATTTAGAAAGAGGGTAACAATAACCCTGTGTACGAGACAGCAAAAGAGACACTGATGTATAGAACAGTCTTATGGACTCTGTGAGAGAGGGAGAGGGTGGGAAGATTTGGGAAAATGGCATTGAAACATGTAAAATATCATGTATGAAACGAGTTGCCAGTCCAGGTTCGATGCACGATAGTGGATGCTTGGGGCTGGTGCACTGGGACGACCCAGAGGGATGGAATGGGGAGGGAGGAGGGAGGAGGGTTCAGGATGGGGAACACATGTATACCTGTGGCAGATTCATTTTGATATTTGGCAAAACTAATACAGTTATGTAAAGTTTAAAAATAAAATAAAATTAAAAAAAAAATAATAACCAGAAAAAAAAATTAAAAAAAAAAAGATCAGAATTAAATTACATTGGTACCCATTAGAATTTATATATTAAATTTCTTAGTTAAAAAAGCCTCATGAATTTTACTAGCAAGGTAGTTGTGAATGTGTTAGAGAGGGTTAACACAGTGATGTCAACTGAGGGAGTAAAGGGAAAACTCGTCACCCCAATTTTCTAGTACAAGAGGCTTGGAGAAATTGCTTGCTGAAAAGAATATGAGATACTACTCAAAATTTTTTCAGCTCTAAGAATTTGTGAAGCTTTAATTAGAATTATTTTTTTTTCAAGTTAAATGGAAGAATTGGCCCTGTGGTTAATACTTGGTTTAGTCACGCTGTTAGTCCCTGTGGGGAGCCGATTGTCAGAACATCCCAATTTGTTCATGCAGTCCCCTTCTACACCCCTCAAGAGTGCTCTCACACTGACTCTAGCATTGCCCTTGAGGCTTGATTTGTGCACATTTACAGATGAAATGTAAGCAGGAGCTTGAAAAGCATCTGCACTTTGGGTCTTGCTTTCTTCCTCCTCTACTGCTTTGTGTATAAACCCTGTTGCCACTCCAGGTGTAAATATGGGCTACCCTGCCGGGCACTGACAGACCACATTCAGGTCCAGGCTAGGGAGCCATTTGTCCCGGCAGCTGTCCTGGCTGAGGTCAACTTCTGGGCCTAAATCAGCTCGGCCAAGTCCAGATATTGACAGGATTGTGTGCTAAATACTGGATTGCTGTTTAACCACTAACTTTTGGTGTGTTTCTTATACAGCAAAGCTAATGGGCATACTCTTTAGCTAGTGTGACTTCAGATGAGATGGCTGGTGTGCTTCTTGTATTTAGCACAAGCCATACTGAAATTAAAGCATAGAAGAGCATACTGGAATTATGTCTTAGTCTGTTAGGATGACAATTTAAAAAATTAAGTAGATTGAGTGACTTAAACAACAAACTTTCTTACATTTCTGGGAATTCCAGAGATCCTGGGAATTCCAAGATCAAGGCATGGCAAATTTGGCATCTGTGAGAGCTTGCTTTCTGCTTGGATACTGTAGGTCCAACACTGGAGGTGAAGCGTTTGGGAGGTGATTGGGTAATGGGGTAGAGCCCACGTGTCCTCACAGGGCAGAAGGAGGAGGGAGTTCCCTGGAAACTCTTTCAAAAAGGGCACTAATTTCATTCAGGAGGGCTCTACCCCATTACCCAGTCACCTCCCAAATGCTTCACCTCCAGTATCATCTCTTTGGGGCTAGATTCATTTCAGCACATGAATTTGGGAGATTATAAACATCTAGTCAAAAGTAGATTAGTTGGAGTTTCAAGTTTTATAATTAAAAGTCTGCTCAAAACACTTTTTTGTGCTTTGAGCAGAAAGCTCTTTTGGTATCTCTTTTGGTGTCTTTTCTAAAATATAGCGCAATGAGGTTAGGCATTATGCATTCAATTTATTGAAAGTCAATATTCTGTTTAATATGTTCTTGGGACATGGTAGCCAATTTAAGCCTAGCGACTTCACTTTCACTTTTCACTTTCATGCATTGGAGAAGGAAATGGCGACCCACTCCAGTGTTCTTGCCTGGAGAATCCCAGGGACGGGGGAGCCTGGTGGGCTGCCGTCTATGGGGTTGCACAGAGTCGGACACGACTGAAGCGACTTAGCAGTAGAGGCATCAGTAGTGGTTAACCAATTCCTCAAATATTTCCCCAAATTCTGTTTGAATAAAAGTGGTTTCCTACAGAATATAAAATGTAATAGATTTTAAGAGTCCTAAAATCCTATTCCTTCTTCTATATAATTTGTCTTAACCCATAGCAGAACCATCTATATGTTCATCTTCTTTTCTATACTCTTTCGTATCATTCTCATCCAGTCAGCAAATCCTATTGTTTTGCTTTAAAAATTCCCTTTAAACCTAACTGTTCCACCTTAATGCCATTTACAAACTTAAATCTGGATTAGCTATTTCTTCACTAAAAATCTCTTTGTTGGCTTCCAGTGCAAAATCTAATTGGTCATTGATATGGAGATTTGTTTCTTTTCCGCAGAGCATTCATTCTTTCTTTTTGCCTTTTGAATAGTACTCCGAATTTTCCAATACTGACATTTGGGAGCTAACAACTGTGCTTGGCTCTGAGAATGAGTTTTGACTGGTGTGAGCACATTATCCTCTCCACAAATCCCTGCCATACCAACTGGCTCAGGGATGGGCACATGTGCCAAGTCAAGACACGGCCAAGGGGACTCGATTCTGTGACCTCAGCTGATCTGTTCGGGAAGAGGTTCCCTTATTCTCCACTAGGCAAGAGTCAGTAAACACAGAGCCAGGAAGCAAGGCCATTGAAAGGGGCCGATTTATGGAGACAGAATTCAGAAAAGAGAGGCAAACTGGACCACATTGTTTGAACTACAGATGAAGCACCATCTTGAACTGTGATTATCCTGGACTAGTATCTCAAGTGAACCATTTTCTCTCTCCACCTTCTCTCTCCCCCCAGTGCTTTCTTCCTTTCTTCTTCTTTTCCTTTTTCATTAGATATTTTGGTGCAAAGGGTCCTAAATAATTATTTTTTTCATGGTTTTAACCCAGACATTTCCCCATATTTCAGTGGCATCTGTTTATTCATTTCCCCCAAGTAACCAAGTAACATCATAAATAATCATTTAAATACATTTATGAGATTGGAATGAGTGCTGGGAAGGAAAAGTTCAGGATTCCCATGAAATCTGCAATGGGGGGTACTCTATCAAGCTAGGTATTGGGGAACCCTTCTCTGAGGAGGAGCCACTTTGGTTGAGACCTAAAGTCTGGTGACAATTTTACTCTTTGTTTTGCTAGAAAGCAGGACTAGCCTTGCATGTCACAACCCTGGAACTCAAGAGAAGTAGGACGTCAGACTGCGGATGCTGAGCAGCCAGGGATAGAGCTTGTCAGGAGACTCTTAGGGACATAGTACTCAGACATTTGGAAATTTTATTCTGAATAATGGGTTTCCCTGATGGCTCAGCTGTAAAGAATCCTCCTGCAATGCAGGAGGCATGGGTTCGACCCCTTGGTCTGAAAGATCACCTGGAGAAGGAAATGGCAATATACTCCAGTATTCTTGCCTGGGAAATCCCATGGACAGAGAAGCCTGGTGGGCTACAGTCCATGGGGTCAGAAAAGAGTCAGACATGAGTTAGCAACCCAGCAAGACCAATTCTGAATAATGAGGTTTTTCTCTTTGCTTGTCACTCTTTTGAAACATTTTTAAGGCCAATCTCTCCTGTTCCCATTTTCTTTTTAGATTTCTGCTGCCACTGGGTGTTACAGGATCAGTATATTCATCCTGTACATATAGAAGGATCAATATACAATATATTGATCCATTCTTTCAAACATAACAGTCTTCAAGGGCAAGCAGAAGACAGTATGATCTCCCCCTTCTGTGTAGCTTGTTTTTACATTACAGTTTCCCCCATGTTGTGGAGAGTTCTTCACCAAGCACATAAAACTGATGAGAAATTCCGGATCACAACAGGACACCCCTTAAAACAGACTGATGGACAGTCTGGTTCAATCATGAAGGAAACACTTGTTCACTACTTTCAGAAAACGGGGGTTGCCTTTTGGCAGGGAACTGAGAATACAGCATTACAAACTGAGCACTGTAACACAGGATGTTGGGCACAAAATAGAAATTTCAGAAAATTGCACCACTTTTAGCAAGCAGCAGTTAGCATCATCCAGTGCTGAATACAAATATGAGTTCACTCAGTGAGAGCTTGTGAATGTGTTAGATCTGGAGGACTTCTGTGTAAATTATGTTTTAAATTTAAATGTTCTGGGAACATGGGTTGGATCATTCCAGGGGATTTGCCTTACAGATAGCCATTATCTGAGCTGCTGGCTTCTATTCTGCCAAATGGGGCCAAGAGCTTTCATGTCCAAATCCATTCGGGAGGTGTCTTTTTATCTCAGAATCATTTTGGCTTCTAAAGTATTTTTGTAACTTCTTTCTAGTCATTGAATAAAGTAAATCTAAAAGACTGGAAGATGCACTGGCTACTTTGATTCCTATCAGTATGGGAGAAACCAATGCTGAGTATTCTGATGAGAAATTTCTTTCTAGTCTTATTTTGATTTTTTGGAAATATGGACCCAGTTGACCTCAATATATTGATCCATTCTTTCAAAATATTCATGGTTTGCTTTGTGACATATAAAGTGGCCCACTGGAGTTGTGTATTTACATGGTGACATACATTCAAGGGTTGGTGGTAAATATAAAATCTTTCTTAGAACCACTGAAGAATATGAGAAGAACTATCTCTTGGGGGGCATTTATATATCAGAAGGGACTTCCCAGGTGGTGCTAGTGGTGAAGAACTCAGCTGCCAATGCAGGAGATACAATGAGATGAGGGCTTGATCCCTGGGTTGAGAAGATCCACTGGAGGAAGGCATGGCACCCACTCCAGTATTCTTGCCTAAGAATCCCAAGGATAGAGGAACCTGTCAGGCTACAGTCCACAGGATCACAAAGAGCTGGACATGACTGAAGCAGAAGTATACATATATAAGGAGAGATTTATTAATCTTATGGAAAATATTTGAGCAAACATAATCTTGGGAGCTTAGTGATAGTGCATTAGACAAGTAGAAAGAATCTTTGCTCATATCTATTCTTAGTCTGTGTATTATTATCTGGGATAAATAAAGAATGTTTTTTACTCACTTAACTCTTTGAATAGATGTTGTGAAGTTATTTTCTCTTAAGACTGTAAACTAAATTAGGGGCTCAGAAGAATAAGATGGTTAAAGGGGTTTCCAAAATCCAAGTAGGCATCTCTCTGGTTAAAATATTTCTTGAAACTCTTTCTCAGATACATAGGAGGCGTTCTTTCTCTTAAGAGGTGTTTTATCTCTTCCGGTGGATACATGTGGAGAAGGCAATGGCACCCCACTCCAGTACTCCTGCCTGGAAAATCCCATGGATGGGGAAGCCTGGTGGGCTGCAGTCCATGGGGTCTCGAAGAGTCAGACATGACTCAGCGACTTCACTTTCCCTTTTCACTTTCCTGCATTGGAGAAGGAAATGGCAACCCACTCCAGTGTTCTTGCCTGGAGAATCCCAGGGACGGGGGAGCCTGGTGGGCTGCTGTCCATGGGGTCACGCAGAGTCGGACACGACTGAAGCGACTTGGCAGCAGTGGAAACGTGGGTGAAGCCATCCAGTAGTATTACGTCTGATGTGACAATGTAGTGTCCAACTCTTGTGATCCCACGGATTGTATCTCCTCAGGCTCCTCTGTCCATGGGATTTCCCAGGCAAGTACACTGGAGTGGGTTGCCATTTCCTTTTGTAGAGGATCTCCCTGACCCAGGGATCAAACCCAGGTCTCCTATATTACAGACACCTCCTGCATTGCAGGCAGATTCTATACTGACTGAGCCACCAGGCGTTCCCAATAGGGAGCTACTGAATTCTGAATAGTAGTGAGATAGCATGTGAAAAAAATTCAGAAGGGGTTAGCTGTAATTCTAGAACATTAATATTTTGTAAAATTCTTATTGTCCTGGGGAAATGCCATATTTTATAGCAGAGCAGGACTTTGTTAGAATCAGTAAAGTGGGAAAATTTGATATCACTATTGTTGGTAGGATGTGTTGGGAGAAGTCATTATAGCTTGTGTTGTGCGGTGCTCAGTCACTTCAGTCGTGTCCAACTCTGTGTGACCCTATGGACTGTGGCCCACCAGGCTCCTCTGTCCACGGGATTTTTCAGGCAGGAATACTGGAGTGGATTGTTGTGCCCTCCTCCAGGGGATCTTCCTGACCCAGGGATTGAACCCAGGTCTCCTACATTGCAGGCAGATTCTTTACCATGTGAGTCACCAGGGAAGCCCCATTATAGCCTTGTGGCTGCTAATATATATAGTCAGGCCTTTTAATTTGGGTTCATCGCAGTAGGAATTTAATACAGCTTAGATAAACATCTAAGTACATGAAGAGATGAGTTAAGGAATGAATTGCAAAAATACAAATTCAGTAAAAAGTGTATTATAGAAAGTGTTGATATCAATTGTTTCATTACAGAAGTATGAACACTGTTCATAGAATTTCCTATCAACCAAAGGCTTTTTATATCTGCCTTAATAAGTAAATTAGAAAAATTTGTATTTAGTATACTTTTCACACTTAGAGTTTGGTATCTTCTGCAGTACTATTAAAGTACTTGAAAAGAGTTTTTTTCTCTTGAGCAAGCCAAGATCTTGCTCACAATTTACTTAGCTCATAAACATTTTTATCCCCATAAATAGTACAAAGCAGTCTCTTGTTGGAATGGTCATACATCCCATGGATAATTTTTAATTTTTTGAAAATATTACCTTATTTGAAAGGATTGTGAAGAAGGTTGGACAGTAATAGTTATCCTTTTTAGACAGTTTGAAAGACACATTAGAATGCAAACACATTCACAAATGCCTCTGATTCATCCACACTTGAGCCAAGGCTGGAATTCAGAAACTTCTCAAGCAAAATGGATATATACTGTTAATCTAATGCAACTTCACTGAGGCAATGAACATGAATTTGAGCAAACTCCAGGAGACAGTGGAGGAAGGGGAGCCTGGCATGCTGCAGTCCATGGGGTCACAAAGAGGCAGCTATGACTTAGCAACTGAACAGCACAACTGCCTTTAATTTTCCTGTCAACAGTGCCTTTCTTCTATGAGTAACTATACCTCCCCCTGTCCCTCTATGTGGTCCCATAATGCTTCAAAAACCTTTCCCACCCCCTTCAAGCCTATAAGTGGTCCATCTGAAGCCTTTTCCCAGCACAATGTGAGGTTGAAGAGAAGGTTCTCATCAGAGGCCTTCTGCAGGATATTCTGGTCTTGGGTGTTGGTCATGGTAGGGCTACGTCCTTTCCACTCTGCTAGTGGAGGGAGGAGGCTGGGAGACCACTCTCCCCGCCACATGGAGACCACTGCTATGCAAGAGAAGATGCAGGAAGATTATGGTATAAGAGAATTCTTGAGTTCATTTCCTGTTCCCTTTCCTGCCTTGTGGGGCATTGGTGTGTTCTTTCTTTGATTTGTGGCCACTCCTAGTTTTCTTTTATAAATTTCCTTTCTTTCCTGGTGGCATGCATAATTAGAAGCTTGGGCTTCAGTGTCAAACTGTCTCACTTTCAATTTCAAGTCATCTTACTCTCTCTATGGGTATGCATAAGTCTGTTGAGTTCAATAAACTTAACTCTTCATCTGTCAAAAAAAGAGGATGAAAATAGTACTAACTTCATGGATTGTTCTGAGGATTAAGAGTTAAGATATATGAAATACTGAGCTAAATGTCTGGAATATAGTAAGCTCTCGATATATGCTATTTGTTACCGCTTTTATCATTATGATTTAAGATAGTCTCTGCTGGACATTTGCCGCTTTTAAGAATTCAGTCTTGCTTATTCATTTAGTTTAGTCAAATATTTGCTATCATCATTGCCTTCCATAAGAATGCTAGATATATAAGATCTCAGTTAATGAGCTATTCTTAGAGTACATAATGTTGTGGAAATCAGCTTCCAATGTTCTCAAATAGGAATTTCATCTGAGATCAATGAGTGATTTCTCCCTGATTTGAAATGAAACCATGGCATTAAAAAATAAGATTTTAATTTTTTTAAACTTACTAAACTTTGATCAAACTGGAGCATTCAACTTTAGGAAAAAGTAAGTAATGTACATAATTTTTTAATATAAATTTATTTATTTTAATTGGAGGCTAATTTCTTTACAATATTGTATTGGTTTTGCCATACATCAACATGAATCTGCCATGGGTGTACACGTGTTCCCCATCCCGAACCCCCCTCCCGCCTCCCTCCCGGTACCATCCCTCTGGGTCGTCCCAGTGCACCAGCCCCAAACATCCAGTATCATGCATCGAACCTGGACTGGCAATTCATTTCATATATGATATTATACATGTTTCAATGCCATTCTCCCAAATCTTCCCGCCCTCTCCCTCTCCCACAGAGTCAATAAGACTGTTCTATACATCAGTGTCTCTTTTGCTGTCTCGTATACAGGGTTATTGTTACTATCTTTCTAAATTCCACATATATACGTTAGTATACTGTATTGGTGTTTTTCTTTCTGGCTTACTTCACTCTGTATAATAGGCTTCAGTTTCATCCACCTCATTAGAACTGATTCAAATGTATTTTTTAATGACTGAGTAATACTCCATTGTGTATATGTACCACAGCTTTCTTATCTATTCATCTGCTGATGGACATCTAGGTTGCTTCCATGTCCTGGCTATTATAAACAGTGCTGCGATGAACATTGGGGTACACATGTCTCTTTCAATTCTGGTTTCCTTGGTGTGTATGCCCAGCAGTGGGATTGCTGGGTCATAAGGCAGTTCTATTTCTGGTTTTTTAAGGGATTTCCACACTGTTCTCCATAGTGTCTGTACTAGTTTGCATTCCCACCAACAGTGTAAGAGGGTTCCTTTTTATCCACACCCTCTCCACCATTTATTGCTTGTAGACTTTTGGATCGCAGCCATTCTGACTGGCATGAGATGGTACCTCATAGTGGTTTTGATTTGCATTTCTCTGATAATGAGTGATGTTGAGCATCTTTTCATGTGTTTGTTAGCCATCTGTATGTTTTCTTTGGAGAAATGTCTATTTAGTTCTTTGGCCCATTTTTTGATTGGGTCATTTATTTTTCTGGAATTGAGCTGCATGAGTTGCTTGTATATTTTTGAGATTAGTTGTTTGTCAGTTGCTTCATTTGCTATTATTTTCTCCCATTCTGAAGACTGTCTTTTCACCTTGCTTGTAGTTTCCTTTGTTGTGCCGAAGCTTTTAAGTTTAATTAGGCCCCATTTGTTTATTTTTGCTTTTATTTCCAATATTCTGGGAGGTGGGTCATAGAGGATCCTGCTGTGAGTTATGTCAGAGAGCATTTTGCCTATGTTCTCCTCTGGGAGTTTTATAGTTTCTGGTCTTATGTTTAGATCTTTAATCCATTTTGAGTTTATTTTTGTGTATGGTGTTAGAAAGTGTTCTAGTTTCATTCTTTTACAAGTGGTTGACCATCTAGTAGGTAGAATAGGCGCCTAGCATCTAGGCTTTCTCTTTCACGAAGTCTGTAGATGAAACACTGACAGCAAAAGTGTATCACACTCAGCAGATGCTGTCTTTACTCGGGACGAACTTTAAGTTTGTCAGTGCAGATGCTGTGTTTTTGTGAGTTTTCCCTTTCGGTCCATAGACACGTGATGTGTATGCCATCAAAAGAGGAAGGAACAGAAATGATGGGAACATAAAGCATTGAGCAGAACTGCAAAGAGAAAGAGACTTCCCTTTGACACATATTGTACAACATTTCCAAAGCCTTGGAATGTTTTTGGTATATTTAACTGCAAAAGATTTTTAAGTCTGTAGCTCTTTTCTTTTTTCTTTATCGGTGACAGTACACGTATGGGCTGACAGTACTCTGCACACCTGTAGCTTTAATTACAGTCTGATATGCCTCCACCAGTTTGCTTCCAGCATTCCTATTTTTGTGTTGGCTTGAAAGATCTTTTTAAAATAATATTAAGGGATGGCATTTTAAATTTTATTCTGGTTCCTGGAGTTATGATTTTATATACTGAAATTACCAAGGCCAAGCACATTGCTACTTGACACTAACATCATTCTCTCCATTCTTTCTCTAACTGGAAATTTGGGACATAGATTAAAAAGGGGTCAAAAGACCAAATTGTGGAGGAGGAATTATGATAAAGTCTAGCTAAGCTTTGAAACAGATGTTCAAATTTTTCTCTTGTGTCGAAGTACACTGACATATAGAGAGCAAGAATAAAGCAATAAATTAACAGTACAGAAAAGACAGTACTGAATTAATTCAATGTGTTTATAGTATATTTTCAGTTCTGTTTGCGGAGATGGGAATAAGTAAGAGGATGCATGTGTGTGCCTATAAAGTCATGTACATTGGAAAAGGAGACAAGACCGTGTTACTTGTTTTCAACTAGTTTTATTTTTCTTAAAGAAAAAAACAAATACTTTCTTCTTGGGTCTACTAACTTTTATGGTCTGTTAGAAGGCTTTGTAATGGAATCTCCTTGGGAAAGATGATTCACTAAATTATATGTGCCAGAGGCAATTATTTGCCTCTAGGAATCATCAGTGCATCTGAAATTGCAAAAGTCTATTATGTTTAAAGCAAGTTTAAAGATTTTAGTGAAATTCTGGATTATTTTTATAACTCTTTCTTTGTTTAGGAAATAGAGAGCAATGTATTCTACAGAATGACCTCTTTATTAGGGCAAACCATATCGCTTTATAGATTCTACTGAGAAATTTGAAGTTTTACTACAAACTTATTTTGTGACTTTATAGAAATGACTCACTCTCTTATTCACTGTGATTGTCAGTTCCCTTATCTAGAAAGTGGAGTAATAATATCAATCACAGGATTTTTAAAAAAAGATTAACTAAGATATTACCTGTGAGTGATTTGTTCTCATTTTGGCATGAAATAATTGCGCAGCATAAGACCCGAGAGGTCTTTTAAAAACCTTGAATTACATAATTCCTGGAAAAGGGACTTTTCTTGAATTATATAACTTTTGGAAAAAGCATTTCTCTCACCTTGCCTTAACATAATGTTTTTTTGAAGTGGCTCTCTTTATTGAAAAATCAAGCACTGATCAAAAATGTCAGAATCTGAAATAATGATTCACAGCATTTAGGGAAATAGGTCTATTTCCCAGTCCAGTCTCCTTCGTCTATTTCACCTGTGGTACTCCCTGAGGATACCTGAGGAGAGCTATCTAATAGTCTTCTTTCTTTCTTTTGGACTACTTAGTTCAGTTCAGTCACTCAGTCATGTCCTACTCTTTGCGACCCCATGGACTGCAGCACGCCAGGCCTCCCTGTCCATCACCAACTCCCGGAGTTTATCCAAACTCATATCCATCATGTCGGTGATGCCATCCAGCCATCTCATCCTCTGTCATCCCCTTCTCCTCCTGCCTTCACTCTTTCCCAGCATCAGGGTCTTTTCAGATGAGTCAGTTCTTTGCATCAGGTGGCCAAAGTATTGGAGCTTCAGCCTCAGCATCAGTCCTTCCAATGACTATTCAGGACTGATTTCCTTTAGGATGGACTGGATGGATCAGTTCAAGGGGCTCTCAAGCGTCTTCTCCAACACCACTGTTCAAAAGCATCTATTCTTCGGTGCTCAGATTTCTTTATAGTCCAACTCTCACATCCATACATGACCACTGGAAAAACCATAGCCTTGACTAGACAGACCTTTCTTGGCAAAGTAATGTCTCTGTTTTTTAATATGTTGTCTAGGTTGGTCATAGCTTTTCTTCCAAGGAGCATGTATATTTTAATTTCATGGCTGCACTCACCATCTGCAGTGATTTTGGAGCTCAAGAAAATAAAGCCTGTCACTGTTTCCACTGTTTCTCTCCATCTATTTGCCATGAAGAGATGGGACCAGATGCCATGATCTTCATTTTCTGAATGTTGAGCTTTAAGCCAACCTTTTCACTCTCCTCTTTCACCTTCATCAAGAGGCTCTTTAGTTTTTCTTTGCTTTCTGCCATAAGGGTGGTGTCATCTGCATATCTGAGGTTATTGATATTTCTCCGGGCAATCTTGATTCCAGCTTGTGCTTCATCCAGCCCAGCGTTTTTCATGATGTACTCTGCATATAAGTTAAATAAGCAGGGTGACAATATACAGCCTTGACGTGCTCCTTTCCCTATTTGGAAGCAGGCCATTGTTCCATGTCCAGTTCTGCTACTAGTGCTCAGGTAAGCTGGGGCCTGCTTCCTTTACAGAGCACCCAATAACCAGAGTGATTCCAGACATGGTGAACATAGTAAAACCTTTTAAAGGTCCTAGTAGCTTACAGGTCTTGAAGCACTTTTTAACATGTTTTTTATGTTTCCATTCTGGGGTCGGTAATCACCGATTGCCATCAGCACTGTATTTCACTATATTTCTATTCCTTGTGCCATATTTAGGCTGTTCTTTCAGGCTTCTACTTGTAGTTGCAAGAGACTTGGTAAATGATGATATTGAAACATTCCATTGCAGAGCCTTAGTTAGAATTTGGAACTTGGCTTACAATAGAAACAATGCTAAAAACAGTTGGTTCTTGGACTGCTTAAAAGATTTTGAAGACCTTGGCACCAAATTGAATTCTGAATTCTAAGAGCCATTGGCCATTTTGTGTGAAAGAAAGAAAAATGTAGGAGAAGAAAGAAATGGCTGCCTTGTTTCTAATGTAATTTCATTAATCATGGCCAAGATTTTAATTATCATGTTAAATCTCTTTTGACACTCTCCTACACCCCACTCTGCACCTTTCTTCTTCTGGCGACTTTTCTTTCTGGCACCTTATGCCTTTTTTTTTTTTTTTTTAACTTCTGAATAAACACCCCTTCACTTTACATCACTCCAGGTTTTCTTTATTATCTTTTCCCCTTCTATCAGAATTCTCATTGCCTCAGTTAACTTGTTATTATAGGGATAGGTGAAGCATGATCCAATAACACCAACTAACAGATATACCTTTAATGATATTTCATATGCACCATGGGCTTCCCTTGTGGCTCAGCTGGTAAAGAATCCACCTGCAATGTGGGAGACCTGGGTTCGATCCCTTGGTTGGGAAGATCCCCTAGAGAAGGGAAAGGCTACCCACTCCAGTATTCTGGCCTAGAAAATTCCATGGACTGTACAGTCCATGGGGTTGCAAAGAGTCGGACACACTGAGTGACTTCCATTTTCACTTTCATATGCACCACACTTGGCTATAAGCATTTTCTGCAAGTCACTTAGCCCCACAAACATCCTGTGAGGTACATCCCATGATTGACATTATTTTACAGATTAGAAAATGAACATAGAATGAAATAACATTTATTGTTTATGTGACATAGTTTGCAATGGTAGAACTGAGATTTGAACCCTAACAAAGTGACTCTAGAATCATGTGTGTAACTATATTGTTTATCCAGTATTAGAGTAGGGGTAATTTCCTTGAAGAAATTTTAGGCATGTCCAGCAGTCTGGGGAAGATGTTTTGGGGCAAATGAACTAATGTGGGATGGGTCTAGCCTGGATCTAAACATTAGGGTCAAATCCCTTTTGTGTTTCTGGAATCCTTCCACTTTCCACTATGTGCTTTCAATTTTGCCTTGAACCTAAAACTCCTCTAAAATAAAAAGCTTAAAAAAACTGCCATGAAGTAAGTACCTCAAATCAAGTCTTTGAAATAAGCGAAATATGTAACAGTGTTGTCCAGAAACTGGCTTCTTGGTGTGAAAATGAAAGGCTTGCTAAATTCCATCATCATTATAATGCATAACCTGAATTCAATTTATTGTGTGGCACTGAATATGCTCAATGCAAATATAAAGCCATCAGCTATTTAAATGATTGCTTTTATTTCAGTGTGGTCATAAAATAATGGCTTCACCAATTGTTTGATAATAAGCAAGTAAACACATAAACCTAAAAATTATGAGTCAGGATGAATGTTATAAGCTCCATGTGACTGAGAATAACAAATGGACTATGGTTACTTCGATAGGGGGTTGGGAGAGTTTAGTGAGGAAAATGGCATGTGAATTGTAACCTACCCTCAAGGAACACATAGCTGGGTGTGGAACACAGACCAGGGATTAATGACATATGATTCAGTTTTATAAGTAGTACCACAAATCTATGCGTGCAATGATGAAAGAACAAAGAGGAGGGAACAACTCTCTGCTCTGGAAAATCTGCATAGACCTCATAAATATCTGGGCTGGGACACAAAGTAGGAGCATGCTAGATACAAATAATGTGTTCTCTATAATTTGCTAATGCCAGAGGGCTCATGGGATAGATTCATAATATGCTTTTTAGTACATGCTGTACTCTGTCACCCAGACTATCAATACCACTCAAACGAATCACTGTTTTAGAAATTCCTTCCATAATGATTTCCCTGGTGGCTTAGATGGTAAAGAATCTGCCTGCAATGCAGGAGACCTGGGTTTGATCTCTGGGTTGGGAAGATCCGCTGGAGAAGGGCATAGCAAACCACTCCAGTATTCTTGCCTGGAGAATCCCAAGGACTGAGAAGCCTGGCGGGTTACAGTCCTTGGGGTTGCAAAGAATCTGACACGACTGAGCAACTAACACTTTCACTTTCCATAATGAGAGAGAGCCTGTATTCAATAACTGGTCAATCTGGGGCAAGGGAGGTGCCAAAGGGCCAGTTCTCTTACCCACATTTGAAGCTTTCTCTAAGCTCTGAAGGTCTGTACAGGTTCAGAGCTACCTTAGAATCTATGGTTAGCTGAGGCCTTGGCTGTGACTTCACCGCAATTCAGCTTCTCCCTCCGCTCAGTCCCATGGCCTATACTCCCCTGCAAGTGTTGATCTTCAATAAACTCTTGCAGGCAATTATCCATCACAGTTTGCTTCCAGGGAAACTGACTTACAATGAATCCTCAATAAATACTTATTGATTGTCTGCTTGACTGAAATTTATGTAGGAATAAAAAGGGCATTAAAACATATATTAATTATTATTACTGACAGCTACAGATATGACGGGTAACTTTTTCAAGACTGAGATCCATATGTTTCAGTAGCATTCATTTGTAAAATGTGCTCAGTTTCACTTTTCTTTGTGCTTTGAATAAACTTCCTTTGTGTTTCGGATGGTAAAGAATCTGCCTGCAATGCAGGAGACCTGAGTTTGATCCCTGGGTCAGGAAGAACTCCTGGAAAAAGGAAGGGGTACCAACTCCAGCATTCTTGCTTGGAGCATTTCATGAACAGATAAGCCTGATGGGCTACAGTTCATGGGGTCACAAAGAGTTGGACATGACTGTGTGATGATCACTTTCACTTTTTTCTGCAGGCTCCTCTATTACTTGTAATGTTGATGTCTAAAGATAAAGTAAATGACTCTCATCCTTTATAGCTCCCACACTAAACTCTTGAGGAGAGTTTCAGAAATGACAAACTTTTCTTTGATGGGTAATTTGGTTTTATGCATTATGAATTGTGTCCATGATGCTGCAGAGGTGTAAATGGAATTTATACTAAAGACATCATCAGGACCTCCAGGTGAACTCTGAACTTCCAAAATTCAAGGAGGAAGAATCGAGATGCAGGTACAGATAAAGGTTAGTCATTGGTCACAATTCTAATGTCCATACTTTTCTGGAATCTTTTTTGGTCATGGTTTGGTGCTGTCAAATGTTTGAGTCCATGATAAACTCCAGGTTTCAAATTATTATTACCCCATGTAACTTCTGATTTCAGAATACTTCCACAGCCTGGAAGTGTTGGTACAGATGGTTTTGATTGTATAATTAGAGATGCCTCCCCAAAGCATTGTTATTTGACTTTCCTTTCCAGCTTTCTGTAGATGTTGAGAGAAGATGTCTAGCCTCCCCTAGGTGTGTCTATCAAATCCTGTTGATTATTATTCAGTGTAAGACTGAGATGGCTGATGAAATAAATGAGGAGAATAAACAGCAGAATTAGTTTTTAATTTTCTTTTTCTCTTGATTGCTCACAGTGTGTGTTTGTAAAGGCATGAAATTATGGCACTTCTTTTGTATGAGAAATGCCAAGAGCTTGTTTAGTTTGTAGTGCTGAAAATGATGATTTTTCAAAGACCCTCTTCAATAAAGGTAAAATGAAAGAGAAGCATTTAAAAATGAAAAATGAAAACAAAATAGTTTCAGTTTTGCTTTCCTTAAGCTCTTTCCTGTACAGTTATCTTACATTTCTAATGAACAGCTTTACAGTGATAGGTGGGATATGAATCTGACAAAGCCAAGGCTGCTTTCTTTTTCCTCCTCTTGTTTTCTTCCCTTCCTCCTTATGTCTTCTCTTGCTTCTTATTTTCTCCTCCTTCTTCTCCTTCTCTTTCTCTTTTCTTCTCCTCTTCCTCTTCCTTCTTGTTGGGTGATAGTTTAGAATTATGAATTATTTAGGGTTAATTATATTAATGATCAAAGGGACTACGGGCATGTATCTTACTGAAAAGATACCATTCATCTCCTTTGCTTTTTCCTGACCCATAGTCAACTCAATTCATCCCTAATGTGTTAATGATGAGACGAGTCTAGACTCTTCTAGAACATCTTTTTGGGTTTTTACTTTGGACTTTTTTTTTTTTTTTTGATCATACTAAGAGCTTTGTTCAAGTCACTTAGCTAACTAATTGCTTCAGTTCAGTTCAGTTTAGTTCAGTTCATTTGCCCAGTCTGTCTGACTCTTTGTGACCCCACAGACTACAGAACGCCAGGCCTCCCTGTCCATCACCAACTCCTGGAGTTTACTCAAATGCATGTCCATTGAGTCGGTGATGCCATCCAACCAGCTCATCCTCTGTCTTCTTCTTCTCCCACCTTCAATCTTTCCCAGAATCAGGGTCTTTTTAAAGGAGTCAGCTCTTTGCATCAGGTGTGAAAGTATTGGAGTTTCAGCATCAGTCCTTCCAATGAATATTCAGAACTGATTTCCTTTAGGATGGACTGGCTGGATCTCCTTGCCATCCAGGGGACTCTCAAGAGTTTTCTCCAACACCACAGTTCAAAAGCATCAGTTCTTCGGTGGTCAGCTTTCTTTATAGTCTAGCTCTCACATCCATACATGACTACTGGAAAAACAATAGCTTTGACTAGACGGACCTTTGTTGGAAAAGTAATGTCTCCACTTTTTAATACGCTGTCTATGTTGGTCATAGCTTTTCTTCCAAGGAGCAAGCGTCTTTTAATTTCATGGCTGCAGTCACCATCTGCAGTGGTTTTGGAGTTTCCCCCCACCAAAAAAAAAATGAAGTCTGTCACTGTTTCCATTGCTTCCCCATCTATTTGCCATGAAGTGAGGGAACCAGATGCCATGAGGCTGGAAGGATAAGCAGTGGCCTTATCTATGGTTCAGGATAGGTTCCAGAACTTTTCTTTATTCTAACAGGGTTATGAAAACATGGAAAGATTTTAAACATAAGAGTAACATGCTCAGATTTATTTTTTAAGTAAAGTTGGAGTCTGGGCTCGATAGTGAGCAATGAGGAGGCATATGACCTGTGAAGAGTTATAGCGAGAGAAGACATCAGTCTAGACAGGAGTTGGCAGCAGCAGTGGTGATTAAAGATGGAGGAGAAATAAATGGATTTTAGAGATTTGAGCTAACACACTTGTTGGAGGAGGAGGGAAATGAGAGAATAATTTATAGATTCCTGACTTAGGCACTGGAATGGTTAGATGGTCTTATCATTTGTGGAAATGGAAAATAACGTTAATAGGTTTGAAGGGGAAGGTGGATTGAGTCCTCAGCATGTTGAAATGAAATGCTACTGAGGGGTGCAAGAGGAGATGGCAAGGAGTCAAGATGACATATAGATTTGGAACTCAAAAGAAAGGTCTCAACTGGATATAAATTAGGCAGTCCATGACATATGAATAGTGGCTGATGCTTTGGGCATAGGTGCCTGGAAAATCCCATGGACAGAGCTGCCTGGTAGGCTGCAGTCCATGGGGTCGCTATGAATAGGACACGACCAAGTGACTTCACTTTCACTTTTCACTTTCGTGCATTGGAGAAGGAAATGGCAACCCACTCCAGTGTTCTTGCTTGGAGAATCCCAGGGACAGGGGAGCCTGGTGGGCTGCCATCCGTGGGGTCGCACAGAGTTGGACACGACTGAAGCAACTTAGCAGCAGCAGCAGCAGAGGCCATCTTGGGAAAACCCACTGCATGGTGTTTAGAATGAGGGAAATGTAGGGAAGGAAAATATAGGGCCAAAGCCTGAAGATCGTGAGCATTTCAAAAGATGTGTCTTTGTATATGTGTGTGTCTTTCTCTGTGCATATCTGTGTATGTGTGTGCATATGTATATTTGCACATGTGTGCCCTCACATAAGAGACTGAACTAGAGAGAGGAGCAATTATGTGATCTGAGAAATGGGGCTTGAATGAGTGGTTTGGGGGCACAGAGATTTGGATACTGGAAATACACAACCATGCCTGTGTGAGCTGGTAGCTGAGTTAAGTGGAGGAGAAGGCTTTAAGTATGAACAGGTCAACAAACAGAGATGTGAGTGGATATTACAATCACCCAAGATAACTGCAGAAATTGGTTAGTGCAGACTCTGAGTCACATGCCAGGAACTATGAATAAGGGGGAAAAGCATAGAGGTAATACTTTTGTAATAATAATAATTCAATAATTATATGGAAAAGCAATAATATTAATAATTAAGATCTACTGATCACTTTTCTCTGCCAGGAGTTAATTGCTTTACTTGCATTATCTCCATTAATATTTACAATAAAACTAAGGACATTATTATCCCAATTTTAGAGCAGAGGAAACTAAAATCATACTGAATGCTTGACTAAAACAAGGGGTTGTCTGACTAGGGAACTCATAATTTTATCCATTATTTTATACTACCTATTTTATAAACTATAGCAAGGGTTAATTATGATTTGTAAACATGAAGAATGTATGTGGCTGTTGAACTCTAGAGTGAATACAGATGTGAAAATGTGAGATGTTAAGATGATTGCATTTTTGCTTTTCTTTTCTCCATGTTCAAGTAATTAAACCCATGCTTGAGTGATAAAAATCATGGCCTATTAGTCTACAGACAGAACAGGGATTTTGGTCAAAATAAATAGAATGCCTGGATTCATAAAGAATCAATCAATGAAGATGTCCATTGTATTCATCCCAGTGCTGAGCTCACAGGTTTGATTCATATGCTGGCCCTTTTCCTGTAATGTCATAGAAAGTGAAGTTGCTCAGTCGTGTCCAATTCTGTGACTCCATGGACTGTAGTCTACCAGGCTCCTCCATCCATGGAATTTTCCAGGCAGGAGTACTAAAGTGAGTTGCCATTTCCTTCTCCAGGGGATCTTCCTGACCCAGGGATCAAACCTGGGTCTCCTGCATTGCAGGCAGACGCTTTACCATCTGAGCCACCAGGGAAGCCAGTAATATCAAAGAGAACGTGACAATGAAGATTGTGGATACCAGAGAACATTCTCTTCTTCTTAATTAAACTAGGCTGAAAGCAAAGGTAGCCTCTAGGAAAAACTAAAAATAATTAAATAAATAAAGTACACACTATACTCAAAGGTTATAAGTGCAATTATAATGCAGAGATGGCAGATCAGGGTTAGAAGTCCTGAAAGACTTCATGGATAAGATGGATCTTAAGCTGGACCTGGAGAAGCAAGGATTTGACAAATCCTGAGAATTGAACAGCATTTTTAAGGCCTTTTTAACAGTAGAATATTGCTGTATTCTCTATCATAGAGAATTTTTAGTGTATTCTTACTGATTTACACCTGAAATGAATACTGAAACAATTCCTACAGAATATTCTAGATGTTCACTAAACTCTGCATGCTTTCATGCTCAGTTGCATCCAATTCTTTGCAACTCTGTGGACTGTGGCTCCTCTGCCTGTGGGATTTTTTTCAGGCAAGAACACCAGAGTAGATTGCCATTTCCTCCTCCAGGGTCTTCCCAATCCACGGATCTAACTGGCATCTCCTGCATTGGCAGGGGGATTCTTTACTACTGAGCCATCTAGGAAGCCCCTCACTAAGCTCTAAGATAGATTAAATAGATGAAAGACTGCATCTATGTGTGGTTATTAAAACTCAATAGACATTGTATCTACAGTGGTATACTTAGCTTTTAAATAGCATATGATAATGACATGTACAGTTTTAAAACTAGAGAATAGACATGGATGAAGCAATAGGTAGACATGGATGCCTATTCAATTAATAGCCATGGATTGGAGTAATAGGCAAGTTTTTTTTTGTTTGTTTTTTTTTTTTTTTTGGTCTTGAGACTCTCTGAAAACTACTGATTACATTTTTTTTTCAGACTATCATGTGTGAGAGGAGATGGAAAGGGAACATAAAATGGTTGAGAAACAGGGATGTGCATTCTTCCTCATGATTTGCTTATTTTTAGAATAATTTGGGCAAGTACCATGACCTCTGTAGTCTCAGGTTCTTCATCAAGCAAATGAAAAATTAAATTTGAACACACAATTCCATGATTTTGAGTCTATGTGGAGCATCTATAAGCTCCTTTATAATGCCTCTACCTGGAGTGATGCTGGGAGGAGGCAACCCTGGTAATGGTTTCATATATTTTCCTGACTTCTGGGATATTGTACAAATCATTTATAATAGAAATCTCTCTCTATATATATATATATATATTCCTTGGCTTCCCCAATGGCTCAGTAATAAAGAATCCACCTGCAATGCAGGAGATGCAAGAGATGCAGGTTCTATCCCTTGGTCAGCAAGATCCCCTGGAGGAGGCAATGGCAACCAGCTCCAGTATTCTTGCCCGGAGAATCCTATGAACACAGGAACCTGGCGGGCTACAGTCCGTGGGGTCGAAAAATTCGGACATGACTGAAGTGACTGAGCGAAAGCACATATTAATTCTCAGTGAGTAATCACACTTATTTAAGTCAACAACATGACTAGAGTGAATTTGCCACTTGTTTGACTTTTTGTACAGAAAAGATAGGTTCACTGTGAACCTATCCTTTTTTTGCTCATTGTTGAAATATCTCGTTCATGCATATAGAGTAAGATCATTGGTGATGTATATTTGCAACTCTATGTGACAACTATGCAAATGTTTTCATTATGTAGCTTATTTTTCAGGGGATTAGACTTTTTCAGGGAGTGTCTACTCTTGGCAAATCATGAGCAAGCTCTCAACTAAGGAGAATGTTGGCAGAAGACCGCATGGGACTTTTGCCTTCTCTCTCCATCTCTGACTGTCTCCTTTATGCTCTCTCTCTCACACCACTCCTAACAAAATGCAAAATAAAAACATGAAACCACTGAAGATATAAGAGCTAGTACCTGTGTGCACTTCAGCTTCACGAAGAATCTAAATTAAAATGAAATTTGCCAGGACCTTATTTCTGAACAATTTTAATGATGATGGACACATGCTTGAATATGACATTTGAAGGATTCAAATTTAAACATTCAGAGACTTCATTCTCTGAGCTATTATTTCATTGGCATTTAAGGCATGAAAGCTAAAAGAAAGTATTTTTTCACCCTTGGAAGCAGGCGCATAACTCCCATTAACTCCAGAAGGAGGAATTATACATGAGAATGAGGATAGACAATACACAAATAAGTATGTAAGTTCAGTCTCCAGATTAACCCCACAGCCTATCATAGATCTTTGGAAGCCTTTATACTCTATGAAATCAATAATCCATTATAGCTCATACTGGTGACTAAATGACTTCAGGGATTGGTAATGGCATCTGAAATCTTTTACCTTTAAGCCATGGCTTGTAGTAAATCCTAAATTCTGAGGCATTGCCAGCCAGTTGCAGTAAAGGTGTTTTGGATTCAACACCTTGAGGCAAATAATGGCAAATAATAGATACTCAATACATATTTATTGAATGAAAGGATCAACAAAGAAAAAAAAATAGCCTTTAGTCCGTACTCAGATCTCTTCTGATCCTCACCTCTTTAATAACTTGGCACAATTGGGTTTTGTTGCTACGTGTTAAGTCCCTTCAGTCGTGTCTGACTCTTTGTGACCCTAAAGACCATAGCTTGTTAGGCTCATCTGTCCATGGGATGCTCCAGGCAAGAATACTGGAGACGGTGGCCATGCCCTCCTCCAGGAGATCTTCTTGACCCAGAGATCAAACCCAGGTCTCCTGTGGCTCCTGCATCGCAGGTGGATTCTTTACCACAAGTGCCACCTGGGCAGCCCCAACATGTGAGAGCCTTATCAATCTCCCTGCAAAAATTACCACTAAAGGAAAACAAAAGGTGAGTCTCCTCAGAGCAGGAGGTTCACCACTGACCACACTGGCCACCTCCATCTGCTTTGTCCTCCTCTCAAGCCCAGAAAGTGGTCCCTTTATTGCTGAGAGGTACAAGTTACTTCTCTCATTTGACTGAACATTCCCCCTATCTTTCCCTTAACTCTTATTTAGGAGACAATGGGAAGGGGTTTGAGTATTTCAGTCAATGCCAAAATGTGCGAGTCACAAAGCAAACGTTGCCAACAGAGTGGCTTGTGACAGACAGATGGTTCATAAGTTTTCTTACTCTCCGCATGAGCAGTTTACTTTGGCAGACAGTGGAAGAAGATGCTTCCCTTTATTTCAATGTTACCTTGGTGGAGAGCGAAGAACATGAGTCTGAGAGTCATGCAAAGTTGTTTCAAATCCAGGCTTCAGGACATGAAAGTTGCCTCAGCTTTGTCTCTCAGTATTTTGGTCTGTAAAAAACCTCTTTAATAGCTTGGTATAGTTGGGTTCAAGCTATATTTGGGTTCTGTGCCTGAGTGCTAAGTCCCTTCAGTCGTGTCTGACTCTTTGCAACCCTACAGGCCATAGCTCTTTAGGCTCTTCTGTCCATGGGATTCTCCAGGCAGGAATACTAGAGTGGGTTGCCATGCCCTCTTCCAGAGGATCTTCCTGACCCAAGGATCGAACCCGCATTCCTTATGTCTCCTGCATTGGCAGGCAGGTTCTTCATCACATGGAGTGTAGCCCACTAGGGTCTTCTGTCCATGGAATTCTCCAGGCAAGAATATTTGCTAGAAGAATGGTAGCCATTACCTTCTCCAGGGGGTCTTTCTGACCCAGAGATTGAACCTGGGTTTCCCATATCACAGGCAGATTCTTTATCGCCTGTGCCACCAGGGAAGCCCTGCTGCTGCTAAGCCACTTCAGTCGTGTCTGACTCTTAGCGACCCCATAGATGGCAGCCCACCAGGCTCCCTCATCCCTGGGCTTCTTCAGGCAAGAATACTGGAGTGGGTTGCCATTTCCTTCTCCAGTGAATGAAAGTGAAAAGTGAAAGTGAAGTTGCTCAGTTGTATCCGACTCTTAGCGACCTCATGGACTGCAGCCTACCAGGCTCCTCCGTCCATGGGATTTTCCAGGCAAGAGTACTGGAGTGGGGTGCCATTGCCTTCTCCCCAGGGAAGCCCTATTTGGGTTCTAATACCTGCTAATTCCTTCTTCTCATCTCTGACCCAATAGATGCTGGTTATACGTACTTCTATTCATCTCTTTACTTCAATCATGGTGTTCCCTCTGCTAAATCAGAGTAGACTTTATTTGTAATTGGACTTGCTAACCAATAGCTCTTTTTGAGAGAGAGAAAGTGTGAGGAGTTGAATCAACTTACTCTATGGAAGCAGACCATTGATAGTGGCTCTTAGCTTTTCAGAATTATCATTTCTAAAATAACAGGCAGAGGAGAGAAAAGACCAGCATCCCTGATGTCTTGCATGAAATATGGCAAACAGAGATATTAAAATAATGCTTGACAAATATAAAAATGAATAGAAGCAGGAGTAATAAAGTAACATGCTTCAAAAATCTATATGCAGAATGGTATTAAAAAGTTTTATTTACATTTCTAAATTCTGTCAAGAGTACTAAAAACCTTTGTCTAGTCTCCATTTTTAAAGATAATAAAACTTTGAAAGAAGGAACTTTCTCCAGAACACCTATCTTATATGTCACTGAACCAAAATTCTATTCCAGGTCAGTCTGACACAGTTTTGGTTTTGCTGCTGTTATATTGTTCTGGATTGTATTTTTTTTTTGCTACCACTATTTTTATATCCTGATCTTGGAGAGGGTTTATACTGGCAGCGAGAGGCAGTGTCTGAGCCTTAGCTGTACTTTCATGGTATTTATGATCTCAGGCCCAAGCTAGGCCAAGTCATAGTGACAATGACTAATGTGTTTAGAGATATCATATCCTGTAGCTTGCATGTGTGTACTTTTAACCCACAGCATACCACTGGATCACTATAATAAGCCTGTGAGGAGGAATGTGTGCATGTTGTCATCATGCTGTTTTGCACCTAAGGAGGCAAAACTGAGATCCATAGCACTGGCAAACTATAAGCACCCCAAAGCCACAATCTACATTAGGGTTTATTTTTGATGTTGTACATTCTATGGATTTGGACAAATGTACAGTGACATGTATTCATTATAAAACTATACAGAATATTTTCACTGCCCTAAAAATCCTCTGTTCTCTGCCTATTCATCCCTTACTCCTCCTAACAACTCCTAGAACTTACTAATTTTTTTTTCTTCACATCAAAAGAGAAAATACTTTTCCCAGAAAAGTACCTCTGAAAAACGGGAGATATGAGTCTTGAGGTCACAGTGCTCAGTTGTGGCTGACTCTTCGCGACCCTGTGGACTTAGCCCCCCAGGCTCCTCTGTTCATTGAATTTTTCAAGCAAGACTACTGAAGTGGGTTGCCATTTCCTTCTCCACATGAGGTCGATGGCAGACTTTGATTTTCTTTAACAGTAAGAAATGATTCTTGTTTATATGCTATGGGAAAATGATTTGAATATACAGAAGAAAATAGTTTGATTAATGGAGATGGAGTCCAGAAGAAGTGAGAAAGTGTAAAATTCACACCAGGGGTTTAAATTGACTTTTGCCAGCTGTTTACTAAAAAAAGAATTTCTATACTAGTCGTTTTCCAGAATGTCCCTCTCCCCACCTACCTGTCTCTCTAACACACATGTACACACACATGCTCACTTGGACCTTCTATCTTCTCAGAGTGTGACATTGTGTTTCCACATTGCCACACTTGCTAATGACATCAGAAGGATTATTGACTTTTTGATTCCCACTCTTCTCAGAAAAATATAATAAAGTGTGATCAGAAATTAATATTTTCCAGTTTGTACTCCATTTGATTCCTCTGGTTTATAGAAATTAATACATGATTTAGAGAGTTTCACTAAAATTTCTTTGTAGATAAATATCTATTATCTATCATCTACCTACCTATATCTATTGATAGAGACATATTGATAGAGATATCTATTGATAAAGAACCCAGGTTTCCCACATTGCTGGTGGATTCTTTACCAGCTGAGCCATGAGGAAAGCTGAAGAATACTGGAGTGGATAGCCTATCCCTTCTCCAGAGGATCTTCTGGACTCAGGAATTGAACCAGAGTCTCCTGCATTGCAGGCAGATTCTTTACCAACTGAACTATCAGGGAAACCCATATTTATTGATAGATAAAGGAGTACGTCAAGGTTGTATATTGTCACCCTGCTTATTTAACTTATATGCAGAGTACATCATGAGAAACGCTGGACTGGAAGAAACACAAGCTGGAATCAAGATTGCCGGGAGAAATATCAATAACCTCAGATATGCAGATGATACCACCCTTATGGCAGAAAGTGAAGAGGAACTAAAAAGCCTCTTGATGAGAGTGAAAGTAGAGAGTGAAAAAGTTGGCTTAAAGCTCAACATTCAGAAAACGAAGATCATGGCATCTGGTCCCATCACTTCATGGGAAATAGATGGGGAAACAGTGGAAACAGTGTCAGACTTTATTTTTCTGGGCTCCAAAATCACTACAGATGGTGACTGCAGCCATGAAATTAAAAGACACTTACTCCTTGGAAGGAAAGTTATGACCAACCTAGATAGCATATTCAAAAGCAGAGACATTACTTTGCCAACAAAGGTTCGTCTAGTCAAGGCTATGGTTTTTCCTGTGGTCATGTATGGATGTGAGAGTTGAACTGTGAAGAATGCTGACTGCCGAAGAATTGATGCTTTTGAACTGCGGTGTTGGAGAAGACTCTTGAGAGTCCCTTGGACTGCAAGGAGATCCAACCAGTCCATTTTGAAGACGATCAGCCCTGGGATTCCTTTGGAGGGAATGATGCTGAAGCTGAAACTCCAGTACTTTGACCACCTCATGCAAACAGTTGACTCATTGGAAAAGACTCTGATGCTGGGAGGGATTGGGGGCAGGAGGAGAAGGGGACGACAGAGGATGAGATGGCTGGATGGCATCACTGACTCAATGGACGTGAGTCTGAGTGAACTCTGGGAGTTGGTGATGGACAGGGAGGCCTGGCGTGCTGCGATTCATGGGGTTGCAAAGAGTTGGACACGACTGAGTGACTGAACTGAATGAACTGATACTTTTTTCTTTTTACAGAAAAGGAAACCATGATCAAAATGAAATTCAGCCTACTGAATGGGAGAAAACATTTTCAAATCATAAATCTGATAAGGGAATAATATCCAAAATATATAAAGAACTCATACAACTCAATAGCACAAATAAACTATTGATTAAAAACAGGCAAAAAATCTAAATATACATATTTTCAAAGAAGGTATATAGATGGCCATGAAAAATAACATTGTTAATTATCAGGGAAATGCAAATCAAAATCACAATGAGGTATCACATCATATCTATTAGAATGGCTATTATCTAAAAGATAAGAAATAATGGATATTGAAAGGAATGTGGAGAAAAAGGAACCCTTATTGGTGGGAATTTAAATTGGTACAGCCAGTATGGAAAGCAGTATGAAGGTTCCTTAAAAATTAAAACTAGAACTACCATATTATCCAAAAATTTCATTTCTGGATATTTATCAAAAGAAAAAGAAACACTAACTTAAAAATATTCCCAACCTCATTACTTACAGCATTTTTTATATTAGCCAAGATATGGAAAAACCTTAGGGTCTGTCAATGAATGAATGGATAAAAGGTACAGGTTTATATATACAATGGAATGTTGTGTACATGTGTTAGTCACTCAGTCATGTCTGACTCTTTGTGACTCCATGGATTGTAACCCACAAGGCTCCACTGTCCATGGAATTCTCCAGGCAAGAATACTGGAGTGGGTTGCCACTAAGTTCTCCAGGAGATCTTCCTGATCCAGGACAATGGAATATTATTCAGCCATAAAAAAAGAATGAAATCTTGCTATTTGCAATAATATGGATTAACTTTGAAGGCATTATGCTAAGTGAAACAAATCAGACAAAAAAATTGTATTATATTTCTTTTATGTGGAATCTAGACAAAACAAAACAAAAACCAAGCTCACAGGTATAGAAAACAGATTGGTAGTTGCCAGAGGTGGAAGGTGAGGGGAAAGGAATAGGTGATTTTTTTTTTTTTTGTCTACTTAAATTGAATACAATTTTTAAAAAGATTAAAAAAGAATGCAAAATAGTACAGATACTTTGGAAAACAGGCCCTTTCTTATAAATGTAAGATTTACCTCTTATGTGATTCAATAATCTCACTCTTAATAAAATTTATTCAAGAGTAATGACAACATATGTGCACACAAAGACCTGTGTGTGAGCATGCTTAGCAACTTCATCATAGCAAAAGTGGGAAACAGCCCAAATTTCCACTGATATATGTTTAAACAAATTGTACAAAATTTGTACAATAAATACTACTCCACAGTAAAAGACAAAGTAACTATGGATAAGCAAAACTAAAGGGTACATCTCAGAAATCATTATGCTAGGCTAAAGAAGCTAAACAAAAAATGCTGTATTCTGTAAAGTTTCTTTTATATGACATTCTACAAAAAAGATAAGCTATAGAGACAGAACACAGATTAGTGACTGCCTGGGGATGGGTTTGGGAATAGGAGTTGACTATAAAGGGGCAGTGTGGGGATAATGGAGCGTTCTGTATGGAACTGTGGCGCTGGTACACAGCTACTGCATTGATTAAACCTATAGAACTACGTGTCGTGATGAGTAAAGTTTACTGTATGAAAATTATAAATGTTTGATATATACCAGATTGTAAAGAGGTACCTAAGATGAAATGCAGACTGTGACAAAGGAATCCAACTGAGTTACAAATGACTCACCTAACCACGCTGAAGAAAGCCAGAAAGAAAGGAACCAACTTAAATAACTCTGGAAACAGTGATCTGACTGAAAAACTGAGGGTTAAAGACAGACTACAGCCTACCAGGCTCCTCTGTCCATGGGATTTTCCAGGCAAGAGTACTGGAGTGGGGTGCCATTGCCTTCTCCAAAAGATGAAAAGCACTGTCCACAAATGCTGTACGCTAGTTGGTAAATTCCTTTCTCAGAGTGGTATGGGTTCAGAAATTCTGAAATTGCATTATATGTGTACTAGGGTTGAACAAGTAAATATACTGTGGATAAGGAGTCATATTGCTTACAAATTACAAATCAAGATAGAGTTGACTGTAAGAATGAATCATATGGTAGACTGGGTTGGGGTTATTAATAAAGCTCAAAGGTATTTTTTAAAATGTATATAAAGTAAACAGAGTTAGGAAAGAATATATATATGTATGTATATATTATACATATATATGTATGTATATATTATACACATATATGTATGTATATATATGCATATATACATCATGTATACATCATGTATATTATGTATATATACATGATGTATATATGTATATGTGTATATACATATATTATACATAATATAATATACATATGTATTATACATATATACATTATGTATATGTATACATTATGTGTATACATATATATATATATACACATTATATATATGTACATGTGAGTTATTATCCATACACATGGTTCCTAGATCTGTCCACTGAGAGCCTAGAAGCAGTCACTCCCGGGTAGAAATGAGAACTTGCAAGACTCAGACTTTGGTTTGTAAACACCATTCTCTGTTACGAGAAATCAGGGATCCTTGGAGAACTGACTGATGCTCTGGAAGAAGCAGAATGAACCATCTTAAACACCTCTGGGCTAAGTAGACCCTTCAGCCCAGGGCAGTCCTGAGACAGGTGCAGGTATGGGAAGCAACCACCACCACCCCGAATATGTTCTCTGCATCTGTGGCCTTTTTATTTCTCCATAATTTTGCCTTTTCCATAATGTCATACAGTTGGGATCATACAGCATGTAGTCATTTCAGATGGGCTTCTTTCACTTAATAATATGAATTTAAGGTGCTCCATGTTTTTCGTGGTTTGATAGCTCACTTTTTTAGTGCTTAAAAATATATTATTTTCTGGATATACTATAGATTATTTAATCCATTCATCTCCTGAAGAGCATCTTGGTTGCTTCCAGGATTTGACAATCATGAATAAAGCTGTTATAAATATCCATGTGCAGGTTGTGGACATAAGTTTTTGCACCCTCCCCTGTCTTTAGTTTATAATTCAGGGTTTGAAATAATTTATTATTGCATTTCTGGGAAATGCAATAATAATCTGCTCAATTCATTTAAAGAAATGAAACTCTTCTGAGCCTTGGTTTCTCCAGTTGTTAAAATATAGTATTTGTTCCACTGAAGAGGAAAGAAGTAAAGATAAAGTGAGGTAAAACAAGCAAGCATGCCTTCAGTTATTAGAATCACCATGCCAATGTAAGATATTGTCATTATTTTCAAAGGGCAAGAACAAAGAACAATGAAATGTGTTAGTGGGATATCCAGTATCAGCTCTTTGTTACAATTTTGATTTCCTGTTTTTCCAGGCAAGGTCAGCTTGTCTCAGACCCAAGCTTCTGATGATTCCCAATGTCCAAGGTTTTTACATTCAGGGAATGTGTCTCGATCATGCTTGAGTCCTGCATTGTGTCTTATGCATAAAAAAAAAAAAAAACAAGTAAATATGTGTGGAATGGACGGAATTTGATTCCCTGGAGGCTAGTTCTATTTCTGCTAAAATAAAACAAATGTTTCTCAGTCAGATTCTAAGCCAGGTAACGGGTGATGTAATAAAAAATGCAAAGTGGAGGGAAACTCTATGTAATAGAAATGGAGAAAAAATACAAAAGGAAATTCTTTTGTCCTCCATGTTGATGTCTCTACAGTCAAAATGATTTACTTGCGAAGGATTTATGGACCCAGTGCACTCTTTCTTCCTACTGCTGCTGCTGCTGCTGCTGCATCGCGTCAGTCGTGTCTGACTCTGTGCAACCCCATAGCCGGCAGCCCAACAGGCTCTGCTGTCCCTGGGATTCTCCAGGCAAGAATACTGGAGTATTGCCATTTCCTTCTCCAATGTATGAAAGTGAAAAGTGAAAGTGAAGTCGCTCAGTCGTAACCAACTCTTCATGACCCTTCCTACTAAGGGGAATCAAATCTTGAAATCAGTCTTTTCATCCTATAGAGTTTACAATTTTGTTACAGAGATAGGATATGATCACAGGAAACCATGAAAAATAAAAGTATGATTAAAACTAGTATTTATTATTTGTGTGTGTGTGTGTGTTCAGTTGTTCAGTCATGTCCGACCCTTTCCAGCCCCACGGACTGTAGCACACCAGGGTCCTCTGCCCATGGAGTTTTTCAAGCAAGAATTCTGGAGTGGGTTGCCATTTTCTACTCCAGGGGATCTTCCTAACGCAGTGATAGGACCTGCATCGTCTTTTGTGTATCCTGAATTGGCAGGCAGATTCTTTACCACTGCTCCACCTGGGAAGCCCTGTTTATGATAAATACTATATGATATATTTATGATAAATACTATATGAAATCATATAGTATGTCTATACTCAATATAGTATCTCAGTACTATATGAGACATGTACACATGTCTGTATTCATATGCACAATTTCTAAGGCAACTATCACAGTTACTCTGGTAGATATTATAGTTACCCTAACCATACAAATGGGAAAACAGGTAAAAAAGGTTGATTTATTCATAGTCTCATAACTGTCACATAGAAGATCTGGGATTTAAATTCAGATCTGCATAAGACCAAATATCCAAGTTCTGTCGTGTGAATAAGACCCAAATTCTGTGTTTCTGATGAAAATAACATTGATAGCACATGGTCTGAGCCATCAGCGAATGCTTTCAGTTTAAGTGTGTCCCTAAAGGTTAATGTATTTGAACAGGCTGGTAAGAACATTCATATTGTGAGGAAAGATCCTAAGAACATCTTTCTAAAAAAGAGAAAATTGCCAGGTTGTCTAAACATTTTCATATTGAAGGCACTTTTAAAAATTTAAATTGTATCATTTGAGTTATGACTTTCTTTCTTATTTAATATGTGTCCATCCAATCCAATCATCACCAAGTATCACCGTGTACCATCCAGGTAGATTTCTAGGGTCTAGAAATACAGCAGTGAATAAAACTTAAAAATCACTACCCTGAATACGAGAAAGAGGCCCCACTTTGGAGATGCCGATGTGTGAGAAGTTACCAGCTGAGACACGTAGGAAGTATCTTTAGAGATACGTATGACATCTGCTTCCCTGACTCTTCACTCCAACGAAACAGTCTTAAGACCCTTGGGGAGGTAAAGGGGATGTCGAAGGACGTTCTTCCATCCTCAAAATCTCTGGAGATGGGACAGAAGCAAACTCATGTGCTTCTGGGGAGAGAGAGAAAATATTTCATATTTTACTAACTATGTTATAGCGTTCCAAAAAAGCTGATGGAAGAGATGAAAGAGGGATTGGATCATGCCTACAGGAGTCACAGGGCTTGTGTACCCTCTTACCCCAAAGCAACTGCTGAAGACACAGTTACAGCTCGGGGGGTGTGGCAAACACCCTGTAGGTACTGTTGTGTTATCTAATAAGCTGTTTATAGTCAGTGACCTATGTATGGAACTGTTTCTCCCACCACCAAAAGGTGCAGCAATGGGAAATAAGAGACAGAGAGTGACTGCTGCACTCTTCCCTAATTGATCCACTTGAAGCAGTTTTATTTCGGTCTTCAAGGGATTTAAATGGTATTAGGAGAAGCCATTATCTCCCAGAGAAATTAGGCAGATTTGTGAGCAGCTGCATGAGTTTTTCAGCAGCGTGTTCACTAAGATCCTGTGTATCATGGGTGTTGCACATCACTGGGACCCTTGGTGGTTGCTTCTTGGAGACTCTTGACATTTGCAAAGCCTTGTGGGTTAGTTTTTAAGAATCGCCCACTTCAGGGCTGTGGGCAACTAGTATCTTTGGTAGCTACCCTTCTGGTCTTTGTTTTCAACTCTTCCAATGTTACAGGATAAGTTTTATACTTACAGAATAAGCCCCTAATTCTATATTAAGTCACTCCTCCTGGAATACCTAGAATGGCTTCTGTTTTTCTCTATGAATTCTAGTTGATATAGTCTTTATGATTAGGGTGTGTTCTCAGTGAGTGATAACAAATTGCCAAAGTGGGTAGAGGTTAGGAGGCTGGGGTGAAATTGTGCATGTAATGAATTGGGAAAAAACAAATATGTGTATGTAACCATGAGAAGTCTAGCCCACTGGAAAGACACCTTAAGATATCTTTATATGTGGATATAATAAAATCTTTACTTATATGAAAGCTAACAGTAAATTCTGCCTATAGAGAATACTCAGCTTACAACACACTTTCATGTACACTAACCCTTTTAGATTTGAGAGAGGTCTCACAGTGGAGAGGTGATATATGTATCCTCTGTCCTCACCTGAGTCTACTCAATAGTCTTATCTCAACACCATAGCAACCCTGGAAGTTGCTATTTGCCCTTTATCTTGTTTATTCCTTTATCCCTTTATAAGTCATGAAACTGAAACTTTGAACCATTAAGCTCATTTCGTTCATGTATTCGTTGAACAAATGCACATTTGTCACTTACTGTGTGTTAGGCGTTGTGCCGGGTACCACGGATGGGCTTCCCAGGTGAAAGGGCTTCCCTGGTGGCTCAGATGGTAAGGAAACTGTCTGCAATGTAGGAGACTTGGGTTCAATCCCTGGATTGGGAAAATCCCCTAGTGAAGAGAATGGCAATCCACTCCAGTATTCTTGCTTGGAGAATTCCATGGACAGAGCGCCTGGAGGGCTGCAGTCCATGGAACCCCAAAGAGTCAGACACGACTGAGGGGCAAACAGCAATAACAACAACCAGGGATAAAGGAATAAACAAGAAAACTATCTCCTGGCCCTCATGCTTCTTTACTGAGAAACACTGACTTTAAATAAATGATTTTTAGTGCAAGAAATGCTTTTACCAAAGGGAAAGCAGAAGGTGATATGGAGACTTTAATTTTAGTGCTACACAGAGACGGCCTCCCTGGGGAGCTAATACCGAAACTGTTACTGAGACCTGAAGAATGGCAAAGCAAAGGTGCCTAGCTCAAACTCACACAGACAGGAAATGGAAAAGCCTAGAATGCAATTTGGGTTCCCTTTCTTCATGACACAATGTTTGGGTTTGACTGATTTCCTAATTTGGAGGAGGGAGGCTTTTCCATATTTGTATCAATCTGTAAATTAATAAGTTATCAACCCCTCTTTAGTTCTTTGAACTGCAAAGCAATCAAACCAGTCGATTCTAAATGAAATCAAGCCTGTATATTCATTGGAAGGACTGATTCTGACGCTGAAGTTCCAATACTTTGGCCACCTGATATGATGAGCCAATTCATTGGAAAAGACCCTGATATTGGGAAAGATTGTGGGCAGGAGAAGAAGGGAATGATAGAGGATGAGATTTTTGGATGGCGTTACTCTCTCAATGGACATGAGATTGAGTAAACTCTTGGAGATAGTAGAGGACAGGGAAGCCTGGCATGCTGCAGTCCATGGGGTCACAAAGAGTCCAACTTAACCGAGTGACTAAACTATAAACCCGCTATGGTTAGGTTGGTTGGGCTACTGCTTCCTTACAAACTGTATAAATCTCAACAAAGCATTCCAAATCTATGTGGCAGGGCCTAGGCAATCCTAATACTTCATAAATACTCATTTCTTTTCTAAGGTGTATAAAGGGACATGAATTTATTAAATTGAATTATATGGATTTGCTGATGTTTAATCATTTTTACTTTAAAAAGGACAGTTTTATATGGCTCTTACCTAATACTGAACTAGCAAACCCAGTGCAAGGTTGGAGTGTTCTATGCAATTCTTGCAAGTCCTTTGTCAAACACAAGATATACATCAATAAAACAAAAATCACCATAGATAAAAAGTGTAAAACCTGAATAACGATGAAGTCTGGGAGAACTCACAACATTTCAAAAACTACCATGATAGTTATGGAGAGAAAGCACTTTTTAAAAGTTGTCTAATTACAAATTGACTTTACCAAGTCAATAATTCCAAAACTGAAGAAGAACTGCAGGATATAATTGACCTTCTGGTTGAATCAATAATGAATTGACTTAAAACAGTTTAAATTATAGTGAAGATCATGATGGCATTTAGAAGTACACTTTTTAAATGTAAATTGCTTGAAAGTTTTGAAATGAGCCATTGTCTCATAATGGTTGGACAAAGTCTGCAATAAGTAAATATTTTCAATCCCAGCATTTTATGCTAAGGAATATTTTCAAGCAAATAAATAATTTTAAGATTTCCACTGATAAAATTTTATTTAGAAAAATTTATGTAATTATTTTATAAACCCTATGGTTGCTTGTGAAGTGGAGAAATTTATTTCCATTTTTGACAAATCTTGACATTGATAATTACTTGGAGGGGAAGAATTTGACAATGTGTGCTAAAAAATCCAATGTATGTTTTCCTCACATAATTTCAACAGGGATGATATCACCTGCAAAGGGGAGATAAATTGGTCAGAAAAAGAGGGAGGAATCTTAGTCTTTTAACATATAAAGTATACTGATACCCAATTTCCCAATATAGAAGATGATTAAATAAATTGTGATATATTCCTAAAATGATATGATGTGCACTCTCTGCAAATGTGGAAGAAATTTGGTATGGAACATGTTCATATTTTCATAATTGGGAAAATATTGCATAGTATTATCACTTGGTCAAAATGAATATTAGCATGTATACATAGAAAAAAATTGACTAAAATAATTCATATCAAAATATCTTAGTGATTATCAATGAGAGGGAAATTACAAATAATCTTTTCCTCCCTTTTCTCTGCTGTTTCTTTTAATCATTTGTTTCTATCAATTCAATACCTGTGCATAACTTGAAATTTCAAACAATAATAAATGAATTAAAAATTAAATGAGAGATTTGCTATACCCATTCTTTTATTTCAGCTTCCATGAGGCAACAACTTTCAGCCCTTTTCCCCCATGGTTACCTCTGTGTAACCTACTTAACTTACTATATCTTGATATCTTGACTTTTTGTTATTGCTGTTGCTTCCAGGTGTATTCTATTAACTTCTTATCATATTAAGGTTTATCTTATATCTTCTTCAACAATCAGAAATACCCTTCCATCCACCATATATGAATATATTTATATCATAAATTTTGAATGCTCTGTATAATATTTTTAATAGTGAAAATGTTTATTGCTAAACTGCATTATTGGCTATTATTGTATTTCCTTTCTTATTCATATATTTTCCTTGAAGCTAATAATTATTTTGTTTGTTTTATTAACTTTATGACTCTAATCTTTGAAATTCTCTAATACTAGTGAAAATCCTCTCTGTATGAGAAAATGTTTCAGATTTATTTTTTTTCTTGCAAGCATTACTTCTGTAGTCTACTATCTTCCTCTCTTAATTATTATTCACTGGTTAGGAATTATTCATGGCTGTTGTCTTGGAACTTTTCATTATTACTATCTTGGAAATTCTTTTTTCTCTTACTTTCCTTATTTTTTCCCACTCCTTTATTTAGTTTGCTGTTTGTGTTACTGAAGTACAACCTTTAGTGATTTCATATAAAAGAACATATAGGAGATAAAAATGTTTAAATCTGACAATACTGTAATTCTACTCATTTACTTTATTAATAGCTTGGCTGGGTATAGAATTTCAGGGATTCTAAAATAATTTTTCCTTAGAAGTTTGAAGAGAATGCTAAGTGTCTTTCAACTTCCAATGTTGGTGAAAAACCAAATGGTATTATAATTTCTTATACATTGCATATAACCTTTTTTTGGGGGGGGGGTCTCAGGGATCTTTAGCATATTCTCTTTGTCTTTTGCATTCTAAACTTTCACAATGGTATACCTGGTAGACAATCTTTGTGGTGGTGTCATTTATTATGTTGGGTATTTTGTGGTCTTTTCATTTGGAAAAACACCTCCCAGTTACAGGAAATTTTCTACTCTCTTCTGGAATTCTTATATGACTTAGACGGTGGACATCTTGAACTGAGTCTAATTTTCTCAAATAACTTCTATATTTTTTAATATTTTTCTGATTTTTGGTAGTTTCCTTCAAGTTTATCTTTCAGTCCTCTCTTCAAGAGCTTAATTCTTAATTCAAAAGCTCCCTTTTTATGCTATGTTCCTCTTATAAAAATCAATGTTTTCTTTTTACTTCATATATATGTATATACTTCACATATATATATATTTCTGAAAATATATAGAATAATTTTTGAAATTATCTTCTACTGTGTATATTTTATGTTTCTTATTGTTTTCCTTTTTGCTACAGCCTGTCTTTTAGGTTAGACACTTTCCTAAGATATTTAGGCAATATAAAGTGAGTGAAAGTGAAAGTTAAAGTTGCTCAGTCAAGTCCGACTCTGCAACCCCATGGACTATACAGTCCATGGAATTCTCCATACCAGAATACTGGGTGGATAGCCATTCCCTTCTCCAGGGGATCTTCCCAACCAAGGAATCAAACTAGGGTCTCCTGCATTGCAGGCAGATTCATTACCAAATGAGCTACCAGGGAAGCCCTTAGGTAATATACCTATTGGAAATTAAGAATGAGTTGTTTTTTTAAAAAACAGTTTATTGAAAGATCTCTACACTTTGACAGAGCTTCTTGATTCACAGGCGTCCCAGTGAATAAATGGGTAGAGAACTGGCATTTATACTACTAAATGTATTGGTGGGTAATTTTTCTTGATAGGGATTCTCCAGTTTCTTTCACAGGGGTAAGGAATAGTCAGAGATCTTGGAGGAGATAAATTCTCTTCTTCACTCATGTGCCAGAGGGGATCTGGTTTCTAACAACTCCTTATGCAAAATTTCAATCTATTCTCCTATTTATGATCTCATCACATCTCATCACATTGAGAAATAATTGGACCCTCTAGCTCCTAGGTTTTTCTAGTATTTGGGAGAAACAATTTGTTTCTTGCTGGCTTCCCCACTGTATTCATGCAGAAAATCCAAGAAATTTGGAAGCTAACTATGTACTGGTTCTACTTTTTTTTCTCTTTCAAAATTCTACGCATCTAGAAAAATGTTACTGATAAACCTATTTGCAGAGCAGGAATAGAGACATAGATGTAAAGAAAGGACTTGTGGACACAGCAGGGGAAGGAGAGGTAGGGTAAATTGAGAGTAGCATGGAAATATATACATTACCATGTGTAATGTACAGCTGGAACTCAGCCTGTGACAACCCAAAGGGGTGGGATAGGGGAAGGGGAGGGAGGCTCAAGAGGGAAGGGATATATGTATAATTAGAACTGAGTCATGTTGTCATATAGCAAAAACAAACATTGTAAAGCAATTATCCTCCAATTAAAATTAAATTTAAAGAAATGAGAAACAAAAACTAGTTCACCCATAAGTGGAATATAAAAAATAAACACTAAAAGAACAAACTGAACCAAACAAAGATAAACAGGTACAGAGTAGTGGTTACCAGAGAAAAGGGGTTGGGGAAAGGGTGAACAGCGTCAGGCCATTCTTTGTGATGGAGGAAAATACTGTAGTGTATACAGAAATTGAAATTTAATGCATCCATGGAACTCATGTCATAAAACAATGTTATTTCAATTTTAAAAAGTAGAGAATCAACAGGAGGCATTTCAAGTTAAAAATTAACTATTTAAAGTTGTTGGAAAGTCTAATAAGGAAAAGGAAAGCCACTAGTATATACTAGGAAATCAGAAAATTTCAAGAATCAAAAACATTCCAGTAATTATTTATATTGTACACAATGTCGAAGAGTATAATACACAGAAAGAGTGCCCTAAAGACTCTGGCAGGACTCCACATTCACATCCCTGGAAGGCTACAGGCCTGCTACTGTTGTCAAATGAGCAAGAGGCTTGTTTCCAGGTCCGTCTCAGCAATCTCGCAGTGGTGGAACCCTTACCTCCACAGTGTTCCTTATACTGCTGCAAGGGATTCCCTAGTGCACAAGGTTTGGAACTTAGGTTTTCATATTCAAAACCTGCTCCTGTCACAGTGTTCCAGAGGTGGTCCCCCTGTGGGACAGTGGCTTTTGATAACAAAGCTCTCAGAAGACTGATTCATCAATCAGAATACCAGACTCGCAAATTACAAGGAAAGCTAAAACTGCTCAAGAGAATAGATAATAGCACCAGACTGAGCTTTACTTTTAATCCCCATGAGCAAGCCACTCAAAAAGCCAAATTATCAGAGGTTACTGGTTGAGCATTAAATCAGCAAGGGGAGTTAATTATAGGGTTTGAACGTTTAATCTCAGAAGGCTGAGATAGTCTGCTGTATCTATTGTAATGGTAAAGATATATGCCCTCCAGAAAAATCCAGTAATCAAATTTGCTCCTTTGAATGGTACCTGTAAGAGACCCTGACAACATTTGGTCTCAGAAGCAGATGAAAAGTCTCATCAAGCCTCCATCTGATTGACACATTTTTTAATGTTAATCCATTGAGGAGGGTTGATGTCAAGTAAGGTTGATGAGAATGTATTTGGCACAATTATTTTATTTATTCTTATTTCTTTTTTAATTAAAAGGAAGAATCTTTGCTATCATCTGCATCTACAAGAGATCCTAAAAATAAAGATTTGTATTTAATATCCCACATAATCTTTTATATGGCTTTTATTATGAAATTTAACTTTGAATTACTTAGTAATTAATTAAAGTGTAACTTTTAATTACAAATTAGTTTTTAATTACTTAGCTTGACTGAATATTTGATGAGGGAAATGTCTTACTCATCTTCATTTAGTACAGATAGGTGTTAAAATTTTTTGATTAAATAAATGAATGAATAATATCCAACACAAGTAGCTCCTGCCTGCTAGTAAGTACGTTCACATCTTTGCCTTTGAAGTTTTCCTAAATAGATGTTCGATGAACACTTGTTAAAGATGTGTAAGGACAATCCTAATGCCTATGTGTGTGCTTAATTGCTCAGTCATATCCGACTCTTTGTGACCCCATGGACTGTAGCCCTGGTACCAGGCACCTCTGTCCATGGGGACTCTCCAGGCAAGAATACTGGAGTGGGTTGCCATGAGCTTCTCCAGGGGATTTTCCCAACCCATGGATCGAACCCAGGTCTCCCGCATTGCAGGCAGATTCTTTACCATCCGAGCCACCTAATGCCCATATTCATGTTTAAAGTTTGTAAATATTCCCTAAATCTTCATTCATCTTAGAAACTTCAATAAGATTTAACAGTGTGTGGCTGACAAGGTACAGGCTGTCAAGATACAAGGTGACGTAGGGAAGAGCTAGTAGGAGAGAAGGGGGTGGCTAATGCTCCCAAACGTTAAGCAATTATTTCTTTTATTGAACTTATTTCAAACTTTTCTCTGGTTTTGTTGATATATATTTGACATTTAAAATTTTAGAAATTTAAGGTGTACCATGTGATGATTTGATTCAAGTATATATTATAGTGAAATGATTACCACAATAAGATTAGTTAATATATCCATCCTCTCATATCATTAAACAATTATCATTCTTTCGTCCATATGATAAGAACATTTAAAATCTACTGTCGTAGACACTTTCATGTATACATTACAGTATTGTTAGCTATAGTCACTATGCCCTACATTAGATCCCCAGAATTTATTCATCTTATCACCAACAATTTGTACCCTTTAACCCATGTCTCATTTCCCCCACTCTCCAACCCTTAGACTCACTCTTCTACTCTCTGTTCTAAAAGTTTCACTATTTGGAATCCACATGTAAATCAATTTCACAATATTCGTCTTTCTCTTAGCATAAAGACTTATTTCACTTAGTATAATGCCCTAAAGTTTTATTCATGTTGTCACAAATGGCAGGATTTCCTTCTTTCTCGTGGCTAAATATTGCATTGTATATTTGTATAACATTTTCTCTGTCATCCCTGGTAGATACAAAAGTTGTTTCCATGTCTTGGCTATTGTAAACGGAAAATGTGAAAGTGAGTGTTAGTCACTCAGTCGTGTCTGACTTTACAACCCCATGGACTGTAGCCCCTAGGCTCCTCTGTCCATGGAATTCTCCAGGCAGGAATCCTGGAGTGGGTTGCCATTTCCTTCTCCAGGGGATCTTCCCCACCCAGGGATTGAACCTGGGTCTCCCACATTGTGGGCAGACTTTACCGACTGAGCAACCAGGGAAGACCCTAAAAAAATATGGAGCGCTTCACGAATTTGTGTGTAAACTGAGCTATCAGGGAAGCCCCAGTAGTAAATAAGGCTGCAACGAGCATAAAGGAGTCGATCTTCATGTTTGAGATGGAGATTCTATTTCCTTTGGGTACATGCCCAGAAGTGGAATTGCTGAATATTCTGGTAGTTCTACTTTCAATTTTTAAAGAAAACTTATATTCTTTTTTTGCAGTGGCTAACCCACTCCAGTACTCTTGCCTGGAAAATCCCGTGGACGGAGGAGCCTGGTAGGCTGCAGTCCATGGGGTCGCGAAGAGTCGGACACGACTGGGCGACTTCACTTTCACTTTTCACTTTCATGCATTGGAGAAGGAAATGGCAACCCACTCCAGTGTTCTTGCCTGGAGAATCCCAGGGACGGGGGAGCCTGGTGGGCTTCCGTCTATGGGGAGGCACAGAGTCGGACACGACTGAAGCGACTTAGCAGTAGCAGTATATTCATTTACATGCCTATCAATAGTGTAAAGGATTCTCTTTTCTCTACTTCCTCACCAACACTGATATCTTATCCTTTTGATATAGCCATCCTAACAAGTGTAAGATCATCTTATTATTGTTTTGATTTGCATGTTTCTGATTATGTGATGTGGAGTATTTTTTAATGAACTTCTTGGCCATTTGTATGCTTCCTTTTGAAAAACGTCTATACAGGTGGGGTTTTTTGGCCTATTTTTAATTTGGTTGGTTTGCTGGTGAGTTGTTCAAGATTCTTACACATTTTGGATATTAACTGTTTGTAAGATTATTATATAGTTTGAAAATAATTTGTATCATTCTGTAGGTTGCCTTTATCTCTCATGTTTTCTTTTCTTTTTGGTTCTGCAGAACTTTTTAGCTCTAGGTAGTCCAGCTTATTGATTTTTTCTCTTTTTGCCTATGTGTTTATGTTCCATTGAAAAGATAAATGTCACCAATTTTCCCCCTATCTTTTTTCCAGGAGTTTAATGGTTTCTAGTCTGACATTTAAGTTTTTAGTCTACTATAAGTTAATTTTTATAAGTGATGTAACTTAGACATTTAGTTTCATTCTAAAATATAGTTTTCTGAATATCATTTATTGAAGAGCCTATCTTGTCCACAAGGTGTGTTCTTGGCTCTCTTGTAAAGTATTAGTTGACCATATTAGTAGTTAACCACTAGTCTAGGCTTATTTCTGGCTTTTCCATTCTGTTACATTGATCTATGTGTCTGTTCTCATGCCGGTGTTTTGTTTACTATGGCTATACCTAATATAGTTTGAAATCAGGAAGGGTGACATCTCTAGCTTTGTTCTTTCTCAAGATTGCTTTGGACATTTAAGGTCTTTCCTGTCTTCATATGGATTATAAAATTGTTTTTTTCCTGTTTCTGTGAAAAATGCTGCTGAAATTTTGGTAAGGATTACATTCAATCTCTATATGGCTTTGGGTAATATAAGCATTTTAACAATATTAACTCTTCCAATCCATGAACATGGGTTGTGTTTTTATTTATTTGTGTCTTCAACTTTTTTCATCAGTGTCTCATAGTTTTCAATGTGTACATTTGTCCTTGGTTCAATTTGTTCCTATTTCATTTTACTTTATTTTTTGATGTTATTGTAAATGAGATGGGTCTTTATTTCTTTTCAGACAATTCATTGTTTATGTATAGAAACACCACTGACTTTTGTATGTTGATTTTGTATCTTGAAATGTACTGAATTTTCTTATTAATTCAAAAGTTTTATAGTGAGGTGTTTATGATTTTCTATGAAGATTATGTCATCTTCAAATTGTGCATACATGCTTAGTTGCCTCAGTTATATCTGACCCTTTGCAACCCCATAGACTGTAGCCCCCCCAGGTTCCTCTGTCCATGGGATTATACTGGCAAAGATACTGGAGTTGGTTGCTGTTTTCTCCTTCAAGAGAACTTCCCGACTCAAGCATCAAACTGTGTCTTCTAGGCTCATGCATTGACAGGTGAATTCTTTACTACTGAGCCACGTGTGAGTCGAATTCTTTACTAATGAGCCACCTTCTAACCGAGACTATATTATTTCTTTCTTTCTGATTTAGATGCCTTTTATTTCTTTTTCTTGCCTAGTTGCTCTGGCCAACATGTCCAATACTAAGTTCAATAGGAGTGTTAAGAGTTGGAATTCTTGTTCCTGACTGCAGAGGAAAAGTATTCAGCTGTTTTCGCATTGTTAGCTGTGAGCTTATTATATATGACCTTTATTCTGTCAAAATATATTCTTTCTCTAGCTAGTGTGTTGATATTTTTTACCATAAAATGATGAATATTGTCAAAAGCTTTTTTTGTCTATTGAGATGTCTGAGTGATTTTTATCTTTCATTATATTAATGTGACATATTGTTACTGAAAGTTGTGTGGATTCTGGTTGCTTGCCACTTAAAAGGCAATAAACAGGTCAGATTGTTGAAAAGGAAAGTGTACTGTATTTCTGATGTCAGCAGCTTGGGGGTTGGGGAGCGGGTGACACCTGTCCAAAAGTTGCCTCCCCTCCCCCCACGTTGTTGGTGTCTGAAATAAAGCAAACTTTCCTTTCCACCAAACTGTGCTTGTTGCCTTTTGAACAGTGAGCAGCTGCAGCCCACACAAGTTTTAGCAACAGATTTTGATGCCCAATGTGGGGCTGGCTACTGCTGGCAGCTGTGCCTCCCTGGCACCTGGCTCTCCTGGGTTTTCCCCGGGAAAGCTGTGGTCACGATAGTGTCTAAGCCTGCTGCTTGTGGCTAACACATGTAGGGGATTTGGGGATGTTCACCAGGTCAGTTCAGTTCAGTCGCTCAGTCATGTCCGACTCTTTGTGACCCCATGGACTGCAGTACGCCAGGCCTCCTTGTCCATCAGCAACTCTCAGAGCTTACTCAAATCCATGTCCATACAGTCGGGGATGCCATCCAACCATCTCATCCTCTATCATCCCTGTCTCCTTCTGCCTTCAATCTTTCCCAGCATCAGGGTCTTTTCCAATGAGTCAGTTCTTCCCATCAGGTGGCCAAAGTATTGGAGTTTCAGCTTCAGCATTAGTCCTTGCAATGAATATTCAGGACTGATTTCCTTTAGGATGGACTGGTTGGATCTCCTTGCAGTTCAAGGGACTTTCTAGAGTCTTCTCCAACACCACTGTTCAAAAGCATCAATTCTTCGGCCCTCAGCTTTCTTTATAGTTCAGCTCTCACATCCATACTACTGGAAAAACCATAGCTTTGACTAGATGGACCTTTGTTGGCAAAGTAACATCTCTGCTTTTTAATATGCTACAAAAACCATTTGTTTCAAGAATCCTCCCTGTTTCTCTCATGCTCAGCATTGACTGCCAACTTACACTTTTCCTTGGTGGAATGGAAACTTGAATTTGGGGTGAGCTGATGAGCTCTGAGACTGGATAAATCCAGGGGCATGCACACAGGCAGCCTTCCCATTTGTGAGCACTGGTACTATCTGAGCATTCCTGCCAGTTGATTCTGATGTATGTCTGATGTTGAGAACTGTTTGGGGCATTTTTAACATTTTGCCAATTTGTTTTGATGTGTGTCTGATGTTGAGGATCATCTGTGAGCCTCGACTGCTATTTAGTTATTTTTGCCAATTGATTCTGATGTCTGTCTGCCACTGAGGACCATTTGTGAGCAGGAAGTGCTATTTGGGTGTTCTTGCCAATTGACTCTGACATCTGTCTACTGTTGAGTACTGAGTGTCACTTGGGCATTTTGCCAATTGGTTGTGATGTCTGATTATCATTGAGGCCTCATTGTGCTGAGAAAGTATTTGTCTGGGCCTCTGTACCTGTTAGACTCGGGGCTTCCCAGGTGGCACAAGTGGTAAAGAACCCACCTGCCAATGCAGGATACATAAGAGATGTGGGTTTGATCCCTGGGTTGGGGAGATCACCTGGAGGATGGCATGGCAACCCACTCCAGCATTCTTGTTTAGAGAATACCATGGACAGAGGAGTGTAGTGGGCTACAGTCCATAAGGTCACAAAGAGTTGGACATGACTAAAGTGATTCAGCACAGCCGAGCACAGCACCAGTCACCCTCGGAGAGAGTTTGTGACAAATCTGTTGCTTGCTTTGTGAATGTGTATTCCATTTGTGTGACTAGTATTCTTGTCACCTTAGGCAAAATGAGAAATTTAGGTTCAATTCATTAAGAACAATTTTAGCTATGAAATTATGACTAAATTAAAGAAAGATGATTTTTTTGAACAGTGTATGGCAACAGTATGGGGCTTCCCTGGTGGCTCAGAAGGTAAAGATTCTGCCTGCAATGCAGGAAACCCAGGTTCAATCCCTGGGTTAGGAAGATCCCCTGGAGAAGGAAATGGCAACCCACTCCAGTATTCTCTCCTGGAGAATTCCAAGGACAGAGGAGCCTAGTGGGCTACAATCCATGGAGTCCCAAAGAGTTGGACACGACTGAGCAACTAACATTTTCACATGAAGAAATTGGTTAAGATGAAGCTATCTTGAAATTCCAAAAACCAGTTCTTTTTGTATATGCAGCTAGAAAAACCTAACTTAATAAAACACTTTTTCAAACCCTGAGAAAGCAAAAATAAACCTAGGAGAAAGTTTGAAGTTAACCCTTATCATGTTCTTGAAATACATAGTCCACTTTCCCTGAAACTTCAGCCTTAGGATAATTAATAAAATTTCAACCTTAGGATAATTAATAAAACTTCAACCCAAGGGGGAATAAAAGGAGAGAAGCCTTTTAAAATTGAGTGGGTACATTTGGCTATTCTATTATTCATAAACTGATAAATTTAATTGCAATGTCTAAATCATGAAATGTAAAAAGTTGAAATCTCTGTTTGTCTGGTTTTATGTCTCAGTATGTGCTTTTGTCTTTGGATAACATTACTGAGGTTAATTTGTAAAGGAGTTCTACTTAATTGCTGTAAAAAAAAAATAAGTGCTTAAAATTTGAACAAATCTAAATGTACCTAATTTGCCTTCTTGTAAGTTGACTCATTGGAAAAGACTGTGATGCTGGGAGGGATTGGGGGCAGGAGGAGAAGGGGACAACAGAGGATGAGATGGCTGGATGGCATCACCGACTCGATGCAACTGAGTTTGGGTGAACTCTGGGAGTTGGTGATGGACAGGGAGGCCTGGCGTGCTGCGATTCATGGGGTCACAAAGAGCCGGATACGACTGAGCGACTGAACAGAACTGAAGACCAACTAAAGATGCTTGGGTTTATTAAACATGCATGCTGTACCATTAAAGAAAAATTATGCTATGGACAAATGTATGTTTTTAGAGGTTATGGATTAACTTTTCAAATAAGTTTGCAAATCAGAAAATGCTGGCTTAACACTTCCGTCATTTGTTCTTGGTTTTGTTAAGATTTTCAAGGGTTAAAAATTGTATTGCAGAAAAATGCTAAGGGAAGCATTTCAGTTTGTAAAGCAAGTAGAATATGGGTTGTTGGTGAAGAGGTGGTAGAAAGAATGGAAACATTTTTGTTGAGGAAAAATGATGATAATAATTTTGTCCTACAGTTATTTGCTTCTGGATGGAGAAATACAGGACAAATATGTTTGGATACAGAAAGGGATAAAGGGTTTGTGAAAAAGGAATTTTGAGAAAAGAATTTTGTACATCATCAGGATTATGATTATGGAAAAATTGTCCAGTGACAGTTTTACTCTCACAGAGTAAAAGTTCTCACGATGGGTAGCACTGCTGGCTTTGAGTTTACTAGTTAAAGCTCATGTAAACTACTAGTTAAAGCTCATGTAAACTACTAGTTAAAGCTCATGTAAACTACTAGTTAAAGCTCATGTAAATTACTAGTTAAAGCTCATGTAAATTACTAGTTAAAGCTCATGTAAAATGCTAGTTAAAGCTCATGTAAATTACTAGTTAAAGCTCATGTAAAATGCTAGTTAAAGCTCATGTAAATTACTAGTTAAAGCTCATGTAAATTACTAGTTAAAGCTCATGTAAATTACTAGTTAAAGCTCATGTAAAATGCTTGTGTGACAACTGGGTATAAAGGATAACATGTATGGTCTGTAATGCGTTTCCCTATTAACATACCTCTGTGCCTTTTCACGATGCATGATTAGTTTTCCCCAAACACTGATAACTAGGCAAAGAAACAAAAAGGAGACCTACCACTGAAGTACATGGATGGACCCAGAGCAGACCATCAAGTCACTCTGGGAACATTGGGAAAATATATTGATTATCCATGCTTTCTATGAAAGGAGTTAAAATTAAAAGAGGAAATTGATGGAAGAAATTTTCACATATTGAGGTATGAGGAAATCATTTTTGCCTATATATGATTTAATTTGAATTTTAGGCTAACCAAAACAGCCTATTTGTGGCCTAATATACATACATTGTACATCTTCCTTAATCATTAAGGTGGAGGATAATACAAAGACACATTTTGATTATTATCCTCGTTGTAATATGTCTAGTAATTTTCAAATGTTTATGCTAGTCACTCAGTCTTGATTACATGCATGCTAAGTCACTTCAGTTGTGTCTGACTCTGTGCAACCCCATGGACTGCACGCAGCCCACTAGGGTCCTCTGTCCATGGGATTCTCCAGGCAAGAATACTGGAGTGGGTTGCCTCTTCCAGGGGATCTTCCCAACCCAGGGATTGAACCTGCATTTCTCATGTCTAACCTGAGACATGAATTAGACAGGAGGTTCTTGTCTAACCTCAAGGTAGGTGGGTTCTTTACCACTAGTGCCATCTGGGAAGACCCCAGTCATGATTACTAGGTACCATATATATACCAGGTACTATGACAAGGTAATATCCCCTTTATTGATACTCCACAATATTGAGAAGTATCAAAGAAAAGGGGCGATTGAAACAGAGCAGGACCATACGTCCCTTGCTTGCCTTTTGTCTGTGGAGAACTTTAGTCAAAGAATAAGTTTAATCAGAGAAATGAGAACATGCAGAAACAAAGGAAAACAGTCAAAGGAGACCAAATAATAATAATGTACTCATTAAGTGTAGTCAAGGACCTTTAGTTTCTCCTCAAGAGCTACAGATACTATTCTGAGCCATATCCTGTGAATTGTCTTATAGAAACTGAACCCCTCACCAGACGAAGAAGTTACCTGATGACCAGACTGTAGCTGTGATGTAAGCTGCCACAGTTATGAGAACCGGCCTCAAAGAAATGCAAACAAGGCAACCCTGGAACTGAAGGTTAACTGTACCTAAAACAACCAAGATGATGCTGGTCAGACCACCGATGACCAGTTTGAAGATGACTGTCAGAGCTTGACTGTACTTTGTCTGCAAGTAGCTCCCTCCCTCTGTCCATAAAAGCTCTTCCTCCTCTGGTTGCAGGTGGGGGAGCTGGCCTTTGAACAGATGTCCACCCTCCCCCCAGTTTCTGGCATCTGAATTAAAGCAAACTTTCCTTTTTTTTTTTTATTTCTTATTTTATTGAAGGATAATTGCTTTATAGAATTTTGTTGTTTTCTATCAAACCTCAACATGAATCAGCCATAGATTTACATATGTCCCCTCCCTTTTGAATCTCCCTCCCATCTGTCTCCCCATCCCACACCTCTAGGTTGATACAGAGCCCCTGTTTGAGTTTCCTGATACAGCAAATTCCCATTGGCTATCTATTTTATATATGGTACTGTAAGTTTCCATGTTACTCTACACCCTCTCCTCCCCTCTCCCCATGTCCATAATTCTATTCTCTATGTCTCTTTCTCCATTGCTGCCCTGTAAATAAATTCTTCAGTACCATTTTCTAGATTTTGTGTATGTGCGTTAGAATATGATATTTATCTTTCTCTTTCTGATTCACTTCACTCTGTATAACAGGTTCTAGGTTCATCCACCTCATCAGAACTGACTCAAATGTGTTCCTTTTTACGGCTGAGTAATATTCCATTGTATATATGTACTACAACTTCTTTATCCATTCATCTGTCGATGGACACCTAGGTTGCTTCCATGTTCTAGCTATTGTAAATAGTGCTGCAATGAACAATTGGATACATATGTCTTTTTCAACCCTGGTTTCCTCAGGGTTTATGCCTAGAAGTGGGATTGCTGGGTCATATGGTGGTTTTATTCCTAGTTTTTTTTAAGGAATCTCCATACCATCTTCCATAGTGACTGTATCAATTTACATTCCCACCAACAGTGCAAGAGCATTCTCTTTTCTCCACACGCTCTCCAGCATTTATTGTTCGTAGACTTTTTAATGGTGGCCATTCTGACTGGTGTGAGGTGATATCTCATTGTGGTTTTGATTTGGATTTCTCTAATGAGTGATGTTGAGCATCTTTTCGTGTTTTTGTTAATCATCTGTATGTCTTCTTTGGAGCAATGTCTGTTTAGATCTTTCCCCCATTTTTTGATTGAACTGTTTGTTTTTCTAGCATTGAGTTGTATGAACTGCTTGTATACTTTGGAAATTAATCCTTTGTGATCTGTTTCATTTGGTATTATTTTCTCCCATTCTGAAGGGTGTGTCTTTTCACCTTGCTTATAGTTTCTTTTGCTGTGCAAAAGCTTTCAAGTTTAATCAGGTCCCACTTGTTTACTTTTGTTTTTATTTCCATTACTCTAGGAGATGGGTCATAGAGGATCTTGCTTTGATTTATGTCATTGAGTGTTCTGCCTATGTTTTCCTCTAAGAGTTTTATAGTTTCTGGTTTTACATTTAGGTCTTTAAACCATTTTGAGTTTATCTTTGTGTATGGTGTTAGGAAGTGTTCTAATTTCATTCTTTTACATGTAGCTGTCCAGTTTTCCTGGCACTATTGAAGAGGCTGTCTTTGCCCCATTGTATATTCTTGCCTCCTTTGCCAAAAATAAGGTACCTGTAGGTGCATGGGTTTATTTCTGGGCTTCCTGTCTCGTGCCATTGATCTATATTTCTGTTTTTGTGCCAGTACCATACTGTCTTGATGACTGTAGCTTTGTAGTATAATCTTAAGTCAGGAAGTTTGATTCCTCCAGCTCCATTCTTCTTTCTCAAGACTGCTTTGGCTATTCAGGGTCTTTTGTATTTCCATATGAATTGTGAAATTTTTTGTTCTAGTTCGGTGAAGGATGTCATTGGTAATTTGTTAGGGATCACATTGAATCTGTAGATTGCATTTGGTAGTATAGTCATTTTCACAATATTGATTCTTCCTACCCAGGAACATGAAATATCTCTCCATCTGTTTATGTAATCTTTGATTTCTTTCATCAGTGTCTTATAATTTTCTGTGTACAGTTCTTTTGTCTCCTTGGGTAAATGTATTCCTATTTAATACTTTTTGTTGCAATGGTGAATGGGATTGATTTCTTAATTTTGCTTTCTGATTTTTCATTGTTGGTATATAGATATGCAAGTGATTTCTGTGTATTGATTTTGTATCCTGCAACCTTGCTAAGTTCACTGGTTAGCTCTAGTAATTTTCTGATACTATCTTTAGGGTTTTCTATATACAGTATCATGTCATCATCAAACTGTGAGAGCTTTACTTCTTTTCTGATCAGAATTCCTTTTATTTTTTTCTCTTCTCTGAATGCTGTAGCTAGGAATTCCAGAACTATGTTGAATAACAGTGGTAAAAGTGGACACCCTTATCTTGTTCCTGATCTTAGAGAGAGTGCTTTCAGTTTTTCACCATTGAGAATAATGTTTGCTGTGGGCTTATCATATATGACCTTTACTATGTTGAGGTAGGTTCCTTCTATGCCCATTTTTTGAAGCATTTTAATCATAAATGGGTGCTGAATTTTGTCAAAGGCTTTTTTTGTATCTATTGAGATGATCATATGGTTTTTATCTTTCAATTTGTTAATATGGTATATCACATTGATTGATTTGCATATATTGAAGAATTCTTGCATTCCTGGAATAAACTCAACTTGATCATGGTTATGAGCTTTTTGATGTGTTGCTGAATTCTTTTTGTTAAAATTTTGTTGAGGATTTTTGCATCTATGTTCATCAAAGGAAAAAAAAAACAAAATTAGTAGAAGGAAAGAAATCATAAAGATCTGAGCAGAAATAAATGAAAAAGAAATGAAAGAAACAATAGTAAAGATTAATAAAACCAAAAGCTGATTCTTTGAGGAGATAAACAACATTGACAAACCTTTAGCCAGACTCATCAAGAAAAAAAGAGAGAAGAATGAAATCAACAAAATTAGAAAAAAAAAATGAGAGGTTACCACAGACAATGCAGGATTGTAATGGCACTGAACTCCTGGAGAATTCCATGGACAGAGAAGCCTGGCATGCTACAGTCCATGGGGTCGCAGAGAGTTGGGCATGACTGAGTGACTTTCACTCACTCACTATAAGAGACTATTATGAACAACTCTATGGCAAAAAAAATGGATAACCTGGAAGAAATGGACAGATTCTTAGAAAAGCTCAATCTTCTAAGACTGAACCAGGAAGAAATAGAAATTATGAACAACCCAGTTACAAGCACTGAAATGGAAGCTGTGATCAAAACTCTCCCAAAAAACAAAAGCCCAGGACCAGATGGCTTCACAGGAGTATTCTATCAAACATTTAGAGAAGAGCTAATGCCTATCCGTCTAAAACTCCTTCAAAAAATTGCAGAGGAAGGAACGCTTCCAAACTCATTCTACGAGGCCACCATCACCCTGATACCAAAACCAGACAGAGACAACACAAAAAAGAAAACTACAGGCCAATATCGCCGATGAGCAAACTTTCCTTTCCATCAGTCTGGCCTGTTTGTTGGTTTCTGAGAGGCAAGCAGCTGGACCCTACACCTTTTGGTAAAAATATCATATTTACTGATTTGCACATGTTGAAATATATTTGCATTTCAGGTATAAACTTCACTTGATCAATGTGTATGATTCTTTTAATGTGCTATTGAATTCAGTTTTTTTAGTATTTTGCTGAGAATTTTTGCCAGTGTATTCTTCATGGATATTGACCTGTAGTTTTCTTTTCTTGTAGTATCCTTAGATAACTTTGGTATCAGGGTAACATTGGCCTGTAACTCCTGTGTGGGAGTATTTCTTTTTCAAGTTTTTGGAAGAGTTTGAGTAGGACTGGAATTAATGCTTCTTTAAATGTTTGGTAGAATTAACCACTAAAGCCATCTGGTTCTGGACTTTTCTTTCTTGGGAGGTTTTGCATTACTGCTTCAATTCTCTTACTCATTGTTGGTTGGTTCGGGTTTTCTGTTTCTTTTTGATTCAGTGCTGGTAGGTTGTATATTTCTAGGAATTTATCCAGTTCTAGGTTTATCCTCTTTGTTGGCATATAATAGTTCATAGTAGTCTCTTATGATTCCTTATATTTGTATGGTGTCTCCTTTTTCATTTCTAATTTCATTTATTTGAGTCCCCTCTTTTTTTTTTTTCCTGGTAAATCTAGCTTATGATTTGGATTTTTGTTTAACTTTTTAAAAAAATCAACTAGATTTTATCAAACATTTCTATTTTTTTCCTATTCTCTATTTCATTTGTTTCTGCCCTGATCTTTGTTTTGTTCTGTCTGCCAACTATGGGCTTAATTTGGTCTTCTTCTAGTTCCTTGAGTGTAGAGTTATGTTGTTTATTTTAGACATTTCTTTTTTTTTCTTAATGCAAGATTTTATTTCTATAAACCTTGCTGATAGAATTGCTTTACTGTCTCCCATAAATTTAAGAATTTTGTGTTCCCATTTTTATTTGCTTCAGGATTTTTTTGCTTTTGATTATTTATTTGAGCCATTAGTTGTTTGGTAATGTGTTGTTTAATTTTCACGTGTTTGTAATCTTTTATTTTCCTTTTGTTATGGTTTCTAGTTTCATGGTCACAAAAGATTGGCATGGTTTGAATCTTCTTCAATTTGCTAAAAGTTGTTTTGTCATCTCATATATGATCTATCCTACAGAATGTTCCATGTCCTCTTGAACATTACATTCTGCTACTGCTAAGTTGAGTGCTCTCTCTCTATATATATAAATATATAATAATATTCTAAATGTTCTACCTCTCTCTCTCTTTATATATATATATATATATATATATATATATATATTTATATAGTGTTCGGTCCCTTTGGTTTAAAGTTTAGTTCAAGTCTAACATTTACATATTGATTTTCTGTTTGGGGACTATCTATTTATTGCTAAATATAGGACATTGAAATACTCTTCTATTACCATATTTTGGACTTCAGTGTGCTCTTAAAACATCCATCTAGAAGTGACACACATTACATCTGCTCCCCTTCCCTAGGCCAAAGAAAGTTACATGGCTATACTTAAGTTTGGAGCATAGGTAGAGAAGTCAAATTCTATCTGGAAAAGAAGTCTTAACATATTTGTTAAATATGTCAAAGAGCCCTCTGATTATAATATTTAGCTAATTCTTTTTTAGGCAAGTGAAATTGCTCAGGATTTTTACTGAAGGAAAAATACTACATCCAGTTTGAATGCAAGTTTAATCTAGAAGCCTGAATTAAAGAAACGTGATATGCTCTAGGCACAACTAATATACAATGGTAGACCATTAGTACCAGAATTGTCATAACCTCCAATTGCAATTGATGAGAATGAAAGTTATCTGGTAGTCACTAGTAACTTTGAAATAGCCCTTGAATGACATTTTAAGGGTCCTATTTGGTAATCTGACATAGTAGCCGCAGCCCATTGTTCATGCTGACCCACAGTTCTAAACTCTGAGAGACATTCCTTTTTCATAATTCTTCTTGGCCACATCTAAAGAGGGCATGAAAAATATTCCCTCCCTGGGGGCTAGGCAGATTTTTTTCCCCACATAAATGAATGAGGTTGTAAAGGTAATATTAAACCTTGCATAGATTTGCCATTTTAAAAATTTCACTATTCTGGTTTCTTTTCCTATAAAATGCTTTTAAATTATTTGAAGGCTTCACATCTATCTGATTTTCATCAGTCTTATATGTCAACAGCCACAGCCATAGCTCTTTCTGAACATACTTTTTAGATATGCTGGACTTTCTTATTTGTCTGTCTTTCATATCATATCTGTCTGACTCTGTCTGTTGGTCTATTTGCAGGACTAGGCCTATCAATATTAATGGGGAAATCTCACATTTAGTCTTTTTTGTCTAATTCCTCATGTCTTATTGTAGTGAAAGTGAAAGTCGCTCAGTTATATCCAACTCTTTGAGACCCCATGGACTGTAGCCCCCAGGTTCCTCTGTCCATGAAATTCTCCAGGCCAGAATACTGGAGTGGGTAGCCATTCCCATCTCAAGGGGATCTTCCCAATCCAGGGATCAAGCTCAGGTCTCCCATATTGCAGGCAGATTCTTTACTGTCTGAGCCACCAGGGAAGCCCCTTTTTTCTACTCACGGAGCTTAGCATCTAGTTCAGTTAATGATATACTTAAGTGTTGAAAATGAAAGTGTTAGTCACCCAGTTGTGTCCAACTCTTTGTGACCCCATGAACTGAACATTAACCCAGTTGATCTCAAAGTATAGTTTCAAGGTTGACACCATCATCATTACATGGAAACTTGTTAGAAATACAAATGATCAGACACTACCCTGGTCTACTGAATTAGAAACTCTGGTGGAGTCCAACGATTGGTGTTTTAACGAGTCTTCCAGGTAGTTCTGGAGAAGGCAATGGCACCCCACTCCAGTACTGTTGCCTGGAAAATCCCATGGATGGAGGAGCCTGGTAGGCTGCAGTCCATGGGGTTGCTAAGAGTCAGACATGACTGAGCGACTTCACCTTCACTTTCCACTTTCATGCATTGGAGAAGGAAATGGCAACCCACTCCAGTGTTCTTGCCTGGAGAATCCCAGGGACGGGGGAGCCAGGTAGGCTGCAGTCCATGAGGTCGCACAGAGCCAGACACGACCGAAGCAACTTAGCAGCAGCAGCAGCAGCCAGGCAGTTCTGGTCAAGCTGAAGTTTGAGCATAATAGTTTAATGCACTAACAGACTTATCAGTGAATATAATGATCAAATTCTTAATCTATTTTTATCCTTGTCTCAAGCGGTTTCACTTGAACTTCATTACTCAAAGAATTTCTCAAGTTTGTCTTCTTTAAAATCAAAACATTGTCCTCTTTCTATATTCCAAATTTCTGAATTTATGTATGCTATTCTCTATTGTTTCTATTTGCAAATGAATCTACTCTTCTCTGAGCTTATCCTTTCTTGTACTGTCTTACTAAATATAGCCAACCATGATCATGTTCAGTAACTTCCAATAATACTATTTAGAAAACCAATGAAATAGTCTAAACAAAGGATTAAAGCAAGTTCACATGAAGATTTCTGATACAAATAGACCTCTGTCTCTAAATAATCGTCAAAATTCTGGAGGCAAAATTGGGAAGAGTACAAACTTTTAGAGCCTCTGATTACTTCTAGTGTTTGGTTCACTCTATTTAAATAATGAGTCTCTTCTAAAACTTTAGTAAGTAGAAATATATTTGTTGGTTATAGTGAAGATTACACAAGAAAATATATGTGAAGAAATCTAATATACACTTGGAACATAATAGGTGCTCAATAAAGGTTTGCTTGAGTATATTCATTCATATTCAACAAGCATTTACTGAGATCTGCTACAGGCTAGATATTGTTTTAGATGGTTGGGATTATCAGAGAATAAAACAAAAAATAATAATAAAAAAGAAACAATATAATAAATGAGTAAATAAAATAGTATATTGTGTTTCTTCGGTGGCCAGTGATAAAGAATCCGCCTGCAATGCAGGAGATACAGGAGGCATGGGTTCCATTCCTAGGTCAGAAAGACCCCTGGAGGAGGGCTTGGCACCCCACTCCAGTATTCTTGCCTGAAGAATCTCATGAACAGAGAAGCCTGGCAAGCTACAATCCATGGAGTCACAAAGAGTCAGACACGAATGAAGCGAGTGAGCATGCAAAATGTGTGTGTACTAAGTTGCTTCAATCATATTTGACTCTTTGCGACTCTATAGACTGTAGTTTGCCAGACTCTTCTGTCTATGGGATTCTTCAGGCAAGAATACTGGAGTGGGGTGCCATTTCCCCCTCCAGGGAATCTTGCCAACCCAGGGATTGAAAGAGTCTCTTATGTCTTCTGCTTTGGCAGGCAGATTATTTACCACTGAGCCGCCAGGCAAGCCCTTAAGAAAAGGTATATTATATGTACTATAGGAAAATGTAACAGATATTTGGAAATCGTTGGGTGGTCAGTTTGCAATATTAAGTAGAAGTGGCCAGGAAAATCTTTCTTAAAAGGTGAATTTCAAGTAGAGAGTTGAAAGAAATGAAGGTGAAACCAGGAAGCTTTCTGGAGAAAGAACATTCCAGGAAATAGAAGCATGAAACAAAGGCACTGAGATGGACTGTGTCTAGCAGAGTAGTTGAACAGCAAGAAGGCAGTGTTCAGAGGCAGTGGAGAGTAGAGTAGTGAAGATTCAGTTAGAGAAGTACATAGATTTAGGGGTGGGGCTAGAAGGTGGAAGACCAAATCATGTTGGGCTATTATTAGGCTATTATAAGAAGTGGGAAACATTAACATGACTTGATATGCTTTATGCTTTATGATTTAGAAGGTGGTGGTGGTGGTCTAGTAATTAAGTCATGTCTGACTCTTGTGACCCCATGGCAGTTTCCTCTGTCCGTGGGATTCTCCAGGCAACAAGACTGGAGTGGGTTGCCATTTCCTTCTCCAGGGGCTCTTCTCAACCCAGGGATCAAACCCAGGTCTCCTGTATTGCAGGTGAACTCTTTACTGAGCCACCAGAAAAACCCTAGAATTAGAAGTTATTAGAATTAAATCTTGTTTGATAAGACTATCCTAGTTACAGATAGGCATGCACTTATACATATTCATTATTCACTGTGGTCTCTGAAAATATGAACTTCTTGTTTTACCACATTGGCTCCTTCTTCTTCTTCTTTTTTTTTTTTTTCCTGCCCCTGCCTCCTGAACAGCTATAACCAGCATACTCTGAATGCCACCATCCAGTTCCCTAGATTCAGTAGCATTGTTTATGTACTGTCAGTGGTTATTCTGACAAAAACAGTATTCAGTAGATACAACAGAGACTGTATAGACTACAAATCTGAAAGAATTTACTATCTAGTCCTTTATAGAAAAAGTGTATTAACTCCTGAACTAAAAAAACCAAAGCACTGATTTCAGTTCTTGCCCTCAAGGCAAGATCAAGAGCAGGATAAATGGTTACAGAATCCAAGAGTGGCCTGAGTTAGTGACTGTATGCCTGAGTTGAGATGGAACTGGCTTCCTTAAGCAGATGAATGTCATGAAACAATTCTACAGAAAGCTATGCCTAGGGAGATGGTGATATTCCAAACAGATGACAGGACACTGGGATAGTTTAGGATATTTTTTAGATGGAGTGTACAAACTCTGAGAGTGGTGGCTTAAGGGATTAGTTTAAGAAGAAAGAGGAAGTTGGGGAACAGCCTGAAGCCTGCCATTCAGAAGATATCTGGGAGTCTTTTGAAAACATATTTGCACATTTAAAATAGAGAAAGGTCCAATCAGGAGAGGGTAAAAAGAAGCCAAATTAGATGATTAAAGATGCATGGACTTCAAGTTGAAATTATGGTGCTGAAACTTACTAGCTATGAGACCCTGGGCAAGTTATTTAACCTCCCTGTATGTCAATCTGCCCATCTATAAAGTGAAAATGATTGAAAAGCCTTCCTAAGGCTATGATGAGAACTAAATGATATATAAAAGATCAATGATTTGTTCCTTTTCTCATGCTGCCTCCATCTGTCTCCATCCTCCTCTCTTGCATTGTTTTAGCATCTCTTTGCAGTCTGTACCTTTCCCCATCATGGGAAGGGGGGGTTGACACTAAAGAGGAGCAGGATGCTTTATGAAATGGAGATACAGAGGAGAGAGCAAGAAAAAGAGGTGCTCATTGATCCAGGGTCATCATGGAAGGGAGGAGTGGCTGCAGAGCCCAACTTTGAGACCTCTTACTTCCCGGCATCTCGACTGTTTCTCCTAATTGACTTTCTGCAGACTCTGCACTTATTGCTGTGTGTACATGCATGCATGCATGCTAAGTCACTTCAGTCATGTCTGACTCTTTGCGACCCCGTGGGCTCTAAGTCCTCCAAGCTCCTCTGTCCATGGGATTCTCCAGGCAAGAATACTGAAGTGGGTCACCATGCCCTTTTCCAGGAGGTCTTTCTGATCCAGGGATCAAACCTGAGTCTCTTAAGTTTCCTGCGTTGGCAGGTGGGTTCTTTACAACTAGTGCAACCTGGGAAGCCCTTTTAATTGCTAATCCCTATCAATTTGTTCCCTAGTAGTAGCCCCAGATTTTATTCTCTGATATTGTTTGTAAGTTTCTTTATAGCAATTGACTAGCTCTGTTGTAGACTATTTCCCCCAACTAGGTACATCAACGCTCATTATTCTTCAAGTTGAATTTTGTTATTGTAAGGTCTGCTGAGGATAAAATGTACATTCTGTCCTCTTTGAGATAAATGGTTTTGTTTCTCTTGTGAGACACTATTTGGGCTCAAGACAGTATTTCAAATAAACAATCTTTCTATTTCTTCTGAATTTGGACAGCATCCAAATTTACAACTTTGTTACAGAACTACAAAGAAACAGAAAGAATTTACCTGGATCCTTGCTTTATTCTCTAGTAGTTGCTGATGCATCTGTTGAGTGTGGTGGGTCTGGCATGGCTGCACTGGAATGCTGGCATCCCACTCAGGCTTTGATGAGAATGAAGACCTGAGGTTATTTTTAGAACCTAAAATTAATTTAGCAATCAAATGATTACTGCTTTTGAAAACAATATTTAGAATCATACTATGATACAAAAAGGGAAACATGTCCTCATTGTATATTTACACAAAGTTAGAAATATGTATACAGAAGCAGCATAATTTTTCAGTATGTTTATGGAAAAATTCGGCATTGGTCTCCTTCTTCAGTTATTTACTATGAGCCAACCTCAAAAACATTTTCTTTTCCCACAAAGTCCACTGGGGACTTTTTTTGTTAAGGTTCATGAAAATAAAAGGACTGTGTTGGAAAACATGGCGATTCTGACTTTTTTTCCTTAGCATCTTTTACTTTATTTGTTACCACATTATATGGATGGCTCATTCACCCACTCAATCATTTTTTAATTTCTTACTATGTGTAGGACAAAGAAAATACAGACCTCACTTTTATGGTGCTTGAGGTCTGGCAGAGTACAAAGCCATTATACGTATAATTCATTCTAACTATAATCCAAATATGTACATGTGCTCAATCGATTCAGTTGTGTCTGATACTTTACTACTCCATGGACTGTGGCCCACCAGGCTCCTCTGTCCACGGGATTCTCCAGGCAAGAATACTGGAGTGGGTTGCCATTCCTTCTTCCAGGTGATCTTCTCCACCCAGGGAATGAACCTGTGTCTCCTGTATTGCAGGTGGATTCTTTATCTTTGAGCCACCAGGGAAGCCCAGTATAGTAAATATGAAAGTATGTAACAGGGAGCCTACCTACCTCTTCCTGATTGAAAGAGTGTGAAGGATAAGCAATTAGTGATGAATATATTCACTGGAAAGCAGCTTTCTAAGCATGGGGAAGAATAAAATGTCCAAAGGGTTCAATACAAGCCTGATGTCTATCAAGGGCTGGTGAGAATGGCAAGAGAAAATCCAGAGAAGTATGGACAGTTATGCAAAGCAATTTGGGTTATTTTTTGTTTTGTCATTACCTTTCACTCCTGTAGTGTTTTGCTATTCTCAAAGTACTTTCAAACAAAATACTACGTGGTTCATCTGTGCTATGCTAAGTTGCTTCAGTTGTTTCTGACTCTTAGCGATCTCATGGACCATAGCCCACCAGGCTCCTCTGTCCATGGGATTCTTCAGGGAAGAATACTGGAGTGGGTTTCCATTTCCTACTCCAGGGGATCTTCCTGATGTAGGGATAGAACCCAAGTCTCTCAAGTCTCCTGCATTGGCAAGAGAGTCCTTTACTACTAACACCACCTGGGAAGCCCAATCTTGTGAATTCTGGTGGGAAGCTCAGAGGAGAGATTAGAGGGCTATCCATATTTGCAACCTAAATCTACTTACTTGAAAGGACTTCTTTGCTGTCAGTTTATTTTCAGTATTGAAAGCATGCTGTTCAAAAATATGTGGAACTTAGTTAGGTCCTAAATCACTCCTCCATTCTCTGTAATAATAGCTAACACTTATGTCCAAGTACTTTACATGTATTAATGCATTGAATCATCTTGTCCTTGCAAAGAAGGTACTATTATTATCTAGCATTTTGAAAAACAAATAAAAGAGGCATGTGTCTGGCTGCAGAGACTTAATACTAAACAAAAATGTGACAAAATTTTACCTAAGCTTTTGCTTTTTGCTCCTGTTTAAGCTCCAATTCTTTGTTTTTTTTTTTTGTTTTTTTTTTTTTTTTGCTAGAAATCTTACCTGTATGTCTTTATAGAAGCGAACAGGCTTCCCTGTAAAGTCTTGGATTTTCTTTTAGGTACAGTTTTCAATTAACCCAAAGAAAAGAGAAATTGACATATAGTGGATATATGTATATCAGTTCAGTTCAGTCACTCAGTCATGTGTGACTCTTTGTGACACCATGGACTGCAGCATGCCAGGCCTCCCTGTCCATCACCAACTCCTGGAGTTCACTCAAACTCATGTCTGTTGAGTTGGTGATGCCATCCAATCATCTCATCCTCTGTTGTCCCCTTCTCCTCCCGTCTTAAGTCTTTCCAAGCATCAGGGTCTTTTCAAATGAATCAGTTCTTTGCATCAGGTGGCCAAAGTATTGGAGTTTCAGCTTCAGTGTCAATCTTTCCAATGAATATTCAGGACTGATTTCCTTTAGGATGGACTGGTTGGATCGCCTTGCTGTCCATTGTATGTATATACAATCAGCAAATACTATATCAAAAATGTCATTATTATATTGGGCTTCTACAAAGGATGCAAGAAATATTTGAATATTAGAAAATCTGTTATTCAATTATTCTACTTTATCATCTCTAACCTTAATACACAGATAAAATACTAATCAATTCAACATTTGTTAATGATTAAATACTCTCAGACTATTAATAGGATAAGAAGGGAAAATCTCTACCTTGTTAGGAATCTATTATAGCTTGTAGCAAGAATCATATTCAATGATGAGACATAAGAAGCATTCTCTTTGAAATTAGAAGGTAGCCTGCTGTTGCTACAACTCTTCATGGTAGTGGAGGACATAGGCATTGCAGTTAGGCAGAAAAAATTAAAATATAGAACTGAAAGGAAGAGACATAATGGCATCTATAGACAAACTTTAGAAATAAAGAGTTCAGCATCATTCCTGACATAAGCTCATTATATAAAAATCAATGACAGTCCTTCACATCAGAAGTAATCAATTTATAGCAGGGGAAAATCTCTTCATATGTAATAATAAAGGATCCACAGTATCAAGGAATTCATCTAACAAGGGCACGCTATTTTGGAGAAAGTTACAATATAATGTTGAGTGTTAAAAAAAACAGAACAAAGTGAAAAGATTAATAATATCCATGATTGAGAGTATTCAATATGTCAGAAGTTGGCAATTCTCCCAAAATTGATCTATAAATTCAATGTAAAACAATTAAAACATCAACTGGTTTTGTTTTTGTGGAATTAGGCAAACTGATGTCAAAGTCAATATGCATGAGGAAAAGGTCAAGAATAAGACTTATTCAAGAAAAACAAGGAGAGGAAATGTATCCTATCATATATTATGCTTATTAGACATTTAGAATTCAAACCATGTGGTGTTTTGTTCATATGTATTCACTGATACACAAATTTATCAAAAAGACAGAAGAGGGCAATATATATGTATACCAAGATGGGGAAAAACAATGGGAACAGTCCATCCTGGTAGTTAGGAGTGTTTATAACTGACATTGCTTAGAATTTCTGGTACATGATACAGATGAAAAGGATAATAAATTACAGGCAGTTTTACTATAGTTTGGAACATGTTCTATAGATAGTATTATCCTCACTGCCTTCTTCTAGGGAACGCTACAGCCAAGTGTCTCCCTCTTGATACAAATTGAAAACACAGTACATATATACATATGTATGGAAGTTTGGTATAAAATCAACTTGGTAAATTTTTATCCTGAAAGGCTATTTGCAGAAAGAACTAGAAAGAGGTTTCATGTCAAGTTCTGAGAGAGATGAGGGGTCAATAGCAAAGAAGTGAATGTCAGTTCTTAGAGAATGAGCAAGGTGTCAGAAATGGGAGACAAAGCAATCACAACTTTGAAGGGTAGGGCATGGAATGGAGTTCAGAGTCAGAACATCGTCAGCAATGAAGGTGCACTCCCTGAGGACAAGACTCTCCCTGAGAACAGGGCTCAGCTACCCTGTGAGCTTAGCGGCTAGGCAGGCTTGGTTTAAAGATCCTGGGCCGGGGCAAGCAGAGACACCTAACAGACCATTTTTATCCTGAGTCAAGTGGTTTCCGTCAGGGTTTCTCAGAAATACTTTGTTCAGCAACCCAGTTGCCATTCTTAGGGGAATAATTAAGATGCATGCTGAAAAACTCTCACATGATCAGACCTCTAATAAAAAGTGGCAGTGACATGATTTTCTGTCTAGATGAGACACAGGTCACTTGTTCCCATCAGATAGAACTGGCAATAGTGAGTGAGGGTAATCATGTTAATATGTCAGCTGGCTCTCAAGGACTCCGAGACTCCGCCAGTCTAGTTGTGGTTGCCTGTGCTTTCCTGACATGTTTAGTCTTCTTATTCCCAGGTAAGAGTGAGGTCATTTAGTGAATAGAATCGGAGTGAAGACCGGAGGCAGAAAGGAAGTTGTCCGTCCTCTCTCTCTTTTTCTCAAGATGTCTGAGGATTATGTTGATCCCAAGAAGTGTGCCCAAGGGAACATGAATTATTGGTGAATTACCAATCAAGGTGAAGAAAGGGAAAATGTCAGGTAAATGTTATGTGTGTGTTGTTTACTTAGACTCTTCCCTGAGGGAAGAGGGCTACGTCGTTGAAATGCAGTGAGTGGCTTGCAGCGCTGTAATTCCTCTCTGCTGACAACTGCCATTGTTACCTTGTATTTGACATTAAAAAGCGGAGTGCTGGAGAAACACAGTGAAGGTTTCAGAATGACTAGTGCTGCTTTGCCCTCTTGCCTGCCTCCTCTTGAATATATCATTAGTGCAAATTGTCTTTTTATTTTTCTTCTGTGATCCAAGATGTTTCCCAATTTTGGAACTTCCCCTGGGATTTCTCAGGAATATTTTTCTACTGTTACTTTATTATGGCATGAAGCCTCAAGCATGTTTGTGAGCAAAGTCACTATTTCATCAATTCTTGGTAGCCTTTTGGTGGTAACTGGGAGAGGCAATTCCCTGAAGGCAGTACTCTTTTTCTTATGGGCTGGGGAAAATAAGTGGCTTAAATATCTCTAAGAAAAAATGTTGTGGCCTATTTGTGGGTTCATATATGCTAGTGCTAGTTCATTAATGTATTAATTCATGTAAATGTTTATTTTAAATTTATTGAATAATTACAAGTGAGAATTTCACAATAGTACATATAAATAAACATTTGGTTTATGGTAAAAAATACACATACATGAAAAAATGGAACTATTTTTTTCTCATGATATACCCGGAGGAAAAGTGCTTAATAACTCTAATGTCCAATCCCTTTCACAGGGTGGAGTTGTTTTCGTAAGGACAGCTGTCCAGGGAACTTCCCTAGCAGTCGAGTGGTTAAGACTTCCCTTCTAATGCAGGGAGTTCAGATTCCATTTTTGGTTCGGAAGCTAAGATCCCACATGCCTCAGGCCAAAAAACTAAAAATATAAAACCAAAGCAATATCGTAACAAACTCAATAAAGACTTTTAAAAATGGTCCACATTAAAAAAAAAAATATTTTCAACTATAATAGAAGAATTATTAAAAAAAAAAAAAAAAGAACAAATACCCAGACTGAATGAAGCATAGGAGAGGTATGCCTGTCATCTCCAGGTCTCTGATTTTTACCTTGGAAGTTATCTTTATGATTCCCTTTTTCTTCTTCTTTTAATTCAACACAGGAAACTTCAGTTTCCAGGAAGATAAAGTAAATGCCCTTTTTTTTCTATCTCTCTAACTAAGTGCAACTAAAATTCTGGATATTGTATCCAAACCAAGAATCAGTAAACTCTGAAAGGTGGTGAAAAGAAGGCAGATATGCTAGGGACACAGGAACCCAAGGAAAACACGGTGGTGACTCTCTTGGCTTTCTTTTGGTCTCCTATGCCCCAGGCTTGGAGCTGAAGAAGCCAGCACCTCAGAAACACCTTGGAGTACAGACACAATGCTGCTGCTGCTGCTGCTAAGTCTCTTCAGTCGTGTCTGACTCTGTGCGACCCCATAGATGGAAGCCCACCAGGCTCCCCCGTCCCTGGGATTCTCCAGGCAAGAACACTGGAGTGGGTTGCCAAATCCCCAACAAAAGCCTGCTCTTCTGGCCAAAGCAGCATTAGCAAGACAGAAAGCTTGTGTACGTTATCTTCTATTGTAGCCAAACACCAAAGAATAAACTCTGTGCTCACCCCATCTGTGCCAGCAAAGAGGGAGTAGAAAACTGAAACTTCCATCCTTGCAAGACTGTAATGTTATGCTAAAAAACGGCTTGTGTCTTTCCCTTTGAGTCCAGATGTAAACTCAAACTCAACATAACATTGCTAGGCGATAATGAGCTCCAATCCCAAGAGTGTCAGTGGAGAGTGTATGGAGAGTCCAGATATTTACCCCCACTTGGTGGAAAGAAGCAAGAAGTTTCTCCCCTGCTGTGTGGTATCAGAAGAGACTTAGAGGGGAGTCAGGATTTCCCCAGAAGTAATGGAGGTTACAGGGGCAGGGCAGGGAGTGGGGGACGGGGCGGGGAGTCCCTACCCCCTAAACCAGGGAGATAGCAGCGGAGGCACAGTAGGGTCCTGGAACTCCCAGTGCAGCCCAGCACATTGTGCAGATGACAGCTTCCTGGTGTTGCTGTTACACTATGAAAGGGAAAGTGAAGTTCTTCCCTGGTGGCTCAGATGGGAAAGAATTGGTCTATAATGCAGGAGACCTGGGTTTGATCCCTGGATCAGGAAGATCCCCTGGAGAAGGGAATGGCTACCCTCTCCAGTATTGTTGCCTGGAGAGTTCCATGGACAGCAGAGCCTGGAGGGCTACAGTCTAAAGTGTCAGAGCCAGACACAACTGAGCAATTGACACTTTCTCTTTGTACCAATGCCAGTTTCCTGTTTTGCTATTACACTCTAGTTATACAAAATATACTCCCTGAGTAAAAGTGGGTAAACAGTACATGGGACCTCTCTGTACTATTTTCTAATGTCTCACACCTTTGCCATTACTTCAAAAGAAAAATTAAAAAAAAGAGACAAATATATGTATCACAAATTTAAACATTTGCTTACAACTTGATTTCCAATAAATAATTTCTACTACATGAAATCAAGGTCGACTATATAATAAAGTTTCAAGACAAAAATATGTGTGCTTTGAGACAAAAATATACGTGCTTGTATACCTCTTTTCCTCACTACTCTGAACTGCTATTAAAAGACATCTAAAATACACACACATATGCACACAACAACTGGTTAATAACCGTTTGCTAGAAAAGGTTCTACAAGATGATTAACTATTGTTGCAAGCCAGGCTAATCATTTACTTGACTCAGATTTCCTTTCCTTCTGGATAATGTGTATCTAGATCACATTTCTCAGGCTTTCTTGTAGTTATGTGTGATCATGTGACTGAGGTCTTGGCAAATGGAATATTATTGGAAGTGATATATGTTTCTTGCAGACCTGGCCCTTACTCACATCCTAGGTGATTCCTCACCTTCCTTCTGCACGTGTAGCTGTATGGAGGGCACTCCGGTTATCCTAGAGGAGACCTGAGCCTCAAAGAGAAGGGGCCTGCATACCAGAAGGACTGTAGGGAGTGGAGCATCATTTTCTCCTGCAACCAATTGGACTTTCAGTGAATGACTAGTGAGTTATAGCTCTTCAAGTCATGTAGACCTTGAGACCTTAGGGTTTATCTGTTCCTGAACTTTTAGTGATGTCAGGAAGGGGTGATAGGTGTGTTGAGGATCTTCTCTAGAGACCAAAGCGGTTGAGATTCCAAATTATATTTCAAACCTGTTACCTGATACCTCCCTTACAAGGGAGTGAAGGCTGGGGACCAGGTTCTAGCTTAATCTATGTTACTTCATCTTGAAAATGAGATAATTGGACAAGGTACTGTCCATGCTTCAACCCCAATAGTCAGGAATATATTAGCTTTTATGAGATACAGCAAACACTTTGTAACCTTTGCTTCCTTCTCCTTTACTCATGAAAGATGTTGGTAAGAAATTACCTGGGTGTTTCCCTCTGAGGTTAGATGTAGCCTCACACTACTCAGCACAGTGCTGCAGGCAGCTGCTATCAACCTATTTGTATTGACACAAGCAATGAAACCTGTTGGTTAGTGTTAATCTATGTTAGTCATTTAGTTGCTAGGAAGCGTCTGACTCTTTTGTGACCCCACGTAGCCCGCCAGGCTCCTCTGTCCATACAATTTCCCAGGTAAGAATACTGGAGTGGGTTGTTATATCCTTCTCCAGGGGATCTTCACAACCCAGAGGTCCAACCCACCTCTCCTGCATTGGCAGGTGGATTCTTTACCACTGAGCGCCAGGGAAGCCCAGTATTCCTTTAGATAGTGACCTAAAGCCAATTGTTGGTTTTAGCCCCTACCCCATCCTATCTGAGGAAGCTGATCGTGTAGGTGGTAAGTTTTGTCTCTTCTAACACCTCTAGGGCACATGCCTCTCATCCTACTATCTTTGTCTCTCTCTCACACCTACCTATCCTCATTTGAAATGATGGTATTTGTGAGAATAGTTATGTTTCTCAGGGAAATGTCTAGATTTTAAGACATGTCTTGAGAATTCCTATCTTAGAGGTATTGAAGGAGAAGCAATCTTTAGGAAACTTTAGAAATAGGTAAATTTTTATTTTTATTAATACAAAGAGATACCCTATATTTCATGTTTTGAATAGGGACCTTAGAGTCAGAGAAATATATTTGTAAACTTATTTTAAAAATGTGTTGAGAAAGGCTCATAATTCTGGATTATTCTAACTCCTTTTGGGGGTATGAAATCTGCCCCCAGGTGTTTACTTTGTATGGAAACAGCACTAGTGCTTATAAAATCTATTTATTCCTCCTCTTCCTTATCAACAGAAATAAAATCTATTTGAGATGGTAATGAATGAGTCAAATGGAAAATCCCAATGGCTGAAACATGGAAGGAGCCCCAGTGTCCACTGACAAAAGAATCAATAAACAAAATGTAATATATGCATACAATGTCTGACTGATGGTTTTCTGGAGCTGGAGGGAAGGAGGTATGAAGAGTTATTCTATAGTAGATACAGAACTTCAGTTTTCCAAAATGAAATATGTTATGGAGATTGATGGCAGTTCTGGATATACACATGATACGTGTTAAATATGTAATGTCAATGAACTGTACACTTAAAAAGAGTGGCAATGACAAATTTTATGGTATGTGTATTTTACTACTATAAAAAAATTGAAAATAACATCCTAATGACATACCTCAAAGCAACCCATGAGAACGCCTTCCTGGCATGCAGCTTACAGGATCGTTAGGAAATATAGTCACTGCACGTGATATGTAAATAGGACAACATTGTGACTTTCTGAGAAAGATAGCTCCTTCTGATGCACACACTGCCCCCCTTTCTTTCTCTTCTTCTTTGAATGCAGTCATGGTGGCTTCATCACAGCAGCCATTCAGAAATCATGACGGAAAGGACAACAGAATCACAGACATATTCACCTTAGCACTGAGGCACTGAGCCAATTCCAGCTTCCACTTCTCTCTAGACTTTATGAGAAAAACAAACTCATGTTTTAAAGCCAAACTAGTTAGGTTTTTCTGTAGCTTGCAGCCAGATAATAGGCTGTGTTTACCATAAATACCCATAGGAGAGTATTTTATTTTCCAATAGAGAAAGGATATATCACCTTAGGAAGAATTAGGAAAAACCTTTAACAAGGGAAGTTTAAGAATACAATTATGAAACACAGAGAGTGATCTAAAATGACCCTGGGTAGGAAATTTATAGACAGACTCTAAAGGTTATGTAAATCACGTCATGTATGTGAGTATATAACCTTTCTACCTTCCCCAGGAGATTGTCTAAAGCTTTACCAGATTGCAAAGAGTTCTGTGACTCAGTACATTTTAAAACCATTATAAGAGTTTTAGGTATACACCATTGGAAATGATAATTTATCCAACATTAAGTCCTATAAGATTAATATCTACTACCTTCTATAATATTAATATCTACTATATAATATCTACTACCTTCTGGCAAGGTGCTACGTGGCATCTACCTCTCTATTATCTCCTTCATTCCTCACAACAACCCTATTAGGAAACAATCCTTTTTTCTTTCATTTAGTAGATGAGGACATTGACATCTTAAGTGATACAGTAACTTGCTTATAATTTTCAAACACTATTTTGTCTTATTCATAAAAATCTAGAATAATAATCGGTAACTAATAGGTAGTAAATGAATATTTTAAATGAATACTAAGTGCAGAAGCAGTCTTCTGCTTGTGCTATCCTGCTTTATTGAGCACCCATTACGCCACAGCCTCATTCTGAGCTCTTAGAATGTAAAATATCCTTAAGAGATTTCTCTTGTCCTTAAGAAAATGACTCTTTAGTACATACCATTTCATGTAAACAGGTAATTTCAATGCTATAGACAATTTTTTTTTTAACTAAGATAATGAAGAATGAATTCAGAGTTGATAAACTTGAAGCTATGAGTATAGTAAACAAAGAACATAGCAACTGCAAAGGCACAGGCCTATTAAAAAATGGGTAAATAAGAATGTGAGAATGATTAAAAAATAAAATATAAGAAGAGTGGTGATGGAAGATGAGTCAAATTTAGATTAAAGGGTGTTACATACCAATCTAGGAAGTTTGAATTTTAGGATTTTCTTCTAAGGTTAATGAGGAATTAACATGGATTGCTAGGTAGTGAAGCCAAAGCTCATATTTATTTTCAGCAAGATAACTCTGGAATCAGTGTGGGAAAAAAACCAAGAAGTGCAGGACTGTGGTAGCTGTCTAGGCATAAAAATTGAAGGTATTTGGTTTGAGTGAATTAGATACATAGAGTCTTCATCAGGAATTTAATGAAAAACATAAACAAAGTGAGATTACTGGAGACAGAGATTTGTAATAACTTTATTTAAATAAAATTATGGTTGATACTTATTATTTGCAGATTCTGTCTTGCAAATTTGCTTACTTACTCGATTTGTTTGTAACCCCCCAAATCAAAACTTGTAGCACTTTGGGTCATTCACATACAGATACTGAGTGGCAACAAATTTGAGTCACCCAAAAGGACGGTCCCAGCTGATGCTCTGCCTTCCTGTTGCTGTCTTCTTCCCTGGCTCTGTCCTCATGCTGGAGCTGTGCCCTGTGCGCAGTCTATTTAGTACCGTGCTTTGGCCATTTTGCCAAGAAGGCAAAGCAAGAGTGTCTGCTGCGTCAGAAGACACGGTGAGGCAGTGGGCAGGAGACCGAAGGTGCGGGCGGCACACCCTGCCGTCCTCGCCCTCCCTGCCGCGCAGGGGAAGGACGGCGAGAGGCCGGACAGACAGAGGCGAGTGGACACGTGGGCCAGGACTCCGGTCCCTCATGCGGTGAGGCTCAGGCCCGCCCGGGAGAGCAGGCGTCGCCACAGCCGTCAGTAGAGCAACGGGCGAGGGGGAGGCCCCACGAGGACAGTCACCAGGGCTGCCTTTGGCCTCCCCAGCAGCCTCCCCCGCCGCGGGCCAGAGTGGGGACAAGCCCGGGGGGGACGCCCGACACGTGGCCGGAGCCTCAGGGTGGGGGTCATCTGGGCCACCCCGGGTGCCCGTACTGGGGGCGCATGGGGTAGAAGACCCAGGCCGCTTGCTCCGCCGCCCTCAGGTTGGCCAGAGGCCAGCAGTGGCGCCGCAAGTCGGGTCAGCCAGATGCACACAGGCCCAGGTGGGCGTCTCCAGAACCGGGGCCAAATCCGGCTCCCGGTGGCGGTTCAAAGGCCCGGAGCCCAATGCGCATTCAGAGGCCCAGAGCCCTCGGGGGCAGACACCGAAGAAGACCGTGTTTTGACCATCTGGTGGGAATCCCAGACCACCTGACCTGCCTCCTGAAAAACCTGTATGCAGGTCAAGAAACAACAGTTAGAACTGGACATGAAACAACAGACTGGTTCCAAATAGGGAAGGGGGTATGTCAAGGCTGTATATTGTCACCCTGCTTATTTAACTTATATGCAGAGTACATCATGAGAAACACTGGGCTGGATGAAGCACAAGCTGGAATCAAAATTGGTGGTAGAAATATCAATAACCTCAGATATGCAGATGACACCATCCTTATGGCAGAAAGTGAAGAGGAACTAAAGAGCCTCTTGATGAAAGTGAAAGAGGAGAGTGAAAAATTTGGCTTAAAACTCAGCATTCAGAAAACTAAGATCATGGCATCTGGTCCCATCACTTCATGGCAAATAGGTGGGGAAATAGTGAAAACAGTGACAGACTTTATTTTGGGGGACTCCAAAATCTCTGCAGATGGTGATTGCAGCCATGAAATTAAAAGACACTTGCTCCTTGGAATAAAAGCCATGACCAACCTAGACAGCATATTAAAAAGCAGAGACATTACTTTGCCTACAAAGGTCCATCTAGTCAAAGCTATGGTTTTTCCAGTAGTCATGTGGGGATGTGAGAGTTGGACTATAAAGAAAGCTGAGCGCTGAAGAATTGATGCTTTTGAACTGTGGTTTTGGGGAAGACTCTTGAAAGTCCCTTGGACTGCAAGGAGATCCAACCAGTCCATCATAAAAGAAATCAGTCCTGAATATTCATTGGAAGGACTGGCTGAAACTGAAATTCCAATACTTTGGCCTCTTGATGCAAAGAACTGACTCATTTGAAAAGACCCTGATGCTGGGCAAGATTGAAGGCAGGAGGAGACGGGGACGACAGAGGTTGAGGTGGTTGGATGGCATCACTGACTCAATGGACATGAGTTTGGGTAAACTCTGGGAGTTGCTGATGGACAGGGAGGCCTGGCCTGCTGCACTCCGTGGGGTCGCAAAGAGTCGGATACGACTGAGCGACTGAACTGAACTAATTTTGACCATTTGGTGCTTTATCTTGCTGATTTCACTATTCAAAACGGTATCCAAGGATAATAAAGTGTTGTCTAGGGTTTGTACATTCCAGAAGGCTGTGCTATGCCTTAGGGAGAAAATGTATCTTAGGTAAACTCTGCTCAAACATGAGTTTTCATGCTTCTGGCTATCAATTTAATGCTAAAAAGTTAATACTATTTATTAAATACAGTATATTTGAATAGAAATACACATAAAGCAAGTATTTGTATTGATAGGTTAAAAGAATGTTTTGACCAGAGAGATGCTCTCAAGCTTCCCAGGTAGTGCTATTGGTAAAGAATCTATCTGCCAAGGTAGGAGATGCAAGAAACATCTTCCAGACACAGAGTTCAGTCCCTGGGTCGGGAAGATCCCCTAGAGGAGGGTATGGCAACCCACTTTGGTATTCTTGCCTGGAGAATCAGTCCATGGGGTCACAAAGAGTCGGACACAGCTGCAGCAACTGAGCAGGAGCATGAGAGGCTCTCAGGAACCCAACTCTAGTTTTCCTCCTGGGATCAATGGCTTAGCATTTGCTAATTCATTATCTGCAGCAATTGTACTAAAGATACTGAAAATGGACTGTATATAGGACAGAATATTTGAGTAGGAAGAGACATTAAATAATCAAATTCAATGCTTGTATTATACAGAACAAACTCAAGTTCAAAGGCCTAAAATTAAGTGCCCAAGATTGTATACTTATTTATCAGAGAGATTAGAACAGAATTAGAAATCTTTTTTTTTTGTAGTGCTTTTTCCACTGCACAAAAACATTAACATTTAAATAGAGTACTGTCATGGACAGGAAATTTAAGCCAAAGTCTTAGATGATTAGATTAACTCCTTTTAATTGGAAGGAGTGCGTTCAATGGACATGCATGATGAATTGTACATATGACACATACGTGTAATTGCTCTGTTGTGTGACTCCAGTCTAAACCTCCATAGGTTCAGAAACCAAGAGCCTTTCAAAGACGATTGGAAACATCTCTCATAAACACACTTGTGCTGTTGGGAATACTATCTCACACCAACTATCAACTTTCTGAGGAATCATAATCTAGTATAGGGGTCAAGAAATTATGGCCTATAGGACAAATCTGTTCCACTACCTGCTTTTGTAAACAAAGTTTTCCTGGAACTCATGTATGCTCGTTTGCTTAGGCATTATCTGTGGCTACTTTCATGCTACAACTGTAGAACTGAGTAGTTGCAACTGAGAGTATATGGGCCCTTTTTTATCATCTTGCCCTTTGTAGAAAATGTTTGCTGACCCCCTGGTCCAGCAGATAGCATGGAATATGGTGCCAGTTTCCATGTAAATAGTCATGATAGTCTTTGAAAACATTTCATCAGTTGTTATGCGCTTAACTTATGGTTTAAGATACTATATTGAGGAATCTTATCAAAGTGTCTGGATCATGGGAAAGGATTAACTTTTCTAGTCTATGTCATCCAAAAATCTGAATCAATTTAACAAAGTGATCTGTAATTTATTTTAGTACTTACTGAATTACATGTCAGTCACCTGGGTTTCTCCAGTCAAGGACTACCATGTTAAGATTCTGAATCAACAGTGAGTTGCTTGCTCTAGCCCATCCTCATCAGCTGTCAACACTACCTGAACCAATCTTTATTGCACTGTCAAAGCTAACTGACATTCGAAATCAGCAGCAGGACAGAATTAACTTCCCAAGTGTCTTTTCTGTTGCAGAGGCATATGTAAGAATGCTTTTATTTAGCTTAGTGACATTTGCTACCCAAGTGCTGACAAAACAGTGTGTCTAAACAAATGTTGATTGCACAGATTCATCTTCCCATGATAATGAATGTTAAATGCAGAAAGGTAATTATACAATAATCTGAAAACCACACACAGTGACTTTGGCTCAGTGGAATTGCTTGGGAAAGAGTGTTTTAATTTTATAATATGACACTTAAATGAAAATAATACTGTGGTAAACATTTTAGCAGAATTTCTGCTATATTCCTATTCTTGTTAAAATGTATATATGGAAACTTCCTGAATTTTTAAAAATATTTTTCTTAATTAGAACATGACAGATGAATTAAGATATCACTTTAGTTTCTTCTAGTCTCATAGACATCTTTAGTAAGAACATTTAGTACCCCCAGATGGATGTTTTATGAGTATTAAGAATTAAGTTAAACCTTTGTCTCCGAATTTGCTAAGTGTGAGGTAGAGAGATTTAGCAGGACTTGGGGGAATCAGATAAAGTATGAATAATTGTGATTTCCTTCCAGATATAGACCAGAGATTATTTTTTCATTCATTCTTTCTAAGGATTATAAGAATAGTAGAGTGGAAATGAAAAAAATCATAATCATGAGTGAGGAATGTAGAAAGATAAGATGTCTTGGGTTTAAATGCTCTATGGAGAAAAGAATGACAAGGACATCAGTCAAGAATGAGGGTGAAACTACTCAAAAATCAAACCAAAATGGATTAAAATTTTGGAATAAAACCTAAAACCAGAAAACTCCTAAAAGAAAACATAAAGGGTAAATAAGCTCCTTGACCCTGCAATCTCGATTCCAGCTTGTGCTCAACATCCAGAAAACTAAGATCTTGGCATCTGGTCCCATCACTTTATGCCAAAAAATGGGAAAACAGTGGAAACAGTGACAGACTTTATTTTTTTGGGCTCTGAAATCATTGCAGATGGGCATTGCAGCCATGAAATTAAAAGACACTTGCTCCTTGGAAGAAAAGCTATGACCAACCTACACAGCATATTAAAAAGCAGAAACATTACTCTGCCAACAAAAATCCATCTAGTCAAAGCTATGGTTTTTCCAATAGTCTGCATGGATGTATAAAGAAAGCTGAGCACTGAAGAATTGATGATTTTGAATTGTGGTGTTGGAGAAGACTCTTGAGAGTCCCTTGGACTGCAAAGATATCAAACCAGTCAGTCCTAAAGGAAATCAGTCCTGAATGTTCATTGGATGGACTGATGCTGAAGCTGAAATCCCAATACTTCTGCCACCTGATGCAAAAAACTGACACCCTGAAAAAGACCCTGATGCTGGGAAAGATTGAAGGCAGGAGAAGGGGACAACAGAGGATGAGATGGTTGGATGGCATCACTGAGTTGATGGACATGAGTTTGAGCAAGCTTCAGGAGTTGGTGATGGACAGGGAAGCCTGGTGTCCTGCAGTCCATAGGGTCACAAAGAGTCAGACACGACTGAGAGACTGAACAGAACTAAACTGAAGCTCCTTGACATTGGCAAAGTTTTTTCCAATTCAATACTGAAAATAAAGGCAACAAAGTAAAAACAAATAGATGAGTCCACAGCTAACTAAAATGCTTCTACACAGGTAAGGAAACTATCAATAAAATGAAAAGACAACATAGAAAATAGGAGAAAATATTTGCAAATAGCATATTTGATAATGTGGTCAAATCACATTTTTATACCTAAAATATGCAAGTAAACTCATACAACTCGATAGCATAAAACCACAAATAGCATACTTTTAAAATGGGCAAAAGATCTGACTAGACATTTTTACAAACAAGACATGCAAATGGCTAATAGGTACATGAGCAGTTGCTCAACATCACTAATCATTAGGGAAGTCAAGTCAAAATGACAAAAAGCTATCTTCTCACACCTGTTGTGTCATCAAGAACATGAAACCTAGTAAATGGCAAGAACGTAGAGAGAAGAAACCGTTTGTACACTGTTGGTATGAACAGAAGCTGATAAAACCACTGTGAAGAATAGTATGGAGATTTTAAAGGAAATTAAAAATAAAACTGCCATATGATCCAACAATCCTTCTTCTAGATGGATATCCTGAGAAAACTAAATTATTTGCTAAAACAGACATTTGTGCTATCACGATCGTTATAGTATGATTCACAATAGCCATGAGAGGAAGACAACCCAGTGTCAGTTAATGAATAAATGAACTAAGAAATGTAAAGTATACACATACACACACTTCTCTGGTGGTTCAGTGGTAAAGAATCTGCCAATGCAGGAGATGGGGGGTTGATCCCTGGATTGGGAAGATCTCCTGGAGAAGGAAAAGGCAACCTATTCCTATATTCTTGTCTGGGAAATACCATGGACAGAGGAGCCTGGTGGGCTACAGTTCACAAGGTCCAAAAGAATCTGACCCAACAGAGTGTATATGCATGGTGCACGATGCTGTATTTATGAAATAAGTTGTGATGTGCAAAAATGATCATTTTTAAACATATATATTTAAGAAATGTAAGTGATATTAAGTAAGGAGACTGAATGTGCTTTGGCTTTGGGAAGAGTGAGCTATTTGAGAAGAAACACAAAATGGGAAGATGGAAGTATTTAGACTATGAGTTATACATCTAACTTCTGTAATTTTATATTGAATCAACTGACCTATGCTTCTAGTCTCAAACTCAAAAGTCACTATAAAATGTGCAAAGGCATGTGTGGTGGTAATCAGAAAGCACTGGCTACTTCAAAGTTCTTCGGTTTGTAGTCTAAGCTGACCTTAGCTAAGCCTAAACTTTTCACCTATTCATAGGCCAACTGTGAAACCAATGGCAATCCTGACAGTGATTTGTGATTTGGGGCTCATTAAAATGGCAACAGACTCCAGTGTTCTTGCCTGGAGAATCCCAGGGACTGGGGAGCCTGGTGGGCTGCCATCTGTGGGGTTGCACAGGGTCGGACATGACTAAGGCGACTTAGCAGCAGCAGCAGCAGCAACATCACATATTTGACCATTCAAATCAATTAGCCTATAGTATAAAGGCCACAGAGTGCTGATCTTCTGAATAACTAGTACTCAGTCCCTAACAGCACGGACTTTAAAATCAAAAAGCTCAGCTTTGTCATTTATTTGGTGTGTGACTTTGGATACTTGAATTAACTCTTTCCAAACAGCAATGTCAAAAGCAACTCTTTCTGACTCAATAGACTTGAATTTGAACTAACTCCAGGAGAGAGTGAAGACAGGGGAACCTGCTGTGCTGCAGTCCATGGGTTCTCAAGGAGTCAGATATGACCGAGTGATTGAACAACAAGCAGCAGTACTTTAATATTACATAGGAGTGATAATTCACAAGACTGGTATCTTTAGTAAATGAAAAATAGTCAGCATCGAACAATGTTATTATATAAAAAAATTCCAATGTTTAAATGTGATCATGGGCTAAATGAGAGGCTAAGTAATCTATATTCTATGAGCAATATGAGACAGGCAGAAATGAATAGAACAGGTAGGCTACCAAAATGCTATTTGCAGCCAGAAGAGAATAAACACTTATTTCTTAGAGTCTAATATGAATTTGATGTTCTCCTGACACTAGCAAAGATGTATTGCTTACATACCTTAACATTTCACCAGACATAATATTAAAATCCATGGGAGGATCCACACGATGACATTGCATGTGCAGATTCCAAGGAATTCCTGTTTCTGCTCTCACTCTTTGCAAATAGAACCCAGGCAGCAGGGTCTGAAATGGTGTTTTGCTCAATTGAGCTTTAAAGCCAATGTTCATCACTCCTCAGATTAGCACTACCTGATACACAAACAGATAAATTTAATACTTCTCCATGAAAAATAAAATCTGTAAAGTTGAGCTAGAAGATTGTAATTCAATCTCATAAGCGTAATGTCTATGCAGTAGCTTCTCAAAAGGAAAGAAAGCAAAATGATCTTATAATCAAGCCACCACGTTTCTAAGAGATTAGAATTAGATCCCCAAGACAATGTTCACATCTGTATCAAGTAAAAGTTTCCACCTTGGGAGTCCTTTGTTTATTTTTAGAACTATTTGATAATGCCCCCTGCCCTCTGTTTTCTAAAGAAGAATCTTTTCCACACCTTCATGGTTTGGTGAAACAAAAACTTCACATAATTTTTCAAATAAAGAAATGGTATAGTCTGAGGAAGATATTATTTCAGGCCCTCTTTTAGGGCAGAGATTCACCTGCATCAGGATTTTCAGAATTGATCTCTATAGAGCTCCAGCAGCTCCTTAAACATTCCCTATGAGAAAGAAGGTACCATCGTCAAGTCTAAGTTAGAGATTATGTTGGAGATTCCTACACGATTTCATTAAAAAATTGTGAGATGCTTCAGATAGAGCTACTTGTTTGCTATTGTTTAACCCAGAATTTCTCTATCATATTTATATAATGTAACCTTTTCTCCCCCAGTTTCAATATATTGTCATCTGTGGAGCTGCTTTGTCAAAAGTACTTTGGGAAACCCTATCTCATCAATAACAAGTGGCCACAGGAATTTAGAAAGAATATTTAACTAATGACCTGATCACTTTCTGTGGGATAACACTGTTAATTGATGGTAATTGCATATTTACTTTTTATGTGGTTGAAATCCTTTTCTTTGCACTGTGTGCTGTATTTTCTATTGATGACCCTACAGAAAAGGAATTCTCCAGGCAAGAATACTGAGGTGGGTAGCCTTTCCCTTCTCCAGGGGATCTTCCCAACCCAGGGATTGAACCCAGGTCTCCTGTATTGCAGGCAGATTCCTTATCATCTGAGCCACCAAGGAAGCCCTACAGAAAAGGTCTAACTTGTGATAATTGTCCTTGCTAAAACCATTCTTATGGGGCAGACAAAAGTCAGTACTTCCTTCAGGCTCTCTCTAGATAACTGTCCATAACTCTTTCATCCTTTCAAGATTTGCCTTTAGCTTTTTCTCCTCCCATAATTTTTCTGAAAATCTTTTTTAAGTAGGTACAGATAACAGAAGATGAGATGGTTGGATGGCATTGCCGATTCAATGGACATGAGTTTGAGTGAGTTCCAGGAGTTGGTGATGGACAGGGAAGCCTGACATGCTGCAGTCCATGGGGTCGAAAGGAGTCGGACACGACTGAGTGACTGAACTGAACTGACTGAGAAGTACAAAACTCATGTTCTCTATTTTTTTAATGTCTAGGCCCATTCTAGGTTGTTTTGCATATTGTTTCCAATTCTATATTTAGAGGGCTGTTGTTAATTTCCAGACTGTATCTTCTACTACCAGCTATTGACTATTTGCATATTTGAATAATTACTTGATCAAGTCTGCTTTGCATTTAGTTTCTCTCTTTTTGAGTTTAATTAGTTTTTAAAAAACTGTTACTTTCTGCAAACTGAATGAAAGGATCCTTCTTTCATCTACGACACTGATAATATTTTCAAGCAATTCAGATCCCAGGTTCTTCTCTCCACCTCCACTCACACTTCTAAAAGTTTTCCTCAACATAGACCCACTCACTCACAAACCAACTGTGAATATTACTCCTCTCTGCCTGGAGAATCCCAGGGACGGGGGAGCCTGGTGGGCTGCCATCTATGGGGTCACACAGGGTCGGACACGACTGAAGTGACTTAGCAGCAGTAGCAGCAGCAGCTGAACCTTAGATCCATGAAATGTCTGTATATGGATTCTTATCAATGAATGTGTCAGAAAACATTATCATTCAACAAGTTTTATCAGAATAATATTGTCTGCATCATACATTCTGAGTTTACTGAGGAAAATATCATTGGGTAAATAAATGCCTTATATGATCCACAAATTGTATCTGTTATTTCTTTCATATTTACAGAGTTTTCTTTCCTATGATAATAAGAAATTAAATTTGTCTGTCACATACCTCCACTTTTGAAGGTCATGTTATCTTCATGCTAAACAGGTACTAAACCAGGTGATCGTTACCTCACACTTTTATCAAATTTATTTATTTATGCATATTTCAATGTTTCTGAAACTGGGATAAATGTTACAATTGATAGTATCCTAGCAATGTGCTAAGTTTAATAGGAGGAGGTTTTTCTTTCTTAATGATGTGTTTAATAATGATGAATCAGTTTCAAAAAATATTTAAGGAAATATGTATTTTAATTCTTCCAGTATGTAGACTATAATGCTCTATGACTTGGTGAGATTCTTAGAGAAGAATTAAAATATAATTTTAATAATTCATCCATTTATGGGCATCCAGGTTGCTTCCATGTCTTGGCTATTGTAAACAGTGCTGCAATGAAGTTTTGGGTGTATGTATCTTTTTAAAGTATGGTTTTCTCCAAATATATGCCCAGGAATGGGATTGCTGGATCATATGGCAGTTCTATTCTTAATTTTTAAAGGAACCTCTATAATGTTTTCCACGGCGGCTGCACCAGTTTGCATTCCCACCAACAGTTTAGGAGGATTCCTTTTCCTCCATATTCTCTCCAGACATTTATTGTTTGTAGACTTTTTGATGATGGCCATTCTGACCGGTGGGTAGTGTGTTCTTTACCACACTCCAGGACATTAGATGGTAAAGTATCTGCCTGCAATGCAGGAGACCCAGGTTTGATCCCTGGGTCAGGCAGATTACCTGGAGAAGGAAATGGCAACCCACTCCAGTACTCTTGCCTAGAAAATTCCATGGATGGAGGAGCCTGGTGGGCTACAGTCCATGGGGTTGGAAACGACTGAGCAATTTCACTTCAGGACATCTCAAAAAAAAAAAAAAAAATCATTCTACTATCAACCTGTAAGCATCAGTATTCTGTACTTCATGGTAAGATGGTTGTACAAAAGGTATCTGGGATCTTTGGTTACTCATACTTTAGGAAGTGACTAACATTTCTGTCTATGACTTTAAGGCAACGAGCTGTGTCTGATCATAAAGGTGGGGCTGTTACATCAAGAACCTTTGGATGTATCCAGCTGACACTCCCTGGTAAGAGGAAGTGTGCTTAATTACATTGTGCTTGCTTTGAGTCTTCCTTGAGATTTTATCAAACAAGCGTTCCACCTGGCTGATAGTTTAGGGTTCACTGAACTGCTCCTGGGGCACTACCAGATGTTGCTTTTGGTGTTAAACTGTTCTAGAAGTTGGCTCCATCTGCCAGAATTCCTTCTGTGAAAACCTGCAGGTCAGATTATTTACATGAAAACATGCCAGAATTACAACTGGGATATTCAATATGGAATAATAACTGGATGCTGCAGCATAGCATCGTCTGTGATAGCGATCCAGGCTGGGTGACCTCCTCTGGTCCTTCAGGACTGTACACCTGTCTCTCTCTTGTCTCAATTCATTAGATGTCTTCACACCTGCCTGGTTTTGCAGTCTATTGTTTCTTGACCATTTGTGTTTTTGTTCTTCTTCTTCTTTTTTTTTTTGTCCTTCTCTGGCTCTGGGTCTGTCTCTTTCCCGCTGCTCACAGGGGATCATTGTCAACAGAGTTTTGGTGCCATTTATGGTGTCACAGGTGAAATCCCCTAGCTTGCATCCAGACTTAAGTCCTTTTATACATGCATATTTAGGAATTGGGACCAAAATTGTAAAGTCACTAGGCACTTGGGAAAACAGGTTATCTCAAAACATATGCTAAAACTGTAAATTTGTAAAATTAATATCTTTTGTACTATGATACTATAGTATTTCTTTTTTGCCCTTGATAACTTCTTAAGCTTTGCTTGAATTACAGAAACCAACATGGAAACTTCTGGGATCAGGCACTGGGCTCATGAATGTAAAAAGAAATTTTGCATTAATATTGGTAGATGATTGATTTTATGAAATATCACCAAACAACACATTGCATCTTTCCCAACACTTCCTTTCAGGTACTCAAAACCAAGCTCTTCTTGACATTATACACTGCTATGTTCTTGTCACTGATCTCTAAATTGGTAATTATTCACTTTCTTGACTGTGATCCTGGCTTCCCTGGTGGCTCAGAGGTTAAATCATCTGCCTGCAATGTGGGAGACCTGGGTTCGATCCCTAGGTCGGGAAGATCCCCTGGAGAAGGAAATGGCAACCTACTCCAGTATTCTTGCCTGGAGAATCCCATGGATGGAGGAGCCTGGTGGGCTACAGGCCATGGGGTCACAAAGAGTCAGACACGACTGAGCGACTTCACTCACTTGACTGTGATCACCTCAGAGAAAATTTCCCTGACTTCTCTATCTGAACAAATTTCCTTTTATTATTTTCTATCTTAACTCTCCTTCTCTTTTCTTCATAAGCTTCACTGTAACATGCTGTTACTTCCCTGGTGGCTCAATGGTAAAGAATCTGCCTGCTAATGCAGGAGACACAGGTTTGATTCCTGGGTTGGGAAGATTTCCTAGAGGAGGAAATGGCAACCGCTCCAGCATTCTCACCAGGATAATCCCATGGACAGAGGAGCCTGGCGGGCTTCAGTTCATGGGGTCGCAAAGAGTTGAGCAGGACTGAGGGACTGAGCACAACATGTGGTTGTTTTATTTGCCTGTGTTATTTGAGTTGTTGTTCTGTCACTTTAAATGGAATATAAACTTCATGAATCCTATTGAGAAAGGAACTGAAATAAGAAGGTATATCTCTATCTATCTATCTATGTCTTTGTCCCACTTCAGCTAATATTCAGTCTTCAAACTCATTCAATAGGGGTGTCTGACACAGAGCTCCTAAGTCCCTGGGAATTTCCTGGGTGATAGCAGTATCTTTTGCCCTTAGGAGGCAACTCTTGGTGGGTTCTTAGATGGCAACAAGTCACTAGAAGTACCAAGCCATAAATAGAAACTTGGAACTTTTATCCCCACCGCTTATTCTCTAGAAAGGGGAGAGGAACTGAACACTAAGTTAGCAATGGATCATGCCTATGGGATGAAGTTTTCATAAAACAGTCCCTGAAGTAATAAGGTTTGAGAATCTTCTGGGTTGGTCAACACTTCCATGTACCATGAGAGAGTGGTGTGCTCCAATACCAGGGGGACAGAAGGTCCTGAACTCAGGACCCTTTTGAGATGTGTATCGCTTCATCTGGCTGTTCATCTGTATCTTCTATCAGATCCCTTATTAGAAAATAAACTGGTAACTGTAAGTCAGTGTTTCACTGGGCTTAGTGAGCTGTTATAACAAATAATCAAATCCTAGGAGGGAGCGGTGAGAACCCTGACTTATAGCTGCTAAGTCAGAGGCACTTGTGGCAACCTGGGACTTGCAATTTATAGCTGAAGTGGAGGCAGTTTTGTGAGAGTTGAGCCCTTAAACTGAAGAATCTGATGCTAACTCCGGGTAGATAGTGACTGAGCTGACTTGAATTGGATACCCAGCTGGTATCAGAATTAGTCATTATGGGAGTAAATCCCCAAATATTTAAAGTAGTATTAACAGTAAAAAGAAAAGAGTGCATTTTCCCCTTTACAGGATCCAAATTTCCTTTTCTCTTCATTGATTCCTAGTACATAGCCTACAGACTAATCTCAATAAATAATAGTTAATGTACTATGTGTATGCAAGCTAAGTCACTTCAGTTGTGTCTGACTCTTGGGACCCTATGGACTGTAGCCCCCCAGGCTCCTCTGTCCATGGGATTCTCCAGGCAGGAATACTGGAGTGGGTAGCCATACCCGCCTCTAGGAGATCTTCGCAACCCAGGGATTAAGCCTGCATCGCTTATGCCTCCTGCATTGGCAGGCAGGTTCTTTACCACTAGTGCCACCTGGGAAGCACTGATATGCCGTGCATTATCCCAAATACTTTACATCTGTAAACTCACTTATTCTTACAACAACCCTAATGGAGGATATAATTATTATCTCTATGTTGCAGCTATGGAAACAGAGACAGAGATCAAATAACTTGTTCAGAGCCACACAGCTTGTTTGTGGATTAGTTGGAATGCAGATCCAGGAAATCTGACTCTGGAATTCATGCTTTTAATGAACATAGTCATTATTACATATAATACCTTCTTACCTATAAAAAGTTAAGTAATAAAGGAAAATGTTCTAAAGCAAAAGTAGGTGATGCACTGAAATAGTGGTAAAATGTTCCCAAGTAACTTTGAAATGCAAGCAATAATGATTTCCCTGAATGTCCTCTGTCAAAGAATGATTTCCAGGCTAGTTGAACTATATTGTTGAAAGCTCTAAGGCATTGTTAAGATATTAACATATCTAAAGAAAGAATGTGTCAATCACTAGGGAGATTATTCTGCAATGGAAATAAACAACAGAAAAAGGAGAATTAAAGGGGTGTTACTAGGCTAAGGAAACTATCCTTCTTCCCTGCTCTCTGCTCAGTCTGAGAAGGAAGATGGCAGCTTGATAAATACTTTACAGGTGTTCTTTTTGAATTATGGTAAAATATACATAATGTCAGATCTACATTTGTACCATTTCTCAGTGTTCATTTTAAAAGCCTTAGCTGAGATTTTTGTGTAGCTAATGAGCAGCCATTAGGATGGATATGCACAAGTCATATGCTTATTTCTTAATTTCTTATTTTATTTCTGTGCTCCTACTCAGTCGCTAAGTCATGTCTGACTCTTTGTGACCCCATGGACAGTAGCATGCCAGGCTTCTCTGTCCATGGGACTTCCCAGGCAAGAATACTAGAGTGGGTTGCCATGCCTTTCTCCAGGGGATCTTCCCAACTCAGGGAACTCCTGAGTTTCCTGCATTGGCAGGCGGATTCTTTACCACTGAGCCACCTGGGAAGCCCCCATATAGAGATTTTTAGCAAAGCATAATTTGAAAGATGGAGGTGAGAGCAATGATTTGAGTGTAGAGGTAGAAGAAAGGAACTGAAACTGCTCTGCATCACTTTGCATGGTAAGCCTACAAGCTAGTTCCAGTGCAAACAGAGGATTTTGCTGGTAACAGAAGAGGTGGCAAAATGCTTATCTTCCTGGGATGGATGACTGTTTTCCTTTGGGAGTGGCTGCATATGTCCTAGCCAACAGTATCCTTTTGCAAGAATCTTAAAGCATTTTTGTAACCATACTAGTATAGAGATCTTTAAAGTAAACACCCAAACTGTATTGCTTGTGTGTCTTACGGTGACACTTTCTCACTGGACTAGTTGGCCTGGAGTGACTGAGGAAGAATAACAAACTTGAAGAAATACACTGCCAGAGAGGGGGAGTGTACAATGGATGCAGGAGTGTAAAATTTCCTAAAAGTCATCATGGGAGATCTATACAGCTTTTAAAAATTAACTGTGGAGCCACGGACAACAAAGTGCTGTTAGGAAAAAATTGATATGCCATGCAACTTTAAATGGTATAATTTTGTGAAAGAAAGTGAGAAACAAACCATAAAACTAAATGAGACTTGGCTCATCACCACCCTCAAACCCCCAGGATCTTGAAGGATCTCATTAAGAAATGTATTTCATTCATTTCTTGAACTCCAGGGTGGAAAAAAGCAGCTGGGAAGTATATTTAATTCAAAAGCCAAGGGGTTGACTTGGAAGAGATGGATTAAAAACTGTATGTAAATATTAGGAAGACGGCTTTGAGGAGGCTATAACTAGCAATTGAGGCTCTGGTCTTCCATGCATGGTCCAAGGAAAGGCTGTACTTCCCAATATACTATCTGTCTGGTTCCAGGTTGAGTGGATCAGGCTACCCAAGCTTGAATCAATAAGCATTAAAACTTCAAACTCTATCATTTGTTTTAAGACTACGATATACCAGCAAACATTTGATTACCAATTACTTTTCCATGTAGCTTGCGTATATGAAAGAAATGTACTGCCAAAGAATTTTTATGTTTGATCCACTTGACAATTAGAAATCTTTCAGTTCAGTTGCTCAGTTATGTCTGACTCTTTGTAACCCCATGAACTGCAGCATGCCAGGCCTCCCTGTCCAACCAACTCCCAGAGCTTACTCAAACTGATGTTCATCGAGTTGGTGATGCCATCCAGCCATCTCATCCTCTGTCATCCCCTTCTCCCACCTTCAATCTTTCCCGGCATCAGGGTCTTTTCAAATGAGTCAGTTCATTGCCAAAGGTGGCCAAAGAATTGGAGTTTCAGCTTCAGCATCAGTCCTTCCAATGAATACTCAGGACTGATCTCCTTTCGAATGGACTGGTTGAATCCCCTTGCAGTCCAAGGGACTCTCAAGAGTCTTCTCCAACACCACAGTTCAAAAGCTTCAATTCTTCAGCACTCAGTTTTCTTTATAGTTCAACTCTCACATCCATACTTGACTACTGGTAAAACCATAGCCTTGACTAGACAGACCTTTGTTGGCAAAGTAATGTCTCTGCTTTTTAATATGCTATATGCTGTCTAGGTTGCTCACAGCTTTTCTTCCAAGGAGCAAGTGTCTTTTAATTTCATGGCTACAGTCACCATCTGCAATGATTTTGGAGCCCCAAAATAAAGTCTTTCACTGTTTCCATTGCTTCCCCATCTATTTGCTATGAAGTGATGGGACCGGATGCCATGATCATAGTTTTCTGAATGTTGAGTTTTAAGCCAACATTTTCACTCTCCTCTTTCACTTTCATCAAGAGGCTTTTTAGTTCTTCTTCATTTCCTGCCATAAGGGTGGTGTCATCTGCATATCTGAGGTTATTGATATTTCTCCCAGCAAACTTGATTCCACGTTGTGCTTCATCCAACCTGGTATTTCACATGATATACTCTGCATACGAGTTAAATAAGCAGGGTGACAATATGCAGCCTTAATGTGCTCCTTTCCTGATTTGGAACCAGTCTGTTGTTCCATTTCCAGTTCTAACTGTTGCTTCTTGATATACATACAGATTTCTCAGGAGGCAGGTAAGGTGGTCTGGTGTTCCCATCTCTTTCAGAATTTTCCATAGTTTGTTGTGATCCACAAAGTCAAAGGCTTTGGAATACTCAATAAAGCAGAAATAGATGCTTTTCTGGAACTCTATTTTTTTTCTGATGATCCAACGGATGTTTGAAATTTGATCTCTAGTTCCTCTCCCTTTTCTAAACCCAGCTTGAACTTCTGAAAGTTCACGGTTCATGTATTGTTGAAGCCTGGCTTAGAGAATTTTGAGCATTACTTTGCTAGCCTGTGATATTTGTGCAATTGTGTGGTAGTTTGAACATTCTTTGGCATTGCCTTTCTTTGGGATTGGAATGAAAACTGACCTTTTCCAGTCCTGTCGTCACTGGGGAGTTTTCCAAATTTGCTGGCATATTGTATGCAGCACTTTCACAGCATCATTTTTAAGGATTTGAAATAGCTCAACTGGAATTTCATCACCTCCACTAGCTTTGTTCATAGTGATGCTCCCTAAGGCCCACTTGACTTCACATTCCAGGATGTCTGGCTCTAGGTGAGTGATCATACCATCATGGAATTGTAGAATTCTCTAATTAATTACATCATAGTATTCTCTAATTAATTACAATTAATACACTGGCATTTTGAGTTATTTGACTTGTTATGTAACTTACCTTCTAAGAGAAGTTGCTGCTGCTGCTAAGTCACTTCAGTAGTGTCCTACTCTTAGCGACCCCGTGGACTGCAGTCCACCAGGCTCCTCCGTCCATGGGATTTTCCAGACAAGAGTACTGGAGTGGGTTGCCATTGCCTTCTCCGAAGAGAGATTAAACTGGCTATAATCTATATGCATTTGTTCTCTTTGGTTATTGTGGTTCTCATTCTATGCTAATTAACTACTATTTTATACATCATTTTATATATATATATATATATTTATACATTAACTACTATTTTATACAGTCCTTACAGTCTGGTTAATATGCATTACTTCTCAAAGATGGTATCAACTTAAATATGCAGAAGAAATCTAGTGTTTGAAATAAAGGGTGAGGGCAGATATGAAATGTTATTAATTTATCATCACCTTTGCTTTGGTGTCTTTTTGCTATTATTCAGTTGTTCTGTCATGTTCAACTCTTTGTGAACCCATGGATTGCAGCACACCAGGCTTCCCTGTCCTTCACTCTCTCCCAGAGCTTGTTGATTTCTTGGTTGCCAGTAAAACTGAGCTCACCAGCAGAATTTCTTTCTGCATTACCATGACTTGTCATTTCCAGTTAACCAACTACCTCTTGAATACTAGAAATTTTGAGTGTGAAGGTTTGTATGTTGTACGTTCACAAAGATTTCCTGAACTGTGCTGAACTTGATTGCTTATTTTCCGAAATTTTCAAACAAAACCATTGAGGACTATGCTGCTCCCTAACTAACCCCTTGTAACTTCTTAGTGTCCTAAACTGAATGGGTTCAGTGTGGTTTCCTCCATGCCCACATGGAGGGTCTTCCAGATCTTACATATAAGCAGGTCTGTGTTCCCGACCTTAAATATCAGCAGAACAACCTCACAGACGCTGAACAGAGCTGCTGTCATCTCACTGCTCGCTCAAGCCATCAGTTTTGCTCTGCTCCTGAGAGCTACTGGGATCTCCAGACTGTGTGACTGACACCCAAGACGACTCCTGCTGTGAAACCCACTCTCTAGTCCCCACCCTGCAGTAATGTCCACTTAAAATAGAATCTGAACATCCAAATCTTAGAGTATCACTTTTAGCTTTATACTCTTGAGTCAACTTTTGACTTAACTTTGAAGTTACTTTCACAACGGAATTTATAGTTCACTATGAAACATCTCTATGATAGGGATGTACATTTCATGTCTTTATAGTTTGTATTCAGAGGAGTAATATATAAAAGAACCATTGTGTCAATACTGTTTGAACACATGCTGTTAAATTTGCCTGTGACATTTGTGGGACAGAATAATATAGCAATTCCACTGGAGTTACTTCTATATCTTAGTCATTTTTATGCATTGATGCATTTAAGATAACTGCAATTTCAATATCTTGTGGGCAGGCAGAACAGAGTCATTTAATCATTAGACTGAATTGCCAATTCAGATATCTTGAAAATTTAGGCTTTTTGTTATTTTTTGCAAGAGATCCTTAATATAACTTTTAAAAGTATGTGGAAGGCACAGGTTGTGGAAGTATATTGCTCTGTACTTGCACATGTATAAAAAACATTTTGGACATGTGTATGTGTGTGTGTGTGTATATATATATATATATATATATATATATATATATATATATTAATACTATGCAGTCCTCTGATAAGGTAGAAAAAGAGGCATTAAAAGGAAATGTGTTTAGCGTTAATTATGAGAACCTATTTTTTGGAAGGTATAGATCTACAACTCATGACATGAGTTCTTATTTTAAGTGAAAAAAATTTGAAATGAGGTAATATAAAATGGTTTCTGGTAATTTTGAGCAATAAGGTATACACAAGGAGGTCATAGAAACACATTAGAGTAAGTTGGCTCCAATACAAAGGGATCTCAGAACAAAAACGTCCCATCACATTCTAACTTGTGTTTCTGATATGTATGTAATTGCTTTCTCTTATTAGTAGTAGTTTTGAAGAAAACTGCTTCATATCTATATCTTCTATGGAGTCCTAGATAGTGTCTTGCATAGAGTTGATTTGGAATGTGTGAATATATAATAGGAATTGTAAAGAACATCATTAGTATGTTGATGCCATCTGGCTCAGACATTAAAGAATCTGCCTGCAGTGTTAGAGATGCAAGTTTTATCCCTGGGTGGGGAAGATCCCTGGGAGAAGGAAATGGCTACACACTCTGGAATTCTTGACTGGAGAATCCTGTGGACAGAGGAGTCTGGTGGGCTACAGTCCATAGGGGCGCAAAGAGTCAGCCGACTGAGCTGCTAACAAAAGGCTGCTGTCAGGGTGTTTCCTGGTCTAGGGGGATTGCAGGCTCTGCTTTGCAATTGGGCGGCATCACTGGCTGGGCTCCCTGCCTGAGCAAAGCCTCAAGCCTTGCTCACCAGTTGGCAGGGGTGCAGACTGGGCTTTTCTGCTGGGGTGGGCTGTAGGCTAGACTCTGGGGCTGGGTTGGCTGCAGGCTAGACTCCGCCTCTCAGGGCTACAGCAGACTGGGCTCTGGGATGCCTGGTGTGCTCTGCAGGATCTTTGGTTGTGTGGCACCAGGGCGTACACAGAGCGGCTGGCTTGCTTCATGTCCTGGAGGGGCTATACTAGGGGCTCCGGGGCGGCCAAGGTTCTCTGGTTAGGTGGGACTGGTGGCTACACTCAGCGGTTGGGCAGGACTGTGAAACGGCCTCCTTTCCCCAGTGGGTGGTTAAAGGGTCCAGGACCAGTACAACCTTTTGCCTGGGGCCTGGATTAGGTGGCACTGAGTGCCCTGGCCCTACAGGGTCACCCTCAGCTGTGCAGATGGACAGAGCATCCCGGATGGCTGGGATCTCTGCGTGGGTCCTGCTGCAAGCAAGACCATACAGCCTGCCGAGATCTCAGCCTTGGTTGCTGTGAGCCTGGGCCCTCTTCCCCATCACCATCAGATCCCCAGACGTCAAGTCCCACAGGTTCCCCAGTGATCCCCATGAGACAAGACCTGAATGAGCCTCCCGGGAAGCCTCCTACAGTTCTGGGAACTGAATGCCCATGTGGTGTTCTCTTTTCCCTTCCCAGAACCTAGGCACCCCGGGGTCCTTCCCCGTGTAGGGAGTGACTGCGCTGACCAGGGGAGGGGCAGTGCCCCAGAGTGACGTTGCTCCCCTTTCTCTTCCAATGTGCTTCTCCATCTCTGAGGTCCAGGGCATGCTTCAGCCTCACCTCCAGTTCTGGAATTTTCACAATGGTGTCTTGTTTATGGACATTGCTCATTGGTCTTTTGGTGAGGAATGGAGTCAGGAAAACCTGTGTCACAAATTTGATTGATAATATTTATCTTAAGCCACATTCCCTGGGTCTTCTCTTATCTAATCTGCAGAAATCACATCTCTTACTTCCATAAAATAATTCTGGATCTGCCCAGGCAGCATTTATAAATGCTTATGGACTAAATTTCTCAATTGTCTACCATGTCTTTTCTCTGCCTGAAAAAGAAAGTTAAGGTGCTCAGTCATGTCTCTTTGTGACCCCATAAACTGTAGCCTACAGACTTCTCCATCCATGGGATTTTCCAGGCCAGAATACTGGAGTGGATTGCCATTTCCTTCTCCAGGGGATCGTCCCAACCCAGGGATCGAACCTGGGTCTCCCTCATTGCAGGCAGACACTTTACCCTCTGAGCCACCAGGGAAGCCCATAACACATAAACACATGGGTGTGACTATGTCCCAATAAAACTTTATTTGTAAAAGCAAGCAGTATTTTACTGATCCTGATGCTATTTTAAAAATGTTAAGTGTCAAATTTTGTCCTCTGTTTAACTTACCTGCTACTTGGTGCTCTGTATATAACTGATGTTCAATTCAATATTTCTGAATAAGGGACTTATATTACCAGATCATTTTAATTATAAGCAAACTAATTGTGATGCAAAGAGGACAAATATTATTTTAGACTAAAATGCTAACTACTAGATTTTAAGGTTTGTCCATGTTTTTTTCTTCACTGTAGTGAATATTTTTTAAGTCTAAGTCTGAAAGCACAAACATCTGATAGTCTTATTTGGAGTGAATAGAAACTCTTGGGTCTTCTAATCTCTACCATAAATTGCAGATGTAGTTATTTTTAAGTATGTGGAAAATATGAAAACAGTGAACCAACTTTTGAGACTTATCTCTACTTCATCTGGAAGCAAATGATTTCATTTTTCTCCAGAGGAAGATGGGTTCTTAGTCAACCAGAAGTAGAAAGTTCTACTTTTCTGGAATAAGCTAGCAGAAATTTAATCACTCTATTTGAATTATTACATGACTGATTCATGCACTGATATACTGATGTTTTATTTTGTGTGTGTGTCTGAGTGGGAAGCGGTAGAGGTTGTTCATGATGCAAGCCTGGACTGAGTATCCAATAGAGATTTACTCAGTTAATAGATTGATTACCTTACAGGTCAAAAAAAAAAAAAAAAAGAAACACCCTCTCTTACTTGAAATTTCTCACCACTTAACTTGAGCTGTACAATTTAGTACTTTTAGAGGTCCTCGGGTTTAAGTGTTCTGCGTGTTTTACGTGTGCATTTTTCTGTGCTTAGTTGCTTCAGTCGTGTCTGACTCTTTGCTACCATGTGGATTGTAGCCCACCAGGGTCCTCTGTCCATAGGATTCCCCAGGCAAGAATAGAGGAGTGGGTTGCCATGCCCTCCTCCAGGGGAATCTTCTGGACACAGGGATCAGACATGGTCATTTAAGTCTCTAGCATTGGCAGGTGGGTTCTATACCACTAGTGCCACCTGGGAATCCCTGTTTTATATGTAACGTTTGTTTATTCAATATCTTTTCCTGAAAGATTTTTTAGTTTTTGCCTCTAATTCACCTTGCTGTTATTCAAAATATTCCAATCTGATTGCTAGCTTTGCTTACATCTTAGAATCTCTCACGCACATTTACACAAAAATGCAATGATAGGTAAGTCTCAAGCTACATTGGCTAAGAACATATTAAGAGATGACGAGAGCCTGCAGTAAGTCTCTAGAGCTCAGAAGGCTGTTAGGGAGGTTGGGTTCTAACAGGGTCGGTAACGAAGAAATGATTCAAGTTTGAGTTCAGGGAGATTGGGGAAAGGAGACAAATGAAATAACTATTTAAAACACTGATGTCAAATATCTCCTTCTCTCCTTTATGAGCTATCTCTTTGATAAAATTGAATTAGCTCATTGTTTTTAGAGGTATGGGCTTTTTCATCATAACTGAAACAGAAATGAACCTTACTTTAAGACTGACTTAAAAGCAAGGGAGGAAGGACAGAACACAGCCGATATTGCTTGTGTATGAGCTAGACAAACAAAATAGGGTTATCCAGCCAAGTGGGCATACCTTAAACCCTGACGCTTAAATCTGATCACAGGGACCACAGCCTTGTCTAATTCAATGAAACTATGAGTCATGTCATGCAGGGCCACCCAAGACAGATGGGGCATGGTGGAATGTTCTGACAAAACGTGGTCCACTGGAGAAGGGAATGGCAAACCACTTCAGTATTCTTGCCTTAAGAAGCCCAGGAACAGTATGAAAAGGCAAAAAGATAGGACATTGAAAGATGATCTCCCCAGGTCAGTAGGTGCCCACTCTGCTACTGGAGATCAGTGGAGAAATAACTCCAGAAAGAATGAAGAGATGAAGCCAAACAAAAACAACAACCAGCTGTGGATATGACTGCTGATGGAAGCAAGGTCTAATTGCTGTAAAGAGCAATATTGCATAGGAATCTGGAATGTTAGGTCCATGAATCAAGGCAAATTGGAAGTGGTCAAACAGGAGGTGGCAAGAGTGAACATCAACATTTTAGGAATCAGTGAACTCAAACGGACTGGAATGGGTGAATTTAACTGAGATGACCATTATATCTACTACTGTGGGCAAGAATCCCTTAGAAGAAATGGAGTAGCCATCATAGTCAACAAAAGAGTCTGAAATGCAGTACTTGGGTGCAATCTCAAAAATGACAGAATGATCTCTATTCATTTCCAAGGCAAACCATTCAATATCACGATAATCCAAGTCTATGCCCTGACCAATAATCCTGAAGAAGCTGAAGTTGAATGGTTCTATGAAGACCTACAAGACCTTTTAGAACTAACACCCCAAAAGCTGTCCTTTTCATTTTAGGGACTGGAATGCAAAAGTAGGAAGTCAAGAGATACCTGGGGTAACAGACAAATTTGGCCTTGGAGTACAGAATGAAGCAGGGTAAAAGCTAGCAGAGCTTTGCCAAGAGAACACACTGGTCATAGCAAACACCCTCTTCCAACAACACAAGAGAAGACTCTACACATGGACCTCACCAGATGGTCAATACCAAAGTCAGATTGATTATATTCTTTGTAGCCAAAGATGGAGCAGCTCTATACAGTCAGCAAAAACAAGACCAGTAGCTGACTGTGGCTCAGATCATGAACACCTTATTGCCAAATTCAGATTTAAATTGAAGAAAGTAGGGAAAACCACTAGACCGTTCAGGTATGACTGAAATCAAATCCCTTACGATTACACAGTGGAAGTGACAAATAGATTCAAGGGATTAGATCTGATAGACACAGTGTCTGAAGAACTATGAATGGAGGTTCCTAACACTGTGCAGGAGATAGGGAGCAAGACTATCCCCAAGAAAAAGAAATGCAAAAAGGCAAAATGCCAGTCCGAGGAGGCCTTACAAATAGCTGAGAAAAGAAAAGACGTGAAAGGCAAAGAAGAAAAGGAAAGATATACCCATCTGAATGCAGGGTTCCAAAGAATAGCAAGCAGAAATAAGAAAGCGTTCCTCAGTGATCAATGCAAAGAAATAGAGGAAACCAATAGAATGGGAAAGACTAGATAGAGATCTCTTCAAGAAAGTTAGAGATACCAAGGGAACGTTTCATGAAAACATGGGCACAATAAAGGCTAGAAATAGTATGTACCTAATGGAAACAGAAGATATAAGAAGAGGTGGCAAGAATACACAGAAGAATTATACAAAAAGACCTTCATGACTGAGATAACCACAATGGTGTGATCATTTACCTAGAGCCAGACATCCTGGAATGAGAAGTCAAGTGGGCATTAGAAAGCATCACTACGAACAAAGCTAGTGGAGGTGATGGAATTCCAGTGGAGCTACTTCAAATCCTAAAAGATGATGCTGTGAAAGTGCTGCACTCAATATGCCAGCAAATCTGGAAAACTCAGCAGTGGCCATAGGACTGGAAAAGTTCAGTTTTCATTCCAATCCCAAAGAAAGGCAATGTCAAAGAATGTTCAAACTATTGTACAGTTGCACTCATCTCACACGCTAGTAAAGTAATGCTATAATTCTCCAAACCAGTCTTCAACAGTATGTGAACTGTGAACTTCCAGATGTTCAATCTGTATTTAGAAAAGGAAGAGAAACCAGAAATCAAATTGCCAACATCCTTTAGATCATCGAAAAAGAAAGAGAGTTCCAGAAAAACATCTACTTCTGCTTTATTGAGTACGCCAAAGCCTTTGACTATGTGGATTACAACAAACTGTGGATAATTCTCTAGAGATGGGAATACCAGACCACCTTACCTTCCTCCCTAGAAATCTGTATGGACGTCAAGAAGCAACAGTTAGAATTGGACATGGAACAGCAGACTGGTTCCAAGTCAGGAAAGGAGCATGTCAAGGTTGTATATTGTCACCCTGCTTATTTAACTTTAAATCATGAGAAATGCTGGGCTAGATGAAGCACAAGCTGGAATCAAGTTTGACAGGAGACCTATCAATAACGTCAGATATGCAGATGACACCAACCTTAAGGCAGAGCTTGAAGAGGAAATAAAGAGCCTCTTGATGAAATTGAAAGAGGAGAGTGAAAAAGTTGGTTTAAAACTCAACATTCAGAAAACAAAGATCATGGCATCTGGTCCCATCACTTCATGAAAAATAGATAGGGACACAGTGGGAACAGTGATAGACTTTTTTTTTTGGCTTCAAAATCACTGCAGATGGTGACTGCACCCATGAAATTAAAAGATACTTGCTCCTTGGGAGAAAAGGTATGACCAACCTAGACAACATATTAAAAAGCAGAAATATTGCTTTGCCAACAAAGGTCCATCTAGTCAAAGCTATGGTTTTTCCAGTGGTCATATATGGATGTGAAAGTTGGACTGTGAAGAAGGCTGAGTGCCGAAGAATTGATGCTTTTGAAGAGTGGTGTTGGAGAAGACTCTTGAGAGTCCCTTGGACTGCAAGGAGATCCAACCAATTAATCCTAAAGGAAATTAGTCCTTAATATTTGTTGGAAGGACTGATGCTGAAGCTGAAACTCCAATAGTTTGGCCATCTGATGTGAAGAACTGAATCATTTGAAAAGACCCTGATGCTGAGAAAGATTGAAGGCAGGAGGAGAAGGGGACAACAGAGAATGAGATGGTTGGATGGCTTTAGTGACTCATTGGACATGAGTTTGAGTAAGCTCTGGGAGTTGGTGATGAACAGGGAAGCCTGGTGTGCTGCAGTTCATGAGGGTGTAAAGAGTAGGGCATGACTAGAGTGACTGAACTGATTCGACATTTAAAAGATCTACTTACCTTATTGATATATTTTTTCTTATAATATTCACAGTATTAGGATGTAACTTACAAGCCTACATTCTGGACAGAACATTATTGACCAGAGAATTTTTTAAAATTTGTTTAAAATCACTGTTACACTTTGTGGTGCAATCAGAACCATACTTAGGTTGAAAACAGTAAGTTGGTTCCTACTATCAAGTTCTATTAAAAGTTTGCTTCATTTATTTAGAAACTTGATTTGTAGCATATGCATTTAAAATTGTATTTCTTGATGGAAAGTCCTGTTTAAAATCATTAAGTAATATATCTGGCAATTTTCCTTGATATCAAATCTAATTTGTCATATATATATATTTTTTTTAATTTTTAAATTTTTATTTTTTTCATACATGATATTATACATGTTTCCATGCCATTCTCCCAAATCTTCCCACCCTCTCCCTCTCCCACAGAGTCCGTAAGACTGTTCTATACATCAGTGTCTCTTTGGCTGTCTCGTATACAGGGTTATTGTTACCATCTTTCTAAATTCCATATATATGCGTTAGTATACTGTATTGGTGTTTCTCTTTCTGGCTTACTTCACTCTGTATAATAGGCTCCAGTTGCATCCACCTCATCAGAACTGATTCGTATATTAATATAGGTACTGTGGCTTTCTTTAGACTGATATTTGCATAGTATCTCTTTTCATTGTTGTACTATTTAGGTAATTATATTTAAAACATGTTTCTTGTAAACAACATAAAATTGGGTATTAATTTGTTTCTGTCCAATATGACAATGACTTTTGTTTAATTTGTGTCTTCATGACATTAATAGATCAATTTATTGGATCAATAAATGACACAGTATGGTAGGTTTTTGGTCAACTATTTTATTTCTTTCTGTTTGTTTCTATGATTTTGTTTCTCTGCCTCCTTTTTTCCTACCTTCTTTTGAATACTTTTGATATTTTAATATTTCTTTCCAGCTTATCTACTGACTTTCTCATACTGTTCATGGTGTTCTTGTGGCAAGGATACCAGAGTGGTTTGCCATTCCTTCTTCCAGTGGACCATGTTTTGTCAGGAGAAGGAAGCAGCAGAAGATGAGATGGTTGGATGGCATCTCTGGCTCAATGGACATGAATTTGAGCAAATTCCTGGAGATAGTGAAGGGCAGGGAAGACTTTAATGCCACAGTCCATGACATTAAAGGGGTCACAAAGAATTGGACACAACTTAGTGACACAACACCAACAGCTATTGACTTTTTAGCTATCTCTCATAGTCTCCTGCATTGCAGGTGGACTCTTTACTATCTGAACCACAGGGAGTTCTAGTATCTCATGGTGTTACTTTTTAAAGGTTATTTTAGGAAATAAACCATACATGTCTCACTTTCACTGTATACTTGGAATTCATATTTTATCACCTTGAAGAAAATATATAAGCCTTTTAACCCTACTCCTTTAACTCCCTTGTTTTACGTTATAATTGTCATATGTGATGTATCTATGTTCTTTGAACTAATCACCAGAGGACAGTATTATTTTTGCTTCCAGTAGTCATTCATGTTAAATTAATCAAGATGGAAGGCAATCACTTTGCAATCACCTACATCTTTATCATTTTTTGTTGTTCTTGTTCTTCCTTTATTCCTGAAGTTTCAAGTTTCCCTCTGGTATCATTTCTTTTGTGCCTGAAAATATACTTTAACATGTCATTTGGAATAAGTTTAACAGCAACATATACTCTTTGTTTTCCTTCATTTGGAAAAGATTTTGTCTTTATTCAAAGGAAGACATTTTTATTCAACATTGAATTCTAGTTGATAATTTTCTTTTATAATATAATGTTTACATATATATATATAAATGATCATATATATATTTAGTAGTTTTATTATGATGTATTTTATCATGTATTTATTTGAGTATATACTAACCTTTAAAAATCTATAGATTTGTATCTTTCAACAAAATTGGGAAGCCATTATTTCTGCATATATATGTATATATTCTTCATATATATATGTTATATGTATATTTCTGCATACACACACACACATATATTATATATATATATAGGTGCTTAGTTGCTCAGTCATGTCTGACTCTTTGCAACCCTTTAGGCTATAGTCCACCAGGCTCCTCTGTTCATGGGATTTTTCAGGCAAGAATATTGGAGAGGGTTGTCATTTTCCTCCTCTGTGGAATCTTTCTGATCAGGAATTGAACTCACATCTCCTGTATATCCTGCATTGCAGGCATATTCTTTACCCATTGAGCCATCAGCGAAGCCCATATATATGTGTGTGTATATATATATATCTCAATGGACTTCAGTGATATGAATATTAGTCCTTTTGATAGTTCTCACAAGTTCCTGAGGCTGTGTTCTCATTTCATTTATATATTTTTCTCATTAAATTTTAGATTGGATTATTTTCACTGCTCTATCTTCAAGTGCATTGATTCTTTTCTAACCTCTTCATTTTTCTATTTATCTCATTGAGTGGATTTTTAAAGTTTCAGATATTTTATTTTTTAGTTCTAAATTTGTTTCCTTTTTTTACTTTCTATTTTTGTAGTGAGAATGCCTGTCTTTCAAAAGTACTTATTTTTATATCATAGAGTGTGCTTATAATAGATGATTTAAAGTTACATCTAAACCATCTCAAGGTTGGCATCTGTTAATTACCTATTTTAATTGGTCACATATTCCTGGTTCTTTGTATACCAATTCATCTTGAATTATATCCTAGGCATTTTGAACATTGCCTGCCAAGTTCTGAGCCCTGTTAAAATCCTCTGAAAACGTATTTTTTGTTTGTTTTAGCAGTCAATCATTAAAGTCAGATTCAAATAGCAAGTTTTAGCTAAACTCCAAGATTAGCTTAGTTTTCAAATCTGTTTTAGGTCTGCTCTTGCTATGTGCCCGTCAGGTCTTAGTTTGGGAGTTGGTGGTGGTTTATACTGTTGTTTAATTCTCATAGCCTTAGATATGTTTCTTTCTGCTTGCTCCGTGCACACAAGGCTTGGAGCTGAGTCTGGGACACATGTTAGTTTATTCACAGAATTAAGGGATCTTTTATCCTGATTTTATTTTGCAGAATCTACCTCCAGCATGTACAGCACCTCATTCCCAGTTCTACTGATCAGAAAAGTGGTGTTTACCCATAGTGTTAGCCTGCTGCCCAGTCACATAGCTCTACACGGCTGTAGCAGTTCTGAGGGAGAAACTGCAAGAGAAAAAAGAAAGAAAAATAACAGATTGTACTCAGACTTCTAGATACAGGACCCATTTTCTGAGTTTCTCTGGACATTTTTCCATTTTTTAAAAATTAATTTATTTTAACTGGAGGCTAATTACTTTACAATATTATAGTGGTTTTTGCCATACATGGACATGAATCAGCCATGGGTGTACATGTGTTCCCCATCTTGAACCCCCTCCCACCTCCCTTCCCCAGCCATCCCTCTGGGTTGTCACAGTGCACTAGCTTTGAGTGCCCTGCTTCTTGCATTGAACTTGCACTGGTGATCTGTTTCACATACACATGTTTCAGGGCCGTCCTCTCAAATCACATAATCCAAAACTCTGTCCTTTACATGTGTGTCTCTTTTGCTGTCTTGTGTATAGGGTCATCATTACCATCTTTCTAAATTACCTATATATGCATTAATATATTTAATTTCTGACTTACTTCACTCCATATAATAGGCTCCAGTTTCATCCACCTCAATAGAACTGACTCAAATGCATTCCTTTTCATAGCTGAGTAATATTCCATTGTGTATATGTACCACAGACTTCCTTATCCATTCAACTGCTGATGGGCATCTAGGCTGCTTCCATATCTTGGCTATTGTAAATAGTACTGCGATGAACACTGGGGGTACACGTGTCTCTTTCAGTTCTGGTTTCCTTGGTGTGTGTGCCCAGCAGTGTGTATGCCCATCATATGGCAGTTCTATTTCCAGTTTTTAAAGGAATCTCCTCACTGTTTTTCATAGTAGCTGTACTAGTTTGCATTCCCACCAATAGTGTAAGAGGGTTCCCTTTTCTCCACATCCTCTCCAGCATTTATTGTATGTAGACTTTTTGGTGACAACCATTCTGACTGGTGTGAGATGGTACCTCATTGTGGTTTTGATTTGCATTTCTCTCATAATGAGTGATGTTGAGTTGAGTATCTTTTCACACGTATGCTAGCCATCTGTATGTCTTCTTTACAGAAATGTCTGTTTAGTTCTTTGGTGCATCTTTTGATTGGGTCAATTATTTTTCTGGTATTGAGCTGCATGAGCTGCTTGCATAATTTAGGGATTAATTCTTTGTCAGTTCTTTCATTTTCTCCCATTCTGAAGGCTGCCTTTTCATTTTGCTTATAGTTTCCTTTGTTGTGCAAAAGCTTTTAAGTTTAATTAGGTCCCATTTGTTTATTTTTGCTTTTATTTCCATTATTCTGGGAGGTGGGTCATACAGGATCTTACTGTGATTTATGTCAGAGAGTGTTCTGCCTATGTTTTCCTCTAAGAGTTTTATAGTGTCTGATCTTACATTTAGATCTTTAATTCTTTTGATTTTACTTTTGTGTATGGTGTTAGAGTTGCATTCCATGGGGTTGCTGAGGGTTGGACATGACTGAGCGACTTCACTTTCACTTTTCACTTTCATGCATTGGAGAAGGAAATGGCAACCCACTCCAGTGTTCTTGCCTGGAGAATCCCAGGGATGGGGCATCCTGGTGGGCTGCCGTCTATGGGGTCGCACAGAGTCAGACACAACTGAAGTGACTCAGCAGCAGCAGCATGGTGTTAGAGAATGTTCTAGTTTCATTCTTTTACAGGTGGTTGACCAGTTTTCCCAGCACCATTTGTTAAACAGATTGTCTTTTCTCCATTGTGTATTTTTGCCTCCTTTGTCAAAGACAAGGTGTCCATAGGTGCATGAATTTACCTCTGGGCTTTCTATTTCATTGCCACTGATCTATATTTCTGTCTTTGTGCCAGTACCATACTGTCTTGATGACTGTAGCTTTGTAGTCTGAAGTCTGAACTTCTAAGTCTGAAGTCAGGCAGGACATTTCCTTTCTTTCTTTCTTCCTCCTTCCTTTCTTATATTTTCTGTCTTTTTTTTCTTTCCTTTCCCTTTTTCCCCTTTTTTTCCTCATTCCCTTCCTCCCTTCCTCCTTGCTTCCTTCATTTCTTCCTTCCTTCCTTCCCTCCTTCCACTCTTTATCTCTCTCTTTCCCCTTTGGAGTCTTAAATGCCCACACTGATGCTGCAGTGCCAGATCTTAATGACTGGGTCTGTCCCTGGGCAGGACATGGAAAGAAAACTTCAAGAAACAAAATGTGGCTGCTTCCCACATTCTTCAGCTCACAGGGTCCTTTCCTGGGCAGTAAGGAGGGGCTTCTTCTTGGTGTCTTGATGCCACTGCAATGTTCCACAACTCATTCTGTTCAGCTGACAGACACAGGAGGGAAACAAACTGGAAAAATCACTTCCTTCATGAGTCCTTTTTCACATTTTGATTTTCTTCCCCATTCCTCTCACTATTGTTTATTTCATAGTGTTCTCTGATAGTTAAGCTTTAAATTATGTTAGGTTTTAAATTCTAACCAGTTGGGAAAATAGGCTCAGTCTATCTTGAAATGCATTGTTAAGTTTAGTTACTACTATTTTTGATTCTGTTTTTCTTATATTTTTCTTCTTCTTAGCAAAGAAGCAGATTGTGGTGGTTATAGGTAGATTTTAGGACCAGAAAGCCTTGCTCTGAATTATGCTTTCATTCCTTACTGTGTAAAGTAAGACTTGGCCTTCTTAAAAAAAAAAAAAAAAAAAAAAAACTTTTTGAAATGGAGACATGATCGTTGCTTTTCCATAATTGTTTGAAGATTAAGTGAGTTAACATATAAACAGTGATTAGAGGGACTTCTCTGATGGTGTAGTAGTTAAGCATCTCTCTGCCAATGCAGGGGACATGGGTTTGATTTCTGATCTGGGAAGATCTCACATACTAATCCAGGTGCCACAAAGTCCATGTGAGACTACTGAGCCCACGTGCCTAGAGCCTATGGATTGCAACAAAAATAGCCCCGGCTCCCTGCAACTAAAGGAATGCCAGTGTGCAGCAACAAAGACCCAGTACAGCCAAATAAACAAATAATAAAAAAATATTAAAAAGTGATTAGATCTGTTAACTACCAGTGGAATCATGATGTTCCATAGTCCTAAAAGGCAACATTTGTAGTGTAGATGGTCACAGTGGTCACTGAGCTTGGACTTGTGCAATGTGACAGTGGTTCAGAGTCAGCTATTACATTGTTATTGATATTATTAGTTATTATGTCTTCTTTTAATTCCTGTGATATTTTATACTTCTAATTGCAAACCAAACCTATACTTATTATATTTTTAAACAGCTATCCTCTGACGTAGAAGATAGAGATTAAAAAGACCTGGTTGAAAAGATCATCTTCAATATGCTGTTTACTCTTATCTTGAACAGCAAAAAAAAAATACAAAAATATTCTTCAGAAAGATTAGCACTTAGTAAACACTTATGGTGTTAGTGGTCAAGAACCCGCCTGCCAATTTCAGAAGACATAAGAGACATGGGTTCAATCCCTGGGTCAGAAAGATCCCCTGGAGGAGGGCATGGCAACTCACTCCAGTATTCTTGCCTGGAGAATCTCATGGACAGAGGAGCCTGGCGGGATAGTGTAGCACATAGTGTAGCACAGAGTCAGACAAAACTGAAGCAACTGAACGCACTTATGCTCAGCTGAGGCAGTCACCAGCAAAAGAGAAAGAAATGCTGCATCTCCTTTTGACTTGAGGCTCCCTGCCCTGTTGGCTGAGGCAGGGCATTTTTGGAAGTATGCCTCCACAGTATGCTGCCTCTCATCACTAATTCCTTTCTCTTCCTAATGTGACCTATCACCAATCATCCATAAGCCAAAGCTGAATCTCTCAGGACGATTTGAATGCAGTTTTCCCTTAGAGAATTGTGTACCCAAAGCATAATTACACATTGATCTAGTCGCAAATTCTTATGTCAGCATTCATTTCCATCTCAAATTCTTTCTAAACCCAAGAGAATACTACAGAGTTGTGAAATTCAATGTTGATTTCTGGTGAGAATTCCTCCCCCCTCGTCCTCCTCCCAGATTACAGACTGAAGGAATTTGAGATGCCTAATTCTAGAGTTGTTTTAAACTGTTTGATCTTCTGGAAACGTTTGTGTACACTTTATAGACCATGGTCTTTTGCTGATGTCCTTGTTTATACTCCAAAATATAGCACTGTGATTAAGAAGGCAAGTTTGAGAATCCTGTATTTGAATTCTGGGTGTGTCTCTGAATAAGTGTGATGTTTATTTTTTGTATCTCAGTTGCCTCCTCTGTAAAATGGAGAAGATAATATTGTCCTCAGGGGGTAGCTATGCAAATAAAATAATTTATTTGTTAGGGCTCATGATAGATTCTGATGTATAGATGCATGCCACTTTACTTTTATTTTACAGATAAGGAAGCTGAAGTGTGGAAAATTAAGAAACAACCTCTTGGTTGTTTGGTCTTTCCCATTTGGCTATTCACAGATCTTAACTATAATGTTACAATTTTTTAATTCTCTTGTCTTGTAGATTGCGTTATTAGACAACTGGTCTTTCAGGAAAATGAGGCATCCATCATAGTAATTTTGGGCAGTTCAGAAAGTGTGACAAAATATCACAGTATTAAGTATTAACCGAGGTGACTTAGCAGCAGCAGCAGCAGCAGCAGCAACCAGGCTATTAGCTTATTGAATTCTGAGATCTCTATGATGAGAAAGGCAGTGCTACACAACTGCGAGACCCGTGACACCTTACAGCGTCTCAGGGATATGTCTGTGATATAATTCAAACTGAATGCTGTATTTTTGTACCTGATAAATCCTTTAATGTAACACATTTGAACCACATGAAAAATCAGATTTCTGCTCTAAGTGACCCATTCCCTAGACTTGACAATCTTTAAAAAAAAAAAAACTGGTGTGGGAGGCTCATGGCTAAAATATTTACTTTTAATTCCACTAATGTTACTAACTATACCATTTGTATTTTGCTTATTTCACAAGATTATTATTTCTTGTATTACCAAGTATATGACTGAACCTTCAACAGAAATGATGACTAGACTTGAAGCAGTTGATCAAATGTATAGTTCGATATATGATCAATGATTGTAATGGTGTAACTCTAGAAGGCAATGGCAACCCACTCCAGTACTCTTGCCTGGGAAATCCCATGGACGGAGGAGCCTGGTAGGCTGCAGCCCAAGGGGTCGCTAAGAGTTGGACACGATTGAGTGTCTTCACTTTCACTTTTCACTTTCATGCATTGGAGAAGGAAATGGCAACCCACTCCAGTGTTCTTGCCTGGAGAATCCCAGGGACAGGGGAGCCTCGTGGGCTTCCATCTATGGGGTCGCACAGAGTTAGACACGACTGAAGCGACTTAGCAGCAGCAGTAGCCGCAAGTATTAACTTACTGATTGCCTCTATTCTGTGTATACTTAAAAAAATACTGTGTAATGAAAAAGTGAAGGGGAAACCAAAATATTTGAACAAAATAATGTTTGCAGCTATAATACTTTTTAAAATACTCTCTTTAGAGAAACTGGACCTGAGTATCAGGAAGGATTGTTTTATTAATTGTAAAGTCACTAAAATTTTTTTGACTTTTGTTAGCAAAAATGAAGTGATATTTTTAAACAAAAATTATGTTTTTTTTAAAAAATTATTACTGTAATATTTCAGTTCTAGTTAGCATGCTTAGATAATCAGAGGATTCTAGGAAAAACAAGTATTGCTTATTGAATAGGTAATGTTCATCATTTCCTTTCTGGACCATATTATTTAGGATCTTATTTTAATCTCTTAAAGGCAGGCTATAGGTAAGTTCTCCATTTCTCCATTCCTTCCTCTGGCTGTGTTTTTGCTGTGAATGCAGTCAAATGACTGAAAAGTCCCTGTAACAGCAGAAGCATCTGAACTTCTGCACCTGAGTTCCTGCCCTTCCCCTGCTTCCATGCCAAGCCTGGAATCAGATCGAAGTGAGGCCCAGAAGTGATTTACTCTATTACTTTGTCCACTGAAAAGAAAAGGTACAACATGAGAACTGTGAGTTGTTTTATTTGGGGTTAAATGAGAACTATAGTTTGGGAGATAGCCGCTCAGATAGCTCCAGGTAACCACTGCAAAGAAGAGGTCTGTGTACATGCGGCATTAGTGAGGTGGGTACCGGCAGTCAAGCGAACATTTTGGCAGAGGAGTGCTGCTAGTTCTGAAGAGCAGCTGTGTCCATTAATGATTTAGTGTTTTTCTAGGTATGAGAAAATGCAAGAAATTTGGCTCATAAAATTTTGTCCTGACAATGTATATTTGGAGGCCTATTCTGCCACTTTTTCCCGGAGCATTGAGTACCTCATTCCTTGTCTCTAGCCTGAAATCTTTTCAGTTTTGTTGAAGATCAAAAGCTGCAGCGGCTAGTTTCTTTGTTTCTGCTTGTAGAACCAGATAGTAAGGGACAATTTTTAGTCGACAACTTACATTGTGATGTTTCTATGCTTCTGAGCCTTTTAAAAGACATTCCCGTTACCATCTGGATGAGATGGGGAGGGAGGTGAGAGGGGTTTCAGGATGGGGAACACATGTACACCCATGGTGGATTCATGTCAATGTATGGCAAAACCAATACAATATTGTAAAGTAATTAGCCTCTAATTAAAATAAATAAATTTATATTAAAAAAATAAAGACAATTCCGATATTCTTAGCCTTTACTAGTCTTTTTTTTTTTACATTTTTTTCTTATTTAAAAAATAATATATACACACTTTTAAAAAAGTGGTATTGCAAGTTTTATATTACTAATAAAATTATTAGTAGCAATAGTAATATAAGTAATATTTTATTTTTATGGTAAAATAACAAATTTATATCTCGTCTTAATTTTCACCTTCTTGTCTTTTGTGTTAAGCTGCCTAATCTCTTTATAAGACTGTTTCTGAAAAAAAAATGCATGCCACTTTGCAGATTGGTAAAACATTTCCATTGTTGTCAGGTGCTATGGCTTATCACTTGAGTCACATGAACTTAAAATTTTAGTCAACTAAATAGTATTATTTAGTATTTAGTGTGACCCATGAACTAGGCTAAGTGGTTTGTGGGATCTTTTAATTCTCACAATGAATCGATGATTTAGATATTGTCATTGCTATTACTGCTATCATCATCATTGCGCCCATTTATAGATGAGGAAGTGGCAGCAAGAAAGATTGTGTCACTGAAGTCCCTCAGGTAATGAGTGCAGTGTTAGGAGCTGAGCTCTGGTATCAGACTCAAAAGCCTGTCCTCTTACCAATTCAGCTGCAATTTCCAGCTCAGCATCGCTCCCACCTTGTCTGAATTTACTTTGTTAACTCAGAAGACATTCTGTATCACAAAGCAATTTTTGGAGCCCTTGTATCTGATTTGAGAAACTTGTGATAGAATGAACAGCTGTGTGAATACGGCTTTAAGTTTTTCCTCCTATGAATTTTTCCTATTTATGTCTATAAATAACCTTGGAACAAACTCTTTATGCATAAACCATTTCATGAATAATTGATATAATATGTGTGTAAACCCCAATGCTACCTACAGGGTCAGCATATTTTAGTCATTTTTGAGTGTCTGAAGATCCATTTTTCAATGAACATTCCTTGATGCAGGCCTCATGTATCCCTATGTGATCTTAGAGGCACATGCCTCTGTCTGGCAATTGACCTGGCTTGGTGGTACTATTATACTCTGCCTGATCTGAAGATTAAGCAACTGGTACAACACACATGACTATAATTCTACTGAGTACAATTCAACATTCCTTTACATCTGAAGGTCAAAATGAGATTGTCAATCAATGCTCAGTTAAGAGCTCAGCAATTTTTTTCACTCTCTGGCATCCTCTGCAGGCAATATTTAGGGCTAGTAGGACTGAACTAAGAGCTTGGGAAAGGCAGGCACTGAGAGCATGATAGATTGTGTGTTCATGTGTCTGTGTGTGCTGGCCTGCATGCATATGTAAATTTTATCATATTGTTCAAGGTCTTGGGAAATTATGTATCATTTAAATTATAGAGGTTTTTAGAAAATCCATTCAGGATTATGACTTATCAGGACCTCATTGTATCTAGCTTTACACTTGCTGAATAAAATCAAAGGGAAAGTAAAAAGCTTTCCACCTGATGAGGTGTTGGATTTCAAAAGGGATTTTTCTAGTACAAGATTTGCATGATATTGATTAATTGTCTTCTGTTGCACCATTCTATGTCACAGAACACATAAAGTAGCAGACATAGATACTGTTCAGGTAGAAAACTTCCTAATGACATACACACATTTATGTGTTTACTTACTCATTTACTCATTTCACACTTCAACAATATGTTGGGCTCAAATTAGGTAATAGCGTTCTAGTTACTTGTAATAAAAAAATAAGATGAGATACGAGACTTTGAAGAGATTATGATTTTATAAGAGATCAGACATGTAAGGAAACAATTGCAGTGGGGTGTAATTAGTTATAATGCCTGTCTGTACAAGATACATATGGGAACATTTTCCCCTATTGGTATGAATATTTCATAAACATCATTTTCAATGGTGGCTTAATAAATTTTAAGTTAAATATTTCATTATATTCCAGACCATTTATAAACTTTTGGAAAGTATTGTTTTTACCCTAATGTTTAACTATTATAAATGGCATTTTGGTGAACATTTTGTTTTTTAATTCCTACATTTCCCCTTTGCATAAAGAATTAGGATAGTTATTGTTGAATCTCAAAGGATATCAAAATTTTAAGACTCATGATACATGTTAGGAATTGCTTAAGTAGTATGAATTTATATTCTCCTATAATTATATGAATTTGTCCATTTCACTGAATCCTTGAGTTACATAGTATCATGATTTTATAGACTATATATTGTAGTATGGCTTCGAAAAATCCTTGATAATTAGATAAATGAAAATGGTATTTGTTCTTATTTTCTATTTTTTGGGTTATTGAAAATTTTCACATTTGCTGTTATTGAGTTACATTTCCTTTCTCCGTTTGCCTTTTTCTATATATAGTTTCTGTTAAAGTATTAGTAATTTACTTATTGATTTCATGCATTTTTTAAGCATTAACAAAATTAACCATTGACCATCATATGTGCTTCAAATGAGTTATTATTAACCTTCACAAACAGAACCACACAAGGTAACATTTGTTTCTTTCCTAAAATGTTCCAAGAAATACAAAGACTAAGCCTAGTCTTGTTGGGGGAGGGCAGACTTCGTCACTAATCACATTAAAATGTGTATATATTCAGGAGAAGATGGTGAATGTAGTGTTCTGAGGGAGAAAAAGAAGGAACTTTCTGCAATGTGTTGAAAATACGCTTTTGTGCTCAACATTCATTTCGATTTGACTCAAACAGTTCACCATATCTGAAGAGTGTCCTTTGTGTGGCTGTGTGTGACATAAAGGGGGGAAGTTCTTCATCTTTGAATAAGGCTCAGGTTTTCTCTGCTCACTGTTTAATCTCCTTTTGTGTTTGGAGAATCCCTTATCTTTTTTGGGGGGCGGGTATAGTTGGAGCTGATGGAATTCCAGTTGAGCTATTTCAAATCCTGAAAGATGATGCTGTGAAAGTGCTGCACTCAATATGCCAGCAAATTTGGAAAACTCAGCAGTGGCCACAGGACTGGAAAAGGTCAGTTTTCATTCCAATCCCAAAGTAAGGCAATGCCAAAGAATGCTCAAACTACTGCATAATTGCACTCATCTCACATACTAGTAAAGTAACGCTCAAAATTCTCCAAGCCAGGCTTCAGCAATACGTGAATCATGAACTTCCTGATGTTCAAGCTGGTTTTAGAAAAGGCAGAGGAACAAACAGAGATCAAATTGCCAACATCTGCTGGATCAGAAAAAAAGCAAGAGAGTTCCAGAAAAACATCTATTTCTGCTTTATTGACTATGCCAAAGCCTTTGACTGTGTGGATCACAATAAACTGTGGAAAATTCTGAAAGAGATGGGAATACCAGAGCACCTGACCTGCCTCTTGAGAAACCTGTATGCAGGTCAGGAAGCAACAGTCAGAACTGGACATGGAACAACAGACTGGTTCCAAATAGGAAAAGGAGTACGTCAAGGCTGTATATTGTCACCCTGCTTATTTAACTTCTATGCAGAGTACATCATGAGAAATGCTGGGCTGGAAGAAGCACAAGCTAGAATCAAGATTGCCTGGAGAAATATCAATAACCTCAGATATGCAAATGACACTACCCTTATGGCAGAAAGTGAAGAGGAATTTAAAAGCCTCTTGATGAAAGTGAAAGTGGAGAGTGAAAAAGTTGGCTTAAAGCTCAACATTGAGAAAACGAAGATCATGGCATCTGGTCCCATCACTTCATTTCAAATAGATGGAGAAACAGTGGAAAAAGTGTCTGACTTTTTTTGGGGCTCCAAAATCACTGCAGATGGTGATTGCAGCCATGAAATTAAAAGACTCTTACTCCTTGGAAAGAAAGTTATGACCAACCTAGATAGCATTTTAAAAAGCAGAGACATTACTTTGTCAACAAAGGTCCATCTAGTCAAGGCTATGGTTTTTCCAGTGGTCATGTATGGATGTGAGAGTTGGACTGTGAAGAAGGCTGAGTGCCAAATAATTGATGGTTTGAACTGTGGTGTTGGAGAAAACTCTTGAGAGTCCCTTGGACTGCAAAGAGATCCAACCACTCCATCCTAAAGGAGACCAGTCCTGGGTGTTCATTGCAAGGACTGATACTGAGGCTGAAACTCTAATACTTGGGCCACTTCATGTGAAGAGTTGACTCATTGGAAAACACTCTGATGCTGGGAACGATTGGGAGCAGAAGCAGAAGGGGACGGCAGAAGATGAGATGGCTGGATGGCATCACCGACTTGATGGACATGAGTTTGAGTGAACTCTGGGAGTTGGTAATGGACAGGGAGGCTTGGCATGCTGCAATTCATGGGGTCGCAAAGAATGGAACATGACTGAGTGACTGAACTGACTGACTGGTAGTTGCTTTACAATGCTGTGCTAGTTTCTGCTGTAAATCAAGGTGAATCAGCTGTATGTATACATACACCCCCTTCTCCTTGAGTTTCTTTCCCATCCCACCCCCATGCCATCCTCTAGGTCCTCACAGAGCACTGAGCTAAGCACCCTGGGCTATACAGAAGCCTCCCACTAGCTACAGTGTGTTAGTCGCTCAGTCGTGTCTGACTCTTTGCGACCCCATGGACTGTAGCCCACCAGGCTCCTCTGTACATGGGATTCTCTGGACAAGAATACTGAGGTGGGTTGTCATTCCCTTCTCCAGGGGATCTTCCTGATCCAAGGATCAAACCCGGGCATTGTAGGCAGATTCTTTACTGTCTGAGCCACCAGGGAGGTAGGTATGGCCTAGAAAGACTTGCCCAATGTAGAGGCTCACTGGTTTGCTCAGACTTGTTTTCTAGAGATGGAAAGCAAAGATTAGAGAAAATGAGCTTGTAATCCAAGGCTCTCCTGCAGCTACATGGTGGCAGAGCGGGGGCAGGAACTCTGTCTCTTAGTGCCCAACATTCTCCTCCTGGCACTTTTCCTCAGCCCTGGCACACTGATTTGTGTATTTCTGTGACTGGTTCTTGTTTGCTTAGGTCTCATCGATCAGATCCTGAGCCTCTTAGGGACAGATCCTTTGTCCTCTCTTAATCCCTGTAGTTTTTTTCTTTTTCCCACAATGCCATCTTGCACAGAGTCAGAAAGACGGTTTGCTTGACTAAGCACCTTGTGGGACTGGAGTGAAGTTCAGCGGAGTGTGTGAACAATAGATATGGTCAAAAGAAAATCAATGCAATTCAGTTAATCAAATATATATTATACTAGATGTGTGCTAAGTAGCTTCAAGTCGTGTCTGACTCTTTGAGACTCTATGGACTGTAACCCATCAGGCTCTTCTGTCCTTGGGATTCTCCAGGCAAGAATATTGGAGTGGGTTGCCATTTCCTTCTCCACCATTTCTACTATTCATAGTTTATGTATTTCCTAGCTGTCTATCTATTTATATGACAGCAACAAGGAAGACTTACATATTTAAAGCAGATAATGAATGAAATCATTTAACATTTTTTTCTGATTTAATACACTTCATACAAGTACGTCTATTAGAAGGTAGTGAGTTTGGCAGTCCCTTTACACTCCTCTTTGTAAAAATTATTAAAAAATCATTTGTGATGCCTTTAAGAAAAATAAAATTTTTAATGATTCTATAGGATTGATATATTAATTAAATATGAATATATATGCTAAAAGTAACATTAGCTCAATCCAACTAACCATTTGGGTAATAACAAACTGAGAGAAAGAATACTAAGGTTAATTATATACTTTTTCTATAGCTCTATAATTGCTTCATTCATTTTAATTTTGCATCAATGGGTAAACTTCTGGCAGTTTGAATCTCGTGGCTTCCTACTGTGCATCAGGAATAGCTCACACTCTTCTGATCTCCTGTAGAGAAGCTAGCCTAGGATTCAAGCCCAGTAGCCACACCAGAATAGTATGAGTAATTACTTGAATAATACTAAAGCGAAAAGCACTTAGGGACGCTTTTTTTTTTTTTTTTTTAACCTTTCTGGGCATGTATCCTTCAATGGGTATGAAAACGCTTGAACTATTTCTATTACAAATTTCAGTATTCCTACTACAGGAAAATATCAAACGTGATTTGATGATTGGTTTGGGGTATATACAAATTACCTTATTCAGAAATTTAATTTTTTTAACTTTTATAACTTTAATATATGGAGTATATTTACACAGAATTCTAATAATATGCACCCTACAATCTTCTCTGTTTTCACATTGAGATTCACACTCATAATATTTATTAGTCTAAGTTCTGGATCACACACAAATTAATTTGAATGAGCTAAGTGTTGCTTCTTGGTTTGAAATTTCAATATACAGAAGAAATACAAGAGAGTATTACTTATTAATGACTGTTAATGGCCTCTAACTGCACAGTATTTAGAGGAGTAATTACAGCCTTGTTTTGAAGTATAAACAGAAGATTATCCTTTCATATGTAAATTGGTATTTTCTGCTTGGACATAGGTAGCCTTCAATTTGTGACATTCTACAGTTCTCATTCTTCCCAGGTCATCTCATTAGGGCTCAGTAAGGCCAGTAGGCAGAGTGCAAATGGATGGAATTCAGGCTGGTTGTTTTCTGGCCAGACATGTGAGGGGTGTTCTAGCCTGCTCAGTTGATGAGCAGCAACTAAAAGCCAAGGGCAACAGCTGAGTAACTGCGTGGTTCTTTCACTTTTGTCTGTTAGGTCATAGGGAAGACCTACTGTGATATGAGCTGTGGCAGAAAGGAAAAAAAAAAGAGAAAGGCACCCAAAATTATCAGTCCTAGAAGAAGTGCCTGTATATAACCAGGAGACACTCTGGAGCTATTAAAATGCCCAAATTTACATTAAAAATAGCAGCTTAGTGAGGCAAACACCTGGCTTGCAAAGATGGCCACTATGAAAGAATTATAGTTAGGAGGGCAGGCTTTGGAGTTAGGGTACGTGGAACTGACTCCTCAGCTTCACCGCTCACTTTCTAAGGGAACTTGGATAAGTTATTTAAATATTTGCCACAGTTTGTTCATTATGTGACTCTCAATTACTCTTGTTCATCATGTAACTCATTGGCTGGTTGTAAATATTAGATAAGGTAATCCATGTCAAAACTTTAAAAAGAACCTGGTTCAATAAACTCTTGTAATTCTTCTTTTTATTACCTATAACATAAAATGTAATCACTAAAAGTAATCGCATAAACTCCTTAATAGTTTTTTACATTAGTTGGATATTTAAAATAAATAAATCTTGAGATGGAAGCAGCAATAAGTTATGATTAGGTTTACTTTGGTTCATAACATTTCTTCTCTGTGTGGTGTATTTGGAAAGAAAATGGAACTTGGGTTTGAATCCTGGTTTTAGCTACTACTTGGTAGCTGTGTGAACTTGACTAAGTGACTTGACCTCTCTTAGCAGCAATTTGTTTATTTTAACTACAAGTGTGATCCTACTTTTCTCAGTCCATTGATGTGAAGTCCAGCTGAGATAGCATGTTAAATGTTTATAGATCAAAATGACAACTGAACAGATATTTGCTCTTTTCCCTCTGGATCAAAATCAATACAATTTTACTTTAGTTTTGAACAATGAATATCAACCTGGAAAAGGAAATGGCAACCCACCTGGGAAAATTTACTTATGCCTGAGAATCCCAGGGACAGAGGAGTCTGGTGGGCTGCCGTTTATGGGGTCGCACAGTCGGACATGACTGAAGCAACTTAGCAGCAGCAACAGCAGGGAAAATTTTGTTGGAGGAGCCTGGAAGGCTACAGTCCATGGAGTTGCAAAGAGTTGGATACAACTCAGCAAGTTCCCCACCAACACCAATGAATATTGGAGTTCTGCATCTGATAAAGTAGTTTTACATTTACTTAATAAAAATGTCAATGTATGTATTTAATGTAAAAAATAAGAAAATCATATAAAGACAAAAATTACCTAAAATCATAATATTCAAAGAGAATAATTTTTGAGGTTTGGAAAATAATATTTCTTTCAGATACATCTCTGTTCATATATATATATATATTTATACTTATGTGTAGACTGTTGTAGAAATAGTTTCAAAAAAGACCTGTTGCTCTCTGGCTTGATTCTTTTCTCCTCATGAATGCATTTGTGGATAGCTTTCTGATTGAATATGTACAGATATACAATGCTCTTTTTAGTGACTGTATAGGATTCCACTATAAATTTCTAACAAAATTTGCTTAATCAGCACCCAATTGATATTAACTTCATTTTCAATTTGTCTCTATAAAGCAGTGTTTCCATGTTACATGTATATGTAACACACATGTACATGTATCTTCTTGTGTTCCAACAATTTACTCTATGTAAATTATGCCCATCATAGTGGACACGGTTTATATTCTGATGCACTTTTAAGTGCTTATACTTCTTGGCTAATTTGAGCAAATTAATATCATATTTTAAAATCATATTTTAAGAAAGTTTTTCACTCTGTAACATGGGGGGAGTCAGAGATCGGTGAAGAGTTGAAGGACTGGACCAGCAGTCCATGTCTCCTGCTTTGCATTCATTGCCCACAGGGGAGAATTAAAGGTGCTTTTGTACTAAGGTAGCTTCATGAAAGTAGGTTCCAAGGCGACCAAAAGACAGACACTGTAGCTTCTTTCTAGTGTAGATACTGACTATAAAGGATTATACAAAAAGAAAAGAAGACAACATTTTCTCAGAATGCTTTTCTAAATTTTTTTTTTTTCAAAACGTGTCCTGATTTCTCTTAGTACAGTCAATTCTTTTGAAAGACAACTTGAAAAAAATCTCCAGAGAATTTCTTTTAGATGTCAATATTTTTATTAAGGTGCTTCTTAACATTCTGATTTATTTCAGAAAAGTGTTATGGATTATGAATAATACACAGCTTATATACACTGGAACTGTTTATCAGTTCAGTTCAGTAGCTCAGTTGTGAAATGAAATGAAAATAAATGGAAGAGATGTACTGCCAAAGAATTTTTATGTTTGACCCATTTGACAATTAGAATTCTCTCAGTTCAATTCAGTTCAGTTGCTCAGTTGTGTCCAATTCTTTGCAACCCCATGGACTGCAGCACGCCAGGCTTCCCTGTCCGTCACCAACTCCCACAGTTTACTCAAACTCATGTCCATCATGTCAGTGATACCATCCCTTCTCCTCCTACCTTCAATCTTTCCCAGCATCAGGGTCTTTTCCCGTGTTTATACACATTAAATAATTAAAGCAATTATTTATTAAGTCTTTATAATGTGGCATCAGCATAATTAATTTAATTATCTCAATGATCTTACAACAAGTTTAGATTCATACTTAACTATGGAAAAAAAAAAAAAAAGAAAAACCTAAGCTCCAGAGAGTTTGAATAATTTCACTAAACTCATAGCAAGTGTGGTACAGCCACTTTTTCATAGCATACAATAAATTCCAGGATATTTGATATTACATTGTGATCATATTTATTTTTGTATTTGTCTGTTTATTAAAGCTTTGTATTATACAAGTAGCAGAGTTGATTAAATGTGATTTTTGTAGAATATTTTATTTAAAATTATGCTATATGGAATGTAACTACTTCTATGCCATGTTTTGAGGCAAAAGTAGATTCAACTGAAATCATTAGGACTTATTTATCTTTTTCTAGATGTAGCCCAGCATATATAAAAAGATAAAGGGAATTACATCTCTGTGTTTGCTAATGTGTATATATTTTACGTATATGCATGTGTGTATATAGGGCTTCCCAGATGGTGCTAGTGGTAAAGAACCTGCTTACCACTGCAGGAAATGTAAGATGCTGGTTTAATCCCTAGATCAGCAAGATCCCCTGGAGGAGAGCATGGCAAACTACTCCAGTATTCTTGCCTGGAAAATCCCGTGGACAGAGGAGCCTGGAGGGCTATGGTACACAGGGTCACAAAGAGTCAACCACAACTGAAGTGACTTTGCATGCACACATGCATGTATATACATAGACACATGCATACACATAAACATAAAGTATATTATCTAAAAATGTAGCTTTATCTTATGATTTTATTTGACAGACTGCAATTCACTTTATAGATTATATGTTTGGTAAGGGTTCAATTCAGTTCAGCCGCTCAGTCGTGTCCGACTCTTTGCGACCCCATGAATCGCAGCACGCCAGGCCTCCCTGTCCATCACCAACTCCCGGAGTTCACTGAGACTCACGTCCATCAAGTCAGTGATGCCATCCAGCCATCTCATCCTCTGTCGTCCCCTTCTCCTCCTGCCCTCAATCCCTCCCAGCATCAGAGTCTTTTCCAGTGAGTCAACTTTGTGCATGAGGTGGCCAAAGTACTGGAGTTTCAGCTTTAGCATCATACCTTCCAAAGAACACCCGGGGGTGATCTCCTTCAGAATGGACTGGTTGGATCTGCTTGCAGTCGAAGGGACTCGCAATTCTTCTCCAACACCACAGTTCAAAAGTGTCAATTCTTTGGTGCTCAGCCTTCTTCACAGTCCAACTCTCACATCCATACATGACCACAGGAAAAACCATAGCCTTGACTAGACGGACATTTGTTGACAAAGTAATGTCTCTGCTTTTGAATATGCTATCTAGGTTGGTCATAACTTTCCTTCCAAGGAGTAAGCGTCTTTTAATTTCATGGCTGCAGTCACCATCTGCAGTGATTTTGGTAAGGGTAGGAACACAAAATTGTTGCTGAATAAATATATTGAACTTAACTGTACTGCACTGCCAGTAAATGAGTTGTCAGAGATGTCTTCTCTATTTAGCTAAAGTTTAACCTTTAACTATAACATATTAACTTTTATAATTGTCTTTGTTCTGTTAAAAAATGGCAAATTGATAGCATGTACATTGATAGTAAGAGCATCTCAAATGAATTAATTATTTTGAAAAATAAATTTCTATAAGCCATCTATAAGTGATATAAGCAAATATCAGACTGGGATCTAATTCACCATATTTGTTTATTTCTTGCCACTGATACTCATTAAACTTACTGTGTCACTTGTGTACAGTCCATATGAGATCAAATATAGGATTGTGGATAGTCTTATAGGTGTCTGTATAGGGTATAAAGTGTCTGCTCTGAAGCTGGACTACCTGGGTACAAATCTTAATCCTACGAAAAGGTTATATGGGTAAATTGCTTCAGCTCTCCATGCTAGCTTTACAAATGGTAAAAATAATAGCAATCACTTGATAGGGTTACTGTGAGGATAAATAAGTTAATATAGTAATATGCTAAGCACAGTGCTTGGCTCAAAGGATCCATAAAAATTAGTCTCCTAAAAGACCATCTTTTATTTTTCTTTCTTCCTCACTCTGCAAACTAAAAACGGTGGTCTGTGAAACACTTGCACAATTTTCTACTTTTCCTACTTCCGCATACTAGCAGCAATGTCTTTGAATCTTATTATTACAATTAAATTATTTTCTTTGTATGATCATTGCAGAGGAAATATAATGTGGAACAAAGTGCAGAAGCTTTAGAATCAGAAAGAGTTATATTCAAAATCTGAATGATAATTTACTTTTTCTATGACTTGGGAAAGTTACTAAGCACAGTGTCTAACAAAACAAAGAAAAGTTAGGTCTTACTTTGTACCTAACCAGTATCTAGGTACAAGAACTAAGCCATGATAGATGCTCACAAAACTGTTTCCTCTTAAACAGCTGTGAAATTCTTAATGGCAGGAACATGTCTTATTTGCCTGTGAGTTCAACTGGATTTTAGTTTAGGACCACACAAGTATCTAATTTTGCTTAGTTTTATTATGGTTTAAATCAAATTGACACATTCACCCAGGTTATCTGGCATAAAGCTGGATCCTGGGGATCAAGTGATATCCTTGGTACCATGCCCTACTTTGTTTCTCTCAATTAACTCTAGTTTTAGGAAAGTACGCCTTCCTTTGTGGTCAGACAATACAGACTCTTATATTTTCCTGTCAACAACTGCAATGGAAAGAGAACACCCTTTTCCCCCAAAATCATAACCAATGTCCAGACTTGAATACCATTGGCCTTTATTTCTTAGGCTTTTGTGTTTCCCTAGAACCAGAAATTTGAGATCCACAGTCAGGAAGTGTTTTCTCTCTAGGAAAATGGTTCTCCAATCAGGAAAAAAAAAAAAAAAAAAGAGAGGATGCTGTTGCACTGCTCTACAGATACTAAATTGAGACCTATCCTGTAACTGACTGTTTATTCTGCTAGTACTTCTATACAATCTCATATTCTATCTTAATGTCATCAGAGAAAATCTCCTTCATCCACTCCCAGCCACTGACCATTACTCTAAGATGACCAGATTAAACAGCTGAAATTCCATTTATGTGGCAGAGAGACCATGGACAGCAGGTCTGGAAAGGCATTGGAGGAATAGCTGCTGTGGCTGGTACTGGGATAAAGTTCAGATAACACTCTGGGTGTCCACTTTCACGTAGGTTGATAATAATTGCAGAGCAATAGGGTTAAAGGAAATTGAAAGAAAAAGGTCTTCATTCTACAGGCTATTGTAGCTGTGGGTATAGAGAGGATTTCATTCATTCAACACAGATCTGAATGCCTACCATCTGTTAGACCTGGTTCTTTTTTGTTGATCTGATGGACATCTAGTTCTAATGTTATAATATGTTTTAGTACTTCTTTTAGTCAAAGCACTTTTGACAATATTTTGTCATACATTAATTTACATGTTTGTTTAAGGCCATGTTAAATAAATTACATTAAAGTCAAACAGATTATCGGCTTGTTCTTCAGTCTATACCAAAATTTCTTAACTTGGCCATTTTTTTTAAAATTTTATTTTATTTTTAAACTTTACATAACTGTATTAGTTTTGCCAAATATCAAAATGAATCCGCCACAGGTATACATGTGTTCCCCATCCTGAACCCTCCTCCCTCCTCCCTCCCCATTCCATCCCTCTGGGTCGTCCCAGTGCACCAGCCCCAAGAATCCAGTATCGTGCATCGAACCTGGACTGGCAACTCATTTCATACATGATTAACTTGGCCATTATTAACATTTTGGGCAGAATAGTTCTTGCCTGTGAAGGCTTGTCCTGGGCACAGTAGGATGTTTAGCAGAACCCTGGCCTTACTCACCAGATAACCAGGAGCATCCCACCTTCCTCACCTTTCCCAGTTTCACAAGCAAAAATGTCTCCAGATGTTGACAAATGTCTTCTGAAAGGCAAAGTTGCTCCTGGTTGAAAACCACTGGTCTGCACTCAGCACACAGCACAGAGCATGACCCGGGATAAGTATCAACTATTACTTATTTAATTGGCATATAGTTGCTGTGCAATGATGTGTTAGCTTCTGCTGTACAGCAAAATGAATTGGTTGTACATTTACATATATCCGCTCTTCCGTGGATTTCTTTTCTGTTTAGGTCATTATAGAGCGCTGAATGGAGTTCCCTGTGCTATACAGGAGGTTTAGTTATCTATTTTATACATAGTAGTATGCCAATCCTGATCTCCTAATCCATCCCATCCCCTCTTCCCACCTTGGTTTCTGCAACTTGTTCTCTATATCTGTGTCTCTATTTCTGCTTTGCAAACAAGTTCATCTATACCATTTCTCTCTCTCTTTCTCAAAGTCGCTTAGTCATGTCCAACTCTTTGGGACCTCATGGACTGTAGCCTACCTGGCTCCTCTGTCCATGGAGTTCTCCTGGCAAAAATACTGGAGTGGGTTGCCGTTCCCTTCTCCAGGCTTCCCAGTGGCACTAGTGGTAAAGAATCCGCCTGCCAGTATTCTTGCTTGGCAGTTTCCTATGGACAGAGAAGTCTGGTGGGCTATCATCCCTGAGATCACAAAGAGTCAGACACGACTAAGCACACATTATTATATATTGTTATACCATTTTTCTAGATTCCACATGTATGAATTAATAAACATATTTGGTTTTCTCTTTCTGACTTACATCACCGTGTGTGATAGTCTACGTCTATCCATGTCTCTGCAGTTACTTATTTTAAAAATGAATCTTTTCTCCCAACTCAAACACTGTAATATTTTGTAGTCTACTTCCAGCTCTTCAAACCCAACAAAGGTAAACACCCAAGGGTGAAATACAAACCGTGATGGAATGAAACCTTTAGTAAGTTGTTCTTTTTGGCATTTTATTTTTGTTGGTTGTGCTTGCTTGTTTCTCTTTTTATCATGATGGATTATGTTGACTTTAGACTATATTAGATATTTTATTCCAGTCACTCTATTGTTTTGCTTTTGTATATTGTTTCCCAATCTTTAATTTTCTCTAAAAGAGTGCTTCAAACCTCTTTGAAAATTGAACAGGGAAGTTTTATGGCTATAACTTAGCAGGAATTCATTTTTATACTTTATTTTTGATGAGCCTGGCGTGGACACACATATAGACAGAAAATAAAATGGTATTATTTTAATTGACTGTCGCTCTTTTCTATTTCATATTTAATGGGCAGCAGCAGTCAGCAGAATTCTTGTGCTGAGCTAGTTGCTTCAAAACCTTGGGAAGCATTTAACAACGCAGATACCTGGGTCCTAGTTTCAGAGTTTCTTATTCAATTTTTTTGGACTGGAATCAGGAAATTGTTGATTCCTTAAAACAAACAAACAAACAAACAAACAAAAAGCAGGGGATTCAGCTATGTGTAGCTTACATTAGGAAACATTGGTAATGGATTCTCCAGATAAGATGTTCTTTCTCATCTGAAGTCTTTCATTAAGGAGTATTTTCATTCCTTCTGTGACCTTCAACCAGTTTGTGCCCAAAGCTGTGCTGTCAATTCGTTGCCTGCTAGGAACAAAGTAAGTGCTAAAACATGTTAGTGGCCTATTGAAAAATCAGTTTGTTTCTCGCTACTTGCAGTTACAATGCACGTTTAATTATGTTTTTATGACAATGGCAGTTTGTGTCCCTTGCTGCCTTTAATGACTGCAGGAAGTGAATTGCAGTTCTTTGTGTCCCTAATTGGATCATGGACAGAACAATTACCTGCTTGCTGACTTAATTTTCCACTGACCTCCTGGGCTGCTTTCAGAACTCCTTCTGGCACCATGGTCACTAATGTTTGCAAGTGCAAACCTTTAGTACATAGAAGGACAAGTTCCTTTCAAAATCTGACTTCCCATACAGCCCTGTTATGGACTTCCCAGGTGGCACAGCGGTCAAGGATCTGCTTGCCAATGTAGGAACACAGTTTCGATTCCTGGATTGGGAAGGTCCCCTGGAGTAGGAAATGGCAACCTATTTCAGTATTCTTGCTTGGAAAATTCCATGGACAGAGGAGTCTGGTGGGCTACAGTCCATGGGGTTGCAAAGAGTCAGACATGACTGCTGCTGCTGCTGCTAAGTCGTGTCAGTCGTGTCTGACTCTGTGTGACCCCATAGACGGCAGCCCACCAGGCTCCCCCGTTCCTGGGATTCTCCAGGCAAGAACACTGGAGTGGGTTGCCATTTCCTTCTCCAATGCATGAAAGTGAAAAGTGAGAGTGAAGTCGCTCAGTTGTGTCCGACTCCTAGTGACCCCATGGACTGCAGCCCACCAGGCTCCTCTGTCCATGGGATTTTCCAGGCGAGAGTACTGGAGTGGGGTGCCATTGCCTTCTCCCCAGACATGACTAAGCACAACCATTTTGTGGAGACCAGCCTGAATTATGGATGTAACATTTACCCTCATTTCTTCTAGGATTTCTTCTAAAACACAACTGTAAAGCTGTTGCCTTCCTCGTGTATTAGTCTAGCTTCACTCAGATGCTGGCCTCCAAATACAGATATCTGACATTCTACTGATTTGCACATTTGCATGAGTCATTATAATTCCTAGTGGGTGCTTTGGGCTCCCAGTTCATCTAAATGAGGCTGGCTTTTTCCTTGAATGCCATGACTCACTTCTCATTACTTTTCTCATCAACTGCAAATTTATATTAGAACAACTTTTATAAGTAATCTGCCTGTGGTGTTTATTTTTCTTTTCCAGAAAACCTTATGGGGGAAAGATGATCATCCTCTATATTCTTACCCTGAACCTGCTTTTTCTCCTTCTCAGTTTGATGAAATGTAATATCCAGTTACTTTGAAGTCAACCCACCTGGCAATGTCCATCTAGGAACATTCTAGGAATAAGAGCTGATGTAACCTCTCATTTTGGGCTCACATGTGTTAGTGTAATACACCAGGGGACCCATCTGTCTGAGGAAGGCTAATGACTTCTCCCTGTTTCTATGCCTGTCCAGTTTATCCTCATGGTCTGTCGCTTTGGATCATCTAGATCATTTTACAATAACTATAATTGACTTTTTGGCTCAAGTGTCCCAAACTCTCTCTCCTCTAAATGTATCTAATACATATTGTCTAATCATGAAAAATTTGGCATTTGCTTAGAATTGTTCCATGTTGCCTAAATGTTTATATACTTTACCAATCCCATGTGATAGAATTGCATTTCTTCACATAGCAAGGTACTCTTAACCAGTGTTAATTCTACCACATTTGTAATATTAATCAAGAAACTAACACCCAGGGAAGTGAAATAAACTGCCCAGGCCACATTAGCAGAGAGTAGCAGACTCAGGTCTCTGTTATTTCCTGGTCCAAACATCTTTGGCTGATACTTAAAATCTAACCAACATTTATTCAAGGTAGGCTACATACCACCAGGGGCTGTTCTGAAACCCAATGAGTATGCTTCTTTTCCTCAAATGTAGTAAAAGCTTTACTGTAGATTCTGTGAAATGGAGTTGTGATCTCTGAGATTCTGACTTTAGGATGAACGAATCCAAGCTAGGCTTTTAGCTAAATTCTTGGAATGTTGAAGTTTATGACAACATTTTACACACTTAAAAAGTGTCATGTAGTGAAAAACATAGATATATAAGGGCCTATTTATACTACATCAGAGAAGGCAATGGTACCCCACTCCAGTACTCTTGCCTGGAAAATCCCATGGACAGAGGAGCCTGGTAGGCTGCAGTCCCTGGGGTCGCAAAGAGTCGGGACACGACTGAGAGACTTCACTTTCACTTTTCACTTGCATGCATTGGAGAAGGAAATGGCAACCCACTCCAGTGTTCTTGCCTGGAGAATCCCAGGGGTGGCAGAGCCTGGTGGGCTGCCGTCTGTGGGGTTGCACAGAGTCGGACACGAGTGAAGTGACTTAGTAGTAGTAATTTATACTACATAGTTATTATTCAAATTGCCAATGGTATGTATAAACTGTTTGGGTTTTTCCAATGGCTCAAGAGGTAGAGTCCACCTGCCAAGCAGGAGACATAGGTTTGATCCCTGGGTTGGGAAGATTCCTTGGAGGAGGAAACGGCAACACACTCCAATATTCTTGCCTGGAAAATCCCATGGACAGAGGAGCTTGGTGGGCTATGGTCCATGGGGTCACAAAGAGTCAGAACGACTGAGCATGAACGCATGAGAACACAGTTGTTTTCTCCATAGCACTTCAGTCAGTTCAGTTCAGTCACTCAGTCATGTCCGACTCTTTGTGACCCCATGAATCGCAGCATGCCAGGCCTCCCTGTCCATCACCAACTCCCAGAATTCACTCAGACTCACATCCATTGAGTCAGTGATGCCATCCAGTCATCTCATCCTCTGTTGTCCCCTTCTCCTTCTGCCCCCAATCCCTCCCAGCATCAGAGTCTTTTCCATAGAGTCAACTCTTTGCATGAGGTGGCCAAAGTACTGGAGTTTCAGCTTCAGCATCATTCCTTCCAAAGAACACCCAGGGCTGATCTCCTTCAGAATGGACTGGTTGGATCTCTTTGCAGTCCAAGGGACTCTCAAGAGTCTTCTCCAACACCACAGTTCAAAACCATCAATTCTTTGGCGCTCAGCTTTCTTCACAGTGCAACTCTCACATCCATACATGTCCACTGGAAAAACCATAGCCTTGACTAGACGGACCTTTGTTGGCAAAGTAATGTCTCTGCTTTTCAATAGCAGAATGCTAAAAACTAGATAACCACTCAATAATGCTTATTAGATGAAGGAAGTGCTGTTTCTACTTAATATCCAAATTTAAAGAGGCAAAGATGCCATTTTTCCTAAATTGGCTTTTAAATAAAGATGAAGATCTACAATTAGGAAGCTAAATAGGAGCATTTATTAGGAAATGAGTAAATCCATTGATTATAGGGAAGCAATTACTAACCCATGATGCCAAGGCAAGGAAACACAAGGTTGTGCCAAATTAACAGATTTACTACCTAATAAAGCTAAAAGAAAGTTAACTCAGTGCATTTAGTGAAAGCCAGTAAACTAACACATAATTAGACTCAACAGTTAACAAAGGATATTGGGCATTTTACCATGGTTAAGAAACTATAAACTATGACCGATGGGGCTCAAGAGTGTTTCTGTGCCACTTTGATAGTGGGGGCAGGCAAAGGTGATGGTTTCCACATCCAGAAGAGGTTAAATAGGAAGAATGCAATTAAGAGAAGGGGGTGACAATAGAGGAATAAAAGAAAATAGCAGAAGGACACTTTAAAGAATGTTCCAGCAACCATGAACCCAGGTAGCAGCAATGACAGCAGAGTGTTAGGTATTTCCTAATGGGGTTTCTATTGCCTCCTTGAGGAAGGTGATCCTGCCTTTAAAGTTGAAGAATACAGCCCAGTGGATGGTCTTTTTTGGACACTTCAAGAGAATCAGGGCAAGAAATCTAACTACTGCCAAGAACTTACCTTTGCATAAATATTTTCTCCTAAGGTTTCTGGGAATGGAGTTTATATAAAAGTAGGGTTAAATAGACATAATTTTCATGGACATAAACAAAGATTTGGGACATAAGGAAGAATAGACCAATATTAATCTGAAATTCCTGGTAGTTGGTTACTAAACAAGCAGCACTTAGCTTTCCTTAGCTTAAACATAAATTAAAAAAAGAAAGACAGAAAATAGCGATTCTAAAGAAATATTCCAGATTTCACTCACCATGCTATTTTGGTCAACTGTATAATTTTTTCTACATTACAAACTACAGCTCTGGTAGCACACAAAAAAAAGGGGTTTGTGGGCTCACTTCTAGATTATATTTAACAAAGCTAGTAAGAAGATCTTCATGGATAACTACACATAACCAAAGAATGTTTTCTCAAGGGACCGTGGGCATTTATTCAAAGTTTGCTTATTCTGGTGTTTTTTTTTTTTTTTTTTTTTTTTAGCCTAATGCCCTCTTGAGTCAGACTGACTTAACTAGTAGGTTCCAGAGGGATCTCTCTCACTTGTTCAACAGAAGGCATCTTATGACTTATAGCCCAACAGAGTTAAGGTGACACTTTAACATTGCGTTTAAATTATGGATCCCAGTGATTGTGATGTGTTGTGTTAAAACCACATAGGCATACCAAAGCAAGCAAACATAAAACACAGTTTAATTTTGAGTCTATGTGGGTTATAAAGTTACTTTGAAAACTTTTCAGAATTGTTTTAGCACTGAGCTGAGTGACCTAAGTCTTTTGACTCCTCAGAAATGTCTATGGCTACGCTGTTGTTCCCTCAGGTTCCTGGGACCTGGGACTTCATCTTTAGGCTGGCCAGTTTAGCCTCACATGGTCTTGAGAGGGAAGAGTTTCAATACAAAATTCCTCCTTTCAAATATAAAAGGCTGTTTTGGATTTCAGAACCAGATGGGTTGTGTAAAAATGGCTGTAAGAGGTCTCGAGCTGACAGTGAAAGCAGCGTGGTCATATACGTTCACTGTGAGGCCGCTGGCCGACAAAACTGCATTGACATTAGTAGGTCATTCTTGGTATGGTCACAAATAAGAGCTGAGAGAATGGTCCCTTGATTCAGAAAAAACTTTCCTGTGCTTTATTAATGTGATTCTGAATGAAAATATCTGTTCAGTTCAGTTCAGTCACTCAGTCATGTCTGACTATTTGCTACCTCATGGACTGCAGCACGCCAGGCCTCCCTGTCCATCACCAACCACTGGAGCTTGCTCAAACTCATGTCCATCAAGTTGGTGATGCCATCCAACCATCTCATCCTCTGTTGCCCCCTTCTCCTCCTGCCTTTAATCTTTCCCAGCATCAGGGTCTTTTCCAATGAATCAGTTCTTTGCATTAGGTAGCCAAAGTTTTGGAGCTTCATTATATCTGTTATGAATTAAAATATCTGTTTATAATATCTGTTATGAAGTATTGGAGCATTCATAATACCTATTAAGAATTTCTAATTTCTTATAACTGGAGTTTTGTGAGAAAATTGAATCAACTTGGAATTAAAAACAAAACAAAACTGTGGAATGACTCTTGCACAGCTAGGGAAGGTCTTAGAATGTTTGCATTTTCATAAGAGAGCATTAAGAACAAGACCATTAATACACTAACACTTAACTAGAGATGTTTATTTTAAATCAAGTCTAGTATCTACTTTAACAGGAGAATGCTAAGTATGAAGCTATTATCATATAAATGTTTAACAAGGAACAGAAAAAGCCAACACTTACCTTTAAAATGCATTCACAGCAGAACTATCTTCTCACAAATTGTAGTTTCATGGTTTATGGTGTATGTAATGGAAAAAAATCTGAAAAAGTCAATTTGACCACTGGAGGGCTCTAACTTTAGTTAAGAACAAAATAGAAATCTATTATATGGCCCAGGGATTTTTAGTTATAAATCAATGTCCTTAGAATACAATGTTGAGGATTAATTTATTAACTAATCTATTCATTCAAAGATACTGATTAATTGTCTTCTGTGTATCAGGCCCTGGCTAAAGTAGGTATATACCTACAAATAGAAAGATAGGAAATAGTTAAGCTGAAAGCAAGGGCATATGTTTGTAAAGTACTCCTAGAGTGAAAAATTTTCCCCAAGTGTAAAGAATGGTATTCCTAATCATATGGAGAAGAAACATTGTATTGCTAACGTCAGTCATTTGACAAAAGTGCTTCAACATTGTTATGAACCAAGCAAAATGGCTAATCCCTAGAATACAATAAAACAGATAAACCCCATGTTTTTACAGTGAATATAGTCTTATTGGGAGGACCAAAAATAAACCTATAATTAAAGTAATGTATGAGTGGGAGGTCACAGGACAACTCAGTATTGTGTGAGCGGTCATAGCAGGGATGTCTACCTAGTCCAGGGAATGTCAGCAAAGACCTTCCAGGGGAAATATGGCATCACTTTCCAAACTAAGGAATTCCATATCAGATAATTTTACATCATGTTATATAGCCTGCAGGGCCCGCATTGATCTTTGTTGGCCTGTGCTATTAAATATTACGTAGAAGAAAGAAATTAGCAGCTATCTTGCCTCTTTAGAGTGAATCACAGATTCACAGGGTTAATACTGACAAGCAGAATCTGATGTCAATGAGGCAGGATCTACATCAATCACAAGGTCTCTGAGAACCTGGTGGTCTATAGCCTGCTCCATAGACTGAGAAATGATAAAATAGATTGTGAAGTTATGATTCTTAGGTTTTCCTTGCTAAGAAGTGATAACCTAAGCATGCTATAGTGATATGAAATAGAGAGATGGCTAATACGTAGCACTGTGCCCTGAACATGTAATGACCAGTTGATGATGGGGAAGACAGGATAATGGTGGTAAGGGTGCATATCATGAGGAATAAGCTAATGGCGTCTGTTTGTGACTCTTAGGTACTCTACCCCAAAAGTAATTTCTAAGGTTTTTCTTCAAGCTCTCTTTGACTGCCAGGGAAACGTTTACAAAGCAAATTTCAATCTTTATTGATTCAGTCTCTATTCAGACTCTTTGCCTTTACTACTTCTTCTAGAACATTCTAACTTGAAAGGAAGGCTAGTTGCTTGTTTTGGAGTATCTGGAATGTCAAACTAGAACCATATCAAACATTAATACAAACTCAAGTTTGCAGTGGTTCTCAGTGTCCTTTAAAAACTCAAGCCTGTCTCCTCAACTTGTGAAGGTTGACCATCCTTGCTTCATTCTCAAGAGGGAAAAGGTTCTACCAAGGATCAAAAGAAGAAATCCTAGAATTAAAATGGGGAGCTCTATATATCACAGTGGATTTCTTCTCAAACTGACAATGTTTAAGTTTTAAGCAAAATAAAGTGCCAGTTAATCTGAAACTCAAAAAAAAAAAAAAAAAAAAAAAAAAAAGAGGGAAAAGGAAATAACACTTCTGAGCATGTGCTAAATGCCAGCAATATTGACTTGTTAGCAAAAACATCTCATAAGGCAAGTTGTCCTCATTTTACATAGGACTTAATTGAGATCCAGAGAAGCTAAATCATAAGCTCAAGTTCATATGCTCATATTGATAATACATGGAGGAGTCTGGAAGAGAAGCCAAGAAAGCCTGAGTTCAATATTCATTATTTTGCCTAAGTTTGTGCTAAAAGCTCATTTTATATAGTTATTGTGAAAAAGCTTGTCAGTCATGCTGGCATTACACAGCTTAGCACAACTGAAGACTTTTTATTTTATAATGTGGTTAAATGTATTTATATGCTGACTGGATACTATAAGGCTTAAAATACTCCTCTTTTGCGTATTAGATATGATTGGAGATTCCAGTTCATTCATGTCCTTAGTGTGTTTTTAGGTCATCAAATCAACTTAAAATATGCACCCGTCAGTATATGTAAAATAAATCATGAGTTTTAATGATAAGTTGTTAGATGATGTATATTATTGAAAATTCATTTTGCTGCATAACATAAAGCATGGTTGGATGTATATGAATATGCCTTCAAGTTTACCAACATAACTCAGCATTTTCTAATTATATTCTGACAGTTATCAGTTCTTTCTATTCAGTGGATAATGGGCTGCCTTGAAAGTAGTCCTTTAGTTATGGACAAATAATTAATAGATATATTGATGTATGAATTATTCTTATTGTGCCATTTATAATGTCTATAATTTGATTATAAACTTACAGCATTGAAAATGTTTCAAGCCAATGATTACAGCATTATCTAACTGGATAGTCTTGACTGAATTTCCTAGGCAACTATGACTATCTTCCAAAGACATTATGCTATAATTTGAAAGGAGTGTATGGGAAGAATCCAGTCCTCACATATTCAGCTAATAAAGAACAGCACTTCTGTGTCATTTTCTAATGGCTGCTTTGAAGTTTAGTCTGTAATTTCTTTCTCCTTCCATTGTATGGTTACACTTCAATGTCTGATTATGGAACTTCAGAAACAAGTGAATGGTTGATTAGTTGAGGCCAGATCTCTCTTTGACTTTCTTATTTTTCTCTTAGGTAAATTTGTTTAGTAAAGAATAACCTTTGGTATTTACACTATAATTGGCAGTGGCTAGTCAAATGAAAGCCATATTTATGTTAAGCTCAATAATATTCCTGGGATGATCTGGTTGTAAAAAACAGTGGACTTAAAAAGGAATGAAGGAATCCTTTTGAATAATTTTTTTCAGAGTGAGTTATAAATACGTGTTTTAAAAGGACACTATTTGCATGCCTAAAAAACATGCATTTGGCAGAGTACCCAAAGCTTGATTTCAGTTACAATAGCATCATGTTTATGACACTACATCTAATGTTAAAAACATGCATTTTGAACAGAAAGTTGATATACTGTTCCTCATCCCCACAACTTTATTTTTAATTCAATTGAAAATGAACAAACCTCTTTATATTCTGATCTGAGAGAACGAAAATAGTTTGGAGTGATTTTAAAAGTTTTTCTTCTCTCTCCATTCTGGGAAGGAAAGATTGATTTTCAAGACCTAAATTTCTCTAACAATTAGCATCATATAATGGAATTTTTTTCCCCTTCCTTCTCTGAAAATTACACTTAAATCAATAACTTTGTATCTGCAAAAGCAATTTGTTTAACATTGAAATTATACAAAAACATCTGGATTCTGGGGTTCATCCATTTTGAACAGAATTGAGAATGTAGAATGTATTTAAAATATCCTTGGATTTGCTTAATATGTCTCTCCAATTTTATTCAGAAACACGTAGGATTTCTCTCTCAGATATTTGCTCATCTCAGACTCTCTACATCAGAAAGGCCATCCTGACAGTTCCCCCATGAGATAATAGGAATCAGATGCCCACATAGTGGCAGCTCTAGAATGTTTGGCTGTCCATACGATAGTATCATTTGGTCAACAACCACTCTCCCCTTTTTTTTACTTGCTTTTTATTTATTTATTTTTTTTTCTGGCCCTATCAAGTTCATTCTGATAAGTGAATTAGACAATGAAACTAGAAGAGGTGGAAAATAGAACAATTATTTTTTCTTTTTTTCTTGCATCCCCCTGGAAGGCCCTGAGAATATTAAAGTTCAGGCAGATAGGGCAAATAGTTCTTTACTATTTGTGTTACTCTTTGTTTTTGACTTGTTCCTTGTTTACCCTAGTTTACTGAGGGAAATAGTTCTGTAGCTTTTTTCCACATTTGCTCACTTTTAAATCACCCTTATTAAGCATTATTTTTTTTAAGTAAAACTTCTCAGATGGGAACTTGAATGTGTTATGAATCTGGAGAGTGTCTAAAGAATTGATGGTAAATAGGCTTGCTTATAAAATATCAACAGCAATAGTGATGGTAATATCTAACATTTATTCAATATTTTTATCTATTGGGTATGAAAAATTTTTCTCTTTTAATTTTTATTGTAGCCTTATGGGGCAGGTACCGCTATTATTCCAAATTTAACAGTGAAGATATAATGCTTTTAAAACTTTAAAAACTAGATGACCTGTTCAGAAGTTACCCAAACTATAAGAACTGGGATTTTAAACCCTGGCAGTCAGACTCAGTCTTTATTTTAAACTCTATCCTATCACTGAGGCCAGACATTAAATTGAAATCTATTGGAGCTGAATTTCCTTTTTCCTTTCTACATCCATTCAATAAATATTCAACTTATCCTATATGAGACAGACAAGTGTCTACCTTCATAGAAGAAAATTATGTAGAAAATTATTTAATAAAACTATAAATAAGAAAAACAATGGTTTTTCCAGTATTCATGTATGGATGTGAGAGGTGGATCATAAAGAAAGCTGAGCAAAAAGAAAGACCATGAGAAAATACTTGAGGAGATAATAGTTGAAAACTTCCCTAAAATGGGGAAGGAAATAATCACCCAAGTCCAAGAAACCCAGAGAGTCCAAAACAGGATAAACCCAAGGAGAAACACCCAAAGGCACATATAAATCAAATTAACAAAGATCAAAAATAAAGAACAAATATTAAAAGCAGCAATGGAAAAACAACAACACACAAGGGGATTCCCATAAGGATAACAGCTGATCTTTCATTAGAAACTCTTCAGGCCAGGAGGGAATGGCAAGACATACTTAAAGTGATGAGAGAAAATAACCTACAGCCCAGATTACTGTACCCTGAAAGGATCTCATTCAAATATGAAGGAGAAATCAAAAGGTTTATAGACAAGCAACAGCTGAGAGAATTCAGCACCACCAAACCAGCTCTCCAACAAATGTTAAAGGAAATTCTCTAGACAGGAAACACAAAAAGTTGTATAAACCCGAACCCAAAACAATAAAGTAAATGGCAACAGGATCATACTTATCAATAATTACCTTAAACATAAATGGGTTGAATGCCCCAACCAAAAGACAAAGACTGGCTGAATGGATACAACCCCTATATATGTTGTCTACAAGAGACCCACCTCAAAATAGGGGACACATACAGACTGAAAGTGAAGGGCTGGAAAAAGATATTCCATGCAAATAGAGACCAAAAGAAAGCAGGAGTAGCAATACTCATATCAGATAAAATAGACTTTAAAACAAAGGATGTGAAAAGAGACAAAGAAGGACACTACATAAAGATCAAAGGCTAAATCCAAGAAGAAGATATAACAATTATAAATATATATGCACCCAACATAGGAGCACCACAATATGTAAGACAAATGCTAACAAGTATGAAAGGGGAAATTAACAATAACACAATAATAGTGAGAGACTTTAGTACCCCACTCACACCTATGGATACTCAACTAAACAGAAAATTAACAAGGAAATACAAAATTTAAATGATACAATAGACCAGTTAGACCTAATTGATATCTATAGGACATTTCATCCCAAAACAATGAATTTCACCTTTTTCTCAAGCACACACAGAACCTTCTCCAGGATATATCATATCCTGGGCCATAAATCTAGCCTTGGTAAATTCAAAAAAATTGAAATCATTCCAGGCATCTTTTCTGACCACAATGCAATAAGATTAGATCTCAATTACAGGAGAAAAACTATTAAAAATTCCAACATATGGAGGCTGAACAGCACACTGCTGAATAACCAACAAATCACAGAAGAAATCAAAAAAGAAATCAAAATATGCATAGAAATGAATGAAAATGAGACCACAACAACCCAGAACCTATGGGACACTGTAAAATCAGTGCTAAGGGGAAAATTCATAGCAATACAGGCATACCTCAAGAAACAAGAAAAAAAGTCAAATAAATAACCTAACTCTACACATAAAGCAACTAGAGAAGGAAGAAATGAAGAACCCCAGGGTTAGTAGAAGGAAAGAAATCTTAAAAATTAGGGCAGAAATAAATGCAAAAGAAACAAAAGAGACCATAGCAAAAATCAACAAAGCCAAAAGCTGGTTCTTTGAAAGGATAAATAAAATTGCCAAACCATTAGCCAGACTCATCAAGAAACAAAGGGAGAAAAATCAAATCAATAAAATTAGAAATGAAAATGGAGAGATCACAACAGACAACACAGAAATACAAAGGATCATAAGAGACTACTATCAGCAATTATATGCCAATAAAATAGACAACATGGAAGAAATGGACAAATTCTTAGAAAAGTACAACTTTCCAAAACTGAACCAGGAAGAAATAAAAAATCTTAACAGACCCATCACAAGCATGGAAATTGAAACTGTAATCAGAAATCTTCCAGCAAACAAAAGCCCAGGTCCAGACGGCTTCACAGCTGAATTCTACCAAAAATTTCGAGAAGAGCCAACACCTATCCTGCTCAAACTCTTCCAGAAAATTGCAGAGGAAGGTAAACTTCCAAACACATTCTATGAGGCCACCATCACCCTAATACCAAAACCTGACAAAGAGCCCACAAAAAAAGAAAACTACAGGCCAATATCACTGATGAACATAGATGCAAAACTCCTTAACAAAATTCTAGCAATCAGAATCCAACAACACATTAAAAAGATCATACACTATGATCAAGTGGGCTTTATCCCAGGGATGCAAGAATTCTTCAATATCTGCAAATCAACATAATACACCACATTAACAAATTGAAAAATAAAAGCCATATGATTATCTCAATAGATGCAGAGAAAGCCTTTGACAAAATTCAACATCCATATATGATAAAAACTCTCCGGAAAGCAGGAATAGAAGGAACATACCTCAACATAATAAAAGCTATATATGACAAACCCACAGCAAACATTATCCTCAATGGTGAAAAATTGAAAGCATTTCCTCTAAAGTCAAGAACAAGACAAGGGAGCCCACTTTCACAGCTACTATTCAACATAGCTTTGGCCACAACAATCAGAGCAGAAAAAGAAATAAAAGGAATCCAAATTGGAAAAGAAGAAGTAAAACTCTCACTGTTTGCAGATGATATGATCCTCTACATAGAAAACCCTAAAGACTCCACCAGAAAATTACTAGAGCTAATCAGTGAATATAGTAAAGTTGCAGGATATAAAATCAACACCCAGAAATCCCTTGCATTCCTATACACTAATAATGAGAAAATAGAAAGAGAAATTAAGGAAACAATTCCGTTCACCATTGCAACGAAAAGAATAAAATACTTAGGAATATATCTATCTAAAGAAACTAAAGATCTATATATAGAACACTATAAAACACTGGTGAAAGAAATCAAAGAGGACCCTAATAGATGGAGAAATATACCATGTTCATGGATCAGAAGAATCAATATAGTGAAAATGAGTATACTACCCAAAGCAATCTATAGATTCAATGCAATCCCTATCAAGCTACCAATGGTATTTTTCACAGAGCTAGAACAAATAATTTCACAATTTGTATGGAAACACAAAAAACCTTGAATAGCCAAAGCAATCTTGAGAAAGAAGAATGGAACTGGAGGAATCAACCTGCCTGACTTCAGGCTCTACTACAAAGCCACAGTCATCAAGACAGTATGGTACTGGCACAAAGACAGAAACATACATCAATGGAACAAAATAGAAAGCCCAGAGATAAATCCACACACCTATGGACACCTTATCTTTGACAAAGGAGGCAAGAATATACAATGGATTAAAGACAATCTCTTTAACAAGTGTTGCTGGGAAAACAGGTCAACTACTTGTAAAAGAATGAAACTAGAACACTTTCTAACACCATACACCAAAATAACCTCAAAATGGATTAAAGATCTAAACATAAGACCAGAAACTATAAAACTCCTAGAGGAGAACATAGGCAAAACACTCTCCAACATACATCACAGCAGGATCCCCTATGACCCACCTCCCAGAATATTGGAAATAAAAGCAAAAATAAACAAATGGGACCTAATTAAAAGCTTCTGCACAACAAAGGAAACTATTAGCAAGGTGAAAAGGCAGCCTTCAGAATGGGAGAAAATAATAGCAAATGAAGCAACTGACAAACAACTAATCTCAAAAATATCCAAGCAACTCCTGCAGCTCAATTCCAGAAAAATAAATGACCCAATCAAAAAATGGGCCAAAGAACTAAATAGGCATTTCTCCAAAAAAGATATACAGATGGCTAAAAAACACATGAAAAGATGCTCAACATCACTCATTATCAGAGAAATGCAAATCAAAACCACAATGAGGTACCATTTCACGCCAGTCAGAATGGCTTGTGATCCAAAGCAATAAATGCTGGAGAGGATGTGGAGAAAAGGGAACCCTCTTACACTGTTGGTGGGAATGCAAACTAGTACAGCCACTATGGAGAACAGTGTGGAGATCCCTTAAAAAAAACTGGAAATAGAACTGCTATACGACCCAGCAATCCCACTGCTGGGCATACACACTGAGGAAACCAGAATTGAAAGAGACACGTGTACCCCAATGTTCATCGCAGCACTGTTTATAATAGCCAGGACATGGAAGCAACCTAGATGTCCATCAGCAGACGAATGGATAAGAAAGCTGTGATACATATACACAATGGAGTATTACTCAGCCATTAAAAATAATACATTTGAATCAATTCTAATGAGGTGGATGAAACTGGAGCCTATTATACAGAGTGAAGTAAGCCAGAAGAAAAACACCAATACAGTATACAAATGTATATATATGGAGTTAGAAAGATGGTAATGATAACCCTGTATGCGAGACAACAAAAGAGACACAGATGTATAGAACAGTCTTTGAACTCTGTGGGAGAGGGAGAGGATGATTTGGGAGAATGGCATTGAAACATGTACAATATCATATAAGAAACTAATCACCAGTCCAGGTTCGATGCAGGATACAGGATGCTTGGGGCTGGTGCACTGGAATGATCCAGAGGGATGGTACGGGGAGGGAGGGGGGAGGGGGGTTCAGGATGGGGAATACGTGTACACCCATGGCAGATTCATGCTGATGTATGGCAAAACCAGTACAATATTGTAAAGTAATTAGCCTCCAATTAAAATAAATAAATTTAAATTTAAGAAAAATAAAAAAGAATAAAAATTTAAAAAAAGAAAGAAAGCTGAGCACCTAAGAATTGATGCTTTTGAACTGTGGTATTGGAGAAGACTCTTGAGAGTCCCTTGGACTGCAAGGAGATCCAACCAGTCCATCCTAAAGGAGATCAGTCCTGAGTGTTCAGTGGAAGGTCTGATGTTGAAGCTGGACCTTTAATACTTTGGACACCTGATGCAAACTGCTGACTCATTCGAAAAGACCCTGATGCTGGGAAAGATTGAAGGCGGGAGGAGAAGAGGATGACAGAGGATGAGATGCTTGGATGGCATCATTGACTCGATGGACATGAGTTTGAGCAAGCTCCAGGAGTGGTGATGGACAGGGAATCCCGGCGTGCTGCAGTCCATGGGGTTGCAAAGAGTCGTACACGACTGAGCTACTAACTGAACTGAACTGAATGAACAAAAAAGAGATAAATAAGCAAACAAAAAGGATTTACTGAACTGTCATAAGTACTGTGAACAAAATAAACTCAGCACTGGGATCAGTTCAGGTTGTCAGTTCAGTTCAGTCACTCAGTTGTGTCTGACCCTTTGCGATCCCATGGTCTGCAGCATGCCCAGCCTCCTTGTCCATCACCAACTCCTGGAGTTTACTCAAACTCATGTCCATCGAGTCGGTGTTGCCATCCAACCATCTCATCCTCTGTTGTCCCCTTCTCCTCCTGCTTTCAATCTTTCCCAACATCAGGGTCTTTTCAAATGAGTCAGTTCTTTGCATCAGGTGGCCAAAGTATTGGAGTTTCAGCTTCAGTTTCAGTCCTTCCAATGAATAATCAGGACTGATTTCCTTTAGGATAGACTGGTTGGATCTCCTTGCAGTCCAAAGGACTTTCAAGAGTCTTCTCTAATACCACAGTTCAAAAGCATCAATTCTTTGGTGCTCAGCTTTCTTTACAGTCCAAATCTCACATCCATACATGACTACAGGAAAAATCATAGCCCTGAGTAGACGGATCTTTGTTGACAAAGTAATGTCTCTGCTTTTTAATATGCTAAGTTGGTCATAACTTTTCTCCCAAGTGGTAAGCGTCTTTTAATTTCACAGCTGCAATCACCATGTGCAGTGATTTTGGAGCCCCCCATAATAAAGTCTGACACTGTTTCCACCGTTTCCCCATCTATTTCCCAAGAAGTGATGGGATCGGAGGATGCCATGATCTTAGTTTTTTGAATGTTGAGCTTTAAGCCAACTTTTTCACTCTCTTCTTTCACTTTCATCAAGAAGCTCTTTAGTTCTTAACTTTCTGCCGTAAGGGTGGTGTAATCTGTATATCTGAGGTTATTGATATTTCTCCGGGAAATCTTGATTCCAGCTTGTGCTTCATCCAGTCCAGTGTTTCTCATGATGTACTGTGCATAGAAGTTAAATAAGCAGGATGACAACATACAGCCTTGATGTACTCCTTTTCCTATTTGGACCCAGTCTGTTGTTCCATGTCTGGTTCTAACTGTTGCTTCCTGACCTGCATACAGGTTTCTCAAGAGGCAGGTCAGGTGGTCTGGTATTTCCATCTCTTTCAGAATTTTCCACAGTTTATTGTGATCCACACAGTCAAAGGCTTTGGCAGAGTCAATAAAGCAGAAATAGATAGTCAGAGAGGGCTTCTTTGAGGGACAGCATTCAAATTGATAGTTGAATGATCAGAAGGAATTAGGCATAAAAAAGACCGGGGAAATGCTGTAGGTAGAGGGACAAAAAATGCAGAACCACTGTCATGGGAATAAACTTAGCATATTCTAGGAACTGTCAGCACGTTAGTAAGAGCTGTGCATAGTAAGTGAGAGGCAATGGGCTCCCCAGGTGGCACAAATGATAAAGAACACACCTGCCAATGCAGGAGACACAAGAGTCATGGATTCAGTCACTGGATTGGGAAAATTCCCTGAAGAAGGACATGGCAACCCACTCCAGTACTCTTGCCTGGAAAATTCCTTGGACAGAGGATCCTGAAAGCCTATAGTCCATGGAATCGCAAAGTTTGACACAACTGAACACACACAGGCACAATACCAAATAAAGTTAGAAAGTCAAACAATAGCCTAATTTTACTGAGCCTTAAAACTAGAATTGCAAGGTAATTCTATACAAGATGCCCAGTTATATTTGAATTTCACATGACTAATGTCTTTGTTTCTATATCTCAAAAATTGCACAAGACATACTTGTACTAAAATAATTCATTGTTTATCTGAAAGTCAAATTTAGATGAGTGTCCTCTATTATTATTTGCTAATTCTAGCAGCCCTACTTATAATTCATGATAACCAGGTGGAATTTTAACATAAGTGGTTCAAGAAGCTACTATTTTAAGTAAAACATTTTAAAAAGGAGATGGCATTATCTTATTTGTACTTTAAAAGATGCTTCTGTTACTTAAGGAGGATAGACTAGAAGGAGAAAACAATAAAATAGGGTCACTTAGGAGGCTATGGCATAGTCCAGAAAAAGGTTGATAGCAGTTTAGCACAATATACATAGCTATGGGCTCAAAGTTTACTTTCAGTGTTGAAACCAACTTAATTTGCTAAAAGTTTGGATGTTGGGTTGAAGAAAAGAAAAAGAAATCCCTATATTTCTATGAAGTGTGATATTACTTATTGAAATGCAAAAGACCAGTTTAGACAGGGAAGGTGAATATAAGGACCATAGTTTTCTGAATAATCTCTCAAGTAGAGATTTCAAACAGACAGTTCCATGAATAAATATAAACACCTCACTCAAGAATATTTTTGCCTTAATGAGATAAACAGAATGGATGACAAAAATGTGAATTACTTGCTCCTGCCAGGACTTACTTAAGATACTATAGATACAGCAATGTTTAGAAGAATTTAATTTGGAGACGAGCTCATGATTAGGGGACATTTGGCTTTGTCCAAAATGTCCTCTGAGACACTTGAAAAAAGTGAAAGTGAAGGTCACTCAGTCGTGTTCAACTCTCTGTGACCCCACGGAATTCTCCAGACCAGAATATTGGAGTGGATAGTCTTTCCCTTCTCCAGGGGATCTTACCAACCCAGGGTTTGAACCCAGGTCTCCCACATTGCAGGTAGATTCTTTACCAGCTGAGCCACAAGGGAAGCCCAAGAATACTGGAGTGGGTAGCCTATCCCTTCTCCAGGGGATCTTCCTGACCCAGGAATCGAACTGGGATCTCCTGCATTGCAGGTGGATTCTTTACCAACTGAACTCTCAGGGAAGACACTTGGTCCATGCCAAAAGGTCCTGTCACAAATGTCCACACTTAGAAAACATCCTTGGGTTCAAATAGCCCATAAAGTTTACTTATACCTTTGGTTTACAGGATCAATACATAAAATACTATCATGTTTTATTTGTTCAATAATTGTATTTTGGCTGTATGGTCAATAATAACCATTCTTAGTCTAGCTGTTAATTGCACTGAAGGTTAAAGGAGATGGATTGGGATTCGGATGCTGCAAGAGAGTGGGATTTATATTAACCATATATATGGAGGAAGAGAGTCCTACAGTTAAAGACAGATCCAGCCAGTCAATTCTAAATAAAATCATCCCTGAATATGCATTGGGAGGGCTTATGCTGAAGCTGAAGCTCCAATACTTTGGTCACCTAATGTGAAGAGCCAACTCATTGGAAAAGACCCTGATGCTGGGAAAGATTGAGGGCAGGAGGAGAAGGGAACGACAGAGGATGAGATGATTGGATGGCATCACCGACTCAATGGGCATGAGTTTGAGCAAACTCTGGGAGATGGTGAAGGGCAGGGAAGCCTGGTGTGCTGCAGTTTGTCAGGTCGCAAAAAGTCAGACACGACCGATGGACTGAACGACAATGGAGGAAGAAAGTCCTACAGTTAGAGAAATGTACAGAGGATAATTTGAAGATGGAATTTCTCTATGCAAGTTGCCTTAATATGTCACTGAGCATTTGCCTGAATGTGGCTGGATTGTTGAATAAGAAAGGAGTTTGATAGGAGGAACTTGATCAAGCCACTACGTCAAACAACCTAGAATGCATTGAGCAAACATTTTACAGAGCATCTTGCTTGTTAGGGAGGAATGAAAATGGGTGTGGCTCTCCACCACATAGTGATCGGGTATAATAGTAAGCATCCGTAAGGGGGATACTGGGCACCTAATTAACCCCCCAAAACTATCCCATTGCCCAGGGTTAATGAATGGTGTTTCCCTTGAATTGACATCCTATAGAGGCATGATCCAATAGACTGAAGGAGATGTCTGTTATTATTTGAAAAGGTTTTAGTGGGTGTGACTTCCATGTTAACCTGCCAATCAGCACGGACCAACATGCCTTCAGCTGGTACCTGCCTACTGGCTGAGGTGCTGAATCCATAAAATGTTAGTAAGGTTTCTTTACCAGTAAACCAGAAGCCATTGGTTAAATGACTTAAAAAGAAGAAGAAAAAAATTCTTTCATAGTTAGTGATATGAGATTTTTGTTTGAAAATTCTCAGTGGAGTATGGCAGAAAAAGTATCCCCACCAAAATAAAAGTAAATGCCTCCTTGATATAGTTTTACATTCCTTTAACAGGGACCTGTGAAGAGAGGAGAATCTTCAGTGCCTCATATACAACCAGTCAAGATAATACTGGAAGACATTACAGTCATTAAAAATGGGACAAGATAATATCAGCAGGACCTGAGTGTTGAAGGGGAAGTAAGGAAAACCATAAACAGGGTAAAACATCTAGCAGAAGAAGAACCAAAAGCAGCATCATCACAGGCACCTCAAAGAATTCTCATGATATTTGTGTTAAAGAGGTCTTATTGATGTTACCAGAAACCCACTAAGGAGACAAGTAAACAGAATTCAAAACAGAGATTAACTGCCAAACCCAACTTCCTTGTACAGATATGAAATTCCAGCGGAGCATAAAGTGAACAGATGGGAGAACCTTTTTCTTTTTGTGTTCAATTCCAGTGCTCAAGATAACAGAACAGATCTTATTTATAAAACTTATGACAAGATTAGATACTTAAGAATCAGAACCACATTGTTAACTGATGACATCTTCAAGACATTACCAAGATTGTTCACTAAATTTATTTACCTTGTGATATAATATTGAGTTGTATGATACCATTGATTGATGCACTAACAGTGAAAATGTGAGAAGACCTTTACAAATATACATATGAAAAATACTTGCATTTGCATGGAAAAGAAATCTTGACATTAACACTTCATTGGGCATGATGGATTTTGAGATTACTAATATAGATATGGTTCAAATACTCATATCAAATGTATAAATAAAAGGATGATTGTTGCACTTTTCTCAATCACTGTGGCAAAAACAAACAAACAAACATATCTTCTTTGGATCTAACATGAAAGTATTGGGTTGGCCAAAAAGTTCATTCAAGTTTTTCTATAACATCTTATGAAATAAACTTTCTGGCTAATCCAATATATGAAAATGTAAAGTAACACACATAAGTGTGTATCCAGATTGTTCGAACTTCCATTTATACCTTTGAGGTATATGAAACCTTTGAATACTTTTTGGAGAATGCAGAAAGAAGTATGAGTGACCTAATGGATTCTGTTGAGAGCATATATGTCCATGGAAGGCAGGGCAGAGGCAAAATAAGACCATGAGAAACTTGATTTCCCTAGAAACTTGGGATTTTTATACATCAGCCTGGAAAGACAATCACAGGACAAACAGTGCAGTGGAAGGCTGGCATGGCAAATTTCAGAAGATGATGCTGTGCATTATCCTTCAAAGTGGAGATTTATTGAAGAGCAAAAAGATGAATAACAAAGCCATGAACAAGTTATGACCCAGATTCTTGATGATCACACTTAGATACGACAAGCAACTTCATGATGATATCAACAAAATGAAATTTGTGTAACCAAAGTTGTTAGCATATATAGCTAATAAAAAAGCCAATAATCAAGTCAATATATGCTTGAAAGCAACTACTCATTGACTTAAGAGTAACCCTGCTGAGCTTTATGACAAGGCAGAACAAAGATAAATATGAAATCCAAATTCATCATGAATGACAGTAAGAATAATGTAAATAATATTTTAATAAAGTCAAATGTTTGTATTACTTGATGAATCATGAGATGGGAATACCAGACCACCTGACCTGCCTCTTGAGAAACCTGTATGCAGGTCAGGAAGCAACAGTTAGAACTGGACATGGAACAATAGACTGGTTCAAAATAGGAAAAGGCATACATCAAGGCTGTATATTGTTACCCTGCTTATTTAACTTATATGCAGAGTACATCATGAGAAACACTGGACTGGAAGAAGCACAAGCTGGAATCAAGACTGCTGGAAGAAATATCAATAACCTCAGATATGCAGATGACACCACCCTTATGGCAGAAAGTGAAGAGGACTAAAAAGCCTCAATGAAAGTGAAAGTGGAGAGTGAAAAATTTGGCTTAAAGCTCAACATTCATTTTGATATTTGGCAAAACTAATACAATTATGTACAGTTTAAAAAAAAAAAAAAAAAAGAAAACGAAGATCATGGCATCCTGTCCCATCACTTCATGGGAAATAGATGGGGAAACAGTGGAAACCATGTCAGAATTTCTTTTTGGGGGCTCCAAAATCACTGCAGATGGTGGTTGCAGCCATGAAATTAGAGATGCTTACTCCTTGGAAGGAAAGTTATGACCAACCTAGATAGCATATTCAAAAGCAGAGACATTACTTTGCCAACAAAGGTCCATCTAGTCAAGGCTATGGTTTTTCCTGTGGTCATGTATGAATGTGAGAGTTGGACTGTGAAGAAAGCTGAGAGACGAAGAATTGATGCTTTTGAACTGTGGTGTTGGATAAGACTTTTGAGAGTCCCTTGGACTGCAAGAAGATCCAACCAGTCCATTCTGAAGGAGATCAGCCCTGGGATTTCTTTGGAAGGAATGATGCTAAAGCTGAAACTCCAGTACTTTGGCCACCTCATGTGAAGAGTTGACTCATTGGAAAAGACTCTGATGCTGGGAGAGATTGGGGGCAGGAGGAGAAAGGGATGACAGAGGATGAGATGGCTGGATGGCATCACTGACTCGATGGACATGAGTCTGAGTGAGCTCCAGGAGTTGGTGATGGACAGGGAGGCCTGGCATGCTGCGATTCATGGGGTTGCAAAGAGTCGGACACGACTGAGTGACTGAACTGAACTGAACTGGACAAAATGACTCAATGGATGTTTTGGGTAGGGAAAAATATTGAAGACATTTTGGCATATATCAAATGTCTCAATAGACATTTTGGATAGGACCACATATGGTTCTTTTACTATGCACCAAATTTCTCAAAGGACTATTTGGACAAGACCAAATGTCCTGCAAGGGAGATTATGCTTTAGTGTGAGGTAAGTAAAGAAGGACTGTATAACTAGCTAATTGCTATAAAACAGGTGTCTGCAAGTTTCTGTGTAAGTATGGGGGGAGTGGAAGCACAGAAGGGATGGTACATGCGTGCATGCTAAGTCACTTCAGTAGTGTCCAACTCTTTGCAAACCCATGGACTGTAGCCAGCCAGGCTCCTCTGTCCATGGGATTCTTCAGGCAAGGATATTGGAGTAGGTTTCCATGCCCTCCTCCAGGAAATCTTCCTGACCCAGGGATCGAACCTGTGTCTCTTATGTCTTCTGCATTGGCAGGTGGGTTCTTTACCACTAGCACCACCTGGGAAGCCCAGAGAGGGGGTTAATTTTGATTTATAAAGTGTTGTATCTGGATTGAGTTATTAGGGAAAGTAAAAATTTGTACAAAAAGCAGTGTGGGGAAAGAACATGGTAAAGAGAAGAAAAAGCAAGGAGACAAAAAGGGATCAGGAGGCATGACTTTTAAGAGGACCATGGAGAAAGACTCATGTAAGTGGAACTCAGTGGTGCTGGGAAGAGATAGTATAGAGGGCTAAAAAGGTGTGTGAGGACTATATTGGATCAGGCATGTTTGACTGTATATAAACCAAGCAGGCTATTCATTTAGAATTCTAAGTTTTGTTCAGTCTAAACTTGTGTACTAATAAAATTAACTGGTAAAATAACACATGCATATCTCTACTCTTTATAATTCTTCCTTATATCATAAAAAGGTTGAACTTTTATTAATTTTGTGTACCTTTCCTTCTATTCTAAAAATGGTGGTGTCAGATTGGCCTTTTTCATAGTTGATTCTGTGGAAAATATAGGAAGATAATAATTAGATGAAGTAGTGGGAGTTGTAATGCTTACTAGTTTGTGATACACACACACACACACACACATATATAAAACTGATCATTAAACATGCTATATGGTTATCCCAAATTTCTCTTAAAACTAAGTTGCATATGTGGGAATAGAGTACTGTTTTTACCTTTGGAAATTGGGTTGTTCTTCCTGTAGATATTTTTGTTTTATAAAATTATTCTGAGTTACAGATTCTAAGAGGGTGCAGAGATACTTTTAACACTAACAATACAGGAAGAACTAAGGACGTGTTTCGTAAATGAGTCCAAGTTCTGAGTTTCCTTGTAGGCAATGTTTTGTTTCTGTTTATGGGGCCACAAAAAAAGTTGTGCTATGAAATTAAGTTACTGTGTATTTTGAATGATCTTTACTAGCTATTAGATATTATTTATTAAAATGCTACTAAGGCATTAATTTTTTAAAATTAAACATTGAATTCTAGCAAATTAAGTATAAATAATTAATCTGACATGAATGTAAATGGATTAAAGTGGGCAAAATATGTTCCATGATCTTTTTTTTTTCACCTTCACTATAAGGAAATTCAGCAAAATAATATGAATAAATGCTTATGGTGTGGGACTCAGTGACTTCCTGTGTTTAATTCATCTTCCCTATAGAATCACTGGCTGCTGTTTGGTGCCTTTGTGAATTCCCTCCTGACTCAAGGATCGGCTCCTTGGAGCAATGCCTTCCTCTCTAATCATCCCCTGACCTCACCATTTACCTGTTATTGTCCAAATCTGAGTACCTGAGTAATATTCTGAACATCTACTTCACTTTGGCCTATTCATGAAGCAGAGAACAGATTATGTGTGATTGTCTCATATATGACTCATGTGACCTGTCTTCAGATAAGTTTGGGGTCCAATCAGCCATTCATTTCTTTCTTAGAAGTAGTTCAGAACATTGCCTATCTCGCATTAAACCTTGACCCCACTCACCCTAAACTCAATGGACTTGAAGTAGTGAATTTACACAATCAGAGATTATATTTCTAAAAGAAACACTAAGAGATCATGCATTGCACCAGCAGCCCTAGTTCTGTGCAGGACCATGTGCAAACCATCACAGATAGAGATCTATCTTAATTACCGAACAAGTTAAACACACTTCTTAAACTGTTTTCAATGTTTATTTATCCAGCTGGACAGTGAAAACTTAAGTCTAGAGTCTCTTTTCCTCCAATAAAATTTGGTTCAATGAAGGTGACTTAGGGAAGAACCGTACAGCCTTGTCTTAGGACCCTTCCTACTCCAGTGCTCAGTGAGTCTCTTTTCCGACCTTCTTGGTCTTTTCATACCAATGAATTATAGACAAAGAAAGTGCAACCCTGCTCCCAATGATAACAGGAAAAATATTTTTGCAGTGCAAAGAAATGAGTTTGAGAGTCAGATAGACCCAGGTTCAAATCCTGTCTTTGCCTCTTTCTATTTCTAAGAATTTGTTTAAGGTTTTAAATATCTCCTAGCTTTAGTTTCTCCATATATGCAATGGAGGTAATAAAACTTTCCTTCTTACATCTTGAATGGTTGCAAGGATGGGAAATGATTGCTGGGGAGATTGTAGGGTTGTGACATGGTTATCAAATCTCTCCCAAATTTCCTATACATAAGGTATGCAACCCCCACACACATCAAATTTTAAAAAATGGAGACCTAGGGAACCACTCACAGCAATGAAAACCAACAGGTTGTCAATGGCTGTGTGTGTAGTGACAGATGAAAGGTAAAGGGATTTTGACCAAAAAAGGTGCAGAACACCCAGGTTTCCCTTAGATTCTCAAGGGAATATGTCTGGCCGATCTGCAAATAAGAGTCAGACCTGGGGGGGAGAAACTTGGTAGCTCAAACTCACTTGTAAGAGCAAGAGTTGGGTAGCACTAGAGCAGTCTAGATCAAGGAACAAACCAAAGCAATTTTCCAGGACAAAATGGAGAACAGAGAAATTGCCAGAAGTAGAACCTAAATTGGATAGAACAAGGATAAGAGGGAAGAGAAAAAGAGAAGAACCAGATAAAAGAGGGAAGGAGCAGATGGAAAGGGGAGGAGAAGCAGACAGAGATTTCAAAAAGGGCAAGGCTACAATTTGAGCACTGAAGGAAGACTGTTGGGGAAATTGTAGAAGATTGTAGATTCTAGAAAACTGTGAAAAAAAAAAAAGATAGTGGGGTTCACAGGCTCCTGTGAAGAGCACCAGAAAAACCACCTCACAGCACCATCAGAACTGGAATATCATGCCATTAAATTCCCACATCTGAGGTTTTTATTCAAAGAGAATATATGACCATGGGAGCAAGAGTGAGGGAAGCAGAGTAACTTTTCACAGACAAAGAAGGCATTTCAGCAAACATGTCCACAAAAGCAGGTGAACACTATCACACACTGTGAACTAAAATTCTCAAGCAAACTGATGAAAGTAGAAACTATCAACAAGCACATAAAATAATAAAGAGAATCACTCAGAGATGAGACGACTGGAGGGAGAATTTTGGAACTTAGGAAAGAGTTAGGAATAAGAGAAATAGACACTTGTAAGAGAAAGTCTAATCTAACAGAAGAACAAATAAACACTTGTTAAAAGTTTTTAAAAGAAATAAAAAGAGGAAGAAGAAAAATATCTTAAAATCCTAAAGAAAGTAAGAAAGACATAAAGTATCAAGAAAAGTGACACAGAAGATAAACAAAGAAGACCCGTTCAATGCATGGTAACAGAACAGTGAAGAAAAGGGAAGCCAGATAACAGAACAAAAGCCAGGTATTACCATCAAGAATATTTTCTAGAAATAAATATATGAAAGTACATATTAAAATGATGAGCCACACACTTGGGAAAAATCAAACTGGAATAGGTAATACCAAGATGTAGGCTAGTAAAACTGTGACAAAATATAATAGAAAATAAAAAGAAATTCCTTTGCATCCAGGGTAAAAACAAAGTCTCTTAAAAAGGAAAGAAACTGAATTGTCATCAGACTTTTTAACTTCAGTAGTTTATGCCAAAAGAAAATATGAGCTTAGAATATTATATCTATTTAAACTAGCCTTTAAATTTAAGTGAAAGTGAAAGTCGCTCAGTCATGTCCGACTTTTTGCAACCCCATGGACTATGACTATACAGTCCACAGAATTCTCCAGGCCAGAATACTGGAGTGGGTAGCCTTTCCCTTCTCCAGGGTATCTTCCCAACCCAAGGACAGAACGAACCCAGGTCTCCTGCATTGCAGGCAGATCTAAATTTAAAGGCATCCGAAAATTTATCATGATTATATTAATATCTCAGAAAGTAATATTACGGCAAGATCCTGAATATTCATTGGAAGGACTGATTCTGAAGCTTCAATACTTTGGTCACCTGATGTGAAGGGTTGACTCATTAGGGATGACCCAGAGGGATGGAATGGGGAGGGAGGAGGGAGGAGGTCAGGATGGGGAACACATGTATACCTGTGGCAGATTCATTTTGATATTTGGCAAAACTAATACAATTATATAAAGTTTAAAAATAAAATAAAATTAAAAAAAAATTAAAAAAAAGCAGGAAACACTGCCTGCCAGCACAGTCTACAAAAAAAAAAAAAAAAAAAAAAGAAAAGAAAAGATCCTGATGCTGGGAAAGATTGAAGGAGGGAGAAGAAGGGGATGATGGAAGATGAGATGGTTGGATGGTATCACCGACACGATGGACATAAGTTTGAACAAGCTCTTGGAGTTGGTGATGGACAGGGAAGCCTGGCATGCTGCAGTCTATGGGGTCACAAAGAGTCAGACATGACTGATTGAATGAAGTGAATTGAAGATTTCCTTAGAAATTCTACTAGAGAGTACATAGAACATTGTTTAGTTGGTAAGTCATGTCCAACTCTTCTGCAACACCTGAACTGTTGCCTGCAAAACTCCTTTGTGCATGAAATTCTCCAGACAAGAATACTGAGGTGGGTTGCCATTTCTTTCTTCAGGCAGTCTTCTCCACCCAGGGATCTAACCAGCATCTCTTGCATTGCAGGTGGATTCTTTACTGCTGAGCTGCCAGGGAATTCCATGATTATTTTGATATTAATATCTCAAGAAATAATATTACCACAAGATTTCCTGGAAGAATCTACTAGAGAGTAAATAAAACAGATACTATCATGCAGAATCATAAAGGTCTTTTGTGTGTGTCTGGCATGCATCTTCTGACAGAAATATAAGCCTCCTCTGTAGAGAGATTGAGGCAGAACTAATGAGAATATGCAGGTTAAATGTAGATTAAATACTAATAAGAAAATGTAGATAAAATATATACATTAAAGTACTGATATACCGGGAAACATGGGACAGAGAAACATGCTGAATAGCATTATGGGATGCAATAGCAAAATCCAGATAGAAGGATATTCTAAGGGAGTATCCTTTTATCTTCACCAAGTACAGAGGAAAGATAGACATCATTAGTTGAACTAACTAAAAAATTAGACAATATAGAATTTTGAAACACCGGCTTGATATTTGACAACAGTAAGGAGTTATCAGTATTTCAAAGTGTGATGAAGGTATTATGTCAGTGTTTTAAAAGTTTTTTTATGTTTTTGAAGTGAAGTGAAAGTAAAAGTCACTCAGTGGTGTTTGACTCTTTGCAACCCCATGGACTATACATCCCTTGGAATTCTCCAGGCCAGAATACTGGAGTGGGTGGCCTTTCCCTTCTCCAGGGGATCTTCCCAACCCAAGGATCAAACCCAGGTCTCTCCCATTGCTGGCGGATTCTTTACCAGCTGAGCCACAAGGGAAGCCCAAGAGTATTGGAGTGGATAGCCTATCCCTTCTCTGGGGGATCTTCATGACCCAGGAATCAAACCAGGGTCTCCTGCATTGCAGGTGAATTCTTTGCCAACTGAGCTATGAGGGAGGCCTATATTTACATGAATGATCTGTTACTATATTTGAGTATCACTTATCACATAATTACATATCCATTAAAGTTACTCTGGTCCAAAGACCATCATCTTTCACTTGCAATAATAAAAGGGATTTCTCATTGGTTTTCCATGCCTATTCTTTGTCCTCTAAAGTTTATTCTCAACACGTCAGCCAGATAATATTTCAAACCTATAATTTAGATAATAATCTTAGAAAACATTTATGAAACACCTGCTTTATTTCAGGCACAGTTCTAAGTGCTTCACATGTATTGCTTATATTTAGTAATAGCAATCCCTCCAAGAACTAACCCCATAATTATATGCCTATCTTAGAGATACGGAGGGCTTCCCAGGTCACACATTTGGTAAAGAACCTACATGCTAATGTTGGAGACACAGTAGATGCAGAAGATGCGGGAGAAGTGGGTTTGGTCTCTAGGTTGGGAATATCCCTGGAGGAGGGCATGCAACCCATTCCAATATTCTTGCCTGGAGAATCCCATGTACAAAGGAGCAAGGCAGTCTATAGTCCATAGGGCCACAGAAAGTTGGACATGATTGAAGTGACTTAGCATGCAGTTATGGATAGATAGGGAAATGAAGAAACACTGAAGTTTATCATCTAGCCCAAGCAAAGGAGTCAAAAGTGAAGCTCAAGCACCATGGTGTTCTAAACTGTATCCTCTGCTGTTTTTATCACTTGCTCACTCTTTAGCCACTCTCTCCGTCACTTAAAATACAATTCCACTTGTTTTCATGTGCTTGGTTGTGCTGCCTGTCTTTCTTCCTCCAGCTTGCTGCTACCCAAGTTCTGTTCCAGAGCTTAGGGTTATAGCAACAGAAATGATGGAGCACCTTTTTCTAATTTTCCTTCCCAAGGAGAACACTTTTTTCTAATAAATCTGCTCTGGGGAAGCACGTTTTTCAAATTTGTGCAGAGATGCCAAATGTGCTAGCAGCCTTGACAGGGCCTTGCACAGTCTGGCCCTCCCTTGCTCTCACCCCATCAGGTGCCCATCATTCTCTTACTCATTTTGTTTCAATCATAGTGGCTTCTGTCAGTTTCTAGAATTTACCAAGCTCTTTCCTACCAGAGCATCTTTGCTCTCTGCCAGAAATACTATGCCTTGACCTTTTTCTTGCTGGTTTCCTCTCATGCTATGAGCCCTGTTAAATTACAGCTCTTTAGAAAGGATGTTTCTCACCAACTTCTCCCTGTCCTTCTCCGACGCTGCATTCTGTTCATATAAAACACAGATTTGATCAGCTCATTCTCATGCCTCACTCCATGTTGCTCTTATGATAATGTTGAGCTGTAAGGGTAAAAAAAAAAATGGCACCCATTAATCTCCCCACTGGATTTAGAACTGAGAAGACCACGCAAGGGTCAGAGAGACCCATCACCCTTAGCGGTAATGATAATTGGAGAACACGTCCTAGTTGTGAGACCACAGAGGACCTGTGACTTCTCTTCCCTGAACTTTTGCAGCCTCCCCTCTACCCAGGGAAAGCCACCTTCAACTATTCTCTTGCACGTGTTATCAGGTTAGCCTGTGGTCTCCTTATGTTCATATTGGTCTGAACAAGAGAATGTCTGCAGGGAACACTACCTGACGTGTCCACTTTCTTTTCAGAAATCCACTAATCAGGTAAGTCACTCCTGCTGCCTCTGATGGGAACAGAGGAAATATGGAGTTGTTGCTGTATATTTTATCTGCCTATAAAATAGGATGGATAGTCTCCCTTCAATGGAAACCAGTGTGGTGAAACCTGAGAAAAATCCTGCTTGGCTTTCCTCCCAACAGATGCAATCCAGTGTCCTTACTTTACTGGATGACTCACAGTGGATTGTTAAATCTTCAGAATTCTGTGAGCTAGCCTTGAAGCTTTTGAGAGTGTAAAATTATTTATGGGGGGAGTATTCACATCTTGAAACTTGAAACTTGGTAAGCACTGCAGATCAGTGAGGTCTTCCCAGGTGGCTCAGTGATAAATAATCCACCTGCCAAGGCAGGAGACGTTGGTTGGATCCCTGGGTCAGGAAGATCCCCTGGAGGAGGAAATGGCAACCTGCTCCAGTATTCTTGCTTCAAAAATCCCATGTACAGAGAAGCCTGGCAGGGTACAGTCCATGGGGTTGCAAAGATTCAGATACAACTGGGCAACTGAGAATGAGCACAAGCACAGATCAGTGAGCAGGTTGTGAAAATGTCCCAACACACCCACGGAGGCACCCACCTGCCCACTTCCCTGACATCTTCAGCTACTGCTTTCACCTTCTGCAGAGTCCAGGAATAGGTCTTTCTAGTTCCCAAATGCTAAACTGGTTTCTGCATTTAGTGCTTCACACTCATTGTTCTTCTCTGGAATGATCGTCTGCTACACCTCTACTTGGCTTATTCCTCTTCATTCAGATTCCCAGTGAAACACTGCACCCTTGGAGAGGACTTCCCTTAGCATCCAAATTAAACATGTTCCCAGTCACTCTATCATGTCGGCTGTTTCTTCATAGTTCTTCACCGTCTAAAATTTCTCAACCACTCTTTTTCCATAGGATGTAATTCTGTAAGAGCAGGATCTTTATCTCTTACTCACTGCTCTATATCCAATCCCTAGAACTCTAGCTGTGCTGTGCTGTGCTTAGTCACTCAGTTCTGTCTGACTTTTTGCAACCCCACGGGTTGTAGCCTGCCAGGCTCCTCTGTCCATGGGGATTCTCCAGGCAAGAATACTGGAGTAGGTTACCATGCCCTTCTCCACGGAGAACTGTGGCTAGCACACAGTTAATTGAATATATTTAATAACCACAGGGCTTCCCAGGTGGCACAAAGGTAAAGAATCTGCCTGTTAATGCAGGAGATGCAGGTTCTATCACTGGGTAAGGGAGATCCCCTGGAGAAGGAAAGGGCAACTCACTCCAGTATTCTTGCCTGGAAAAGTCACAGTCATATGCAACTGAACACACACACACACACATACACATAACACCACAGTTCAATTCTAACTATAGGTTCTTGTAGGTGAAAAATAAAGATAGTTCCAACTCTAATTTTGAATAAATATACATTTTTTCTGATTCCATATACATTCCTTATTTTTTGAAAAATAGCATACTGCCACACAAAATGAAGTTTTATTCACAGTATTTACGTTATACAGCATACTTTGTACTTGAGACCGTCCCCCCAACCCCAGAAAAAATTGCTGCTACAGTTTTTTTCTTGAATGTTTCTTTAGGTCCTAGGTAGAGATTTCAAGAACCAAACCCAGTGATTTCCTTTCAAGTAACTTCAGGACATTTTCTTATAATAGGAGAGCTGAAAATATATCTTCTCTTTATATAAATTTTTTTATTTTAAATCACGCTTTGCTTTCAGTGAATTTTTTGACACTGTTTTTCTAGAAAGCTTTTTGTTAAATATTTTATAATTGGGGAAGTGTGAAATAAACAGGTTAGTTGGAATGAAAAAGTCTCATTATCGAGCACGATATTTATTGCGAAATTTGTCTTTTGTGTGTGTGCTTTTATTTAATTTATTTTTTATTGAGCTAAAACTGACATATAGTGTAAGCTTAAGGTGTAAAATGTGTTGATTTGATACATTTGATACAATGTGCTGATAAGGTTTATTGCAATATAATCACTATCTTAGTATTAGCTAACATCTTTGTCACAGCACATAATTATTATTTCTTTTTTGTGTTGAGAACAATTAAGATCTAGTTTCTTGGCTACTTGGAAGACTATAACAGACTTTATTGCCTGTAATCAATGTGTCATTCATTAGATCTCCAAGAATTTTTTATCTACTCATTGCAAATTTGTGTTCTTAAACATCAAGTTGCCTCTTTAATTGGACATGGAAAAACAGACTGGCTCCAAATAGGAAAAGGAGTACGTCAAGGTTGTATATTGTCACCCTGCTTATATAACTTATATGCAGAGTACATCATGAGAAATGCTGGACTGGAAGAAACACAAGCTGGAATCAAGATTGCCGGGAGAAATATCAATAACCTCAGATATGCAGATGACACCACCCTTATGGCAGAAAGTGAAGAGGAACTCAAAAGCCTCTTGATGAAAGTGAAAGTGGAGAGTGAAAAAGTTGGCTTAAAGCTCAACATTAAGAAAACAAAGATCATGGCATCCGGTCCCACCACTTCATGGGAAATAGATGGGGAAACAGTGGAAACAGTGTCAGACTTTATTTTTCTGGGCTCCAAAATCACTACAGATGGTAACTGCAGCCATGCAATTAAAAGACGCTTACTCCTTGGAAGGAAAGTTATGACCAACCTAGATAGCATATTCAAAAGCAGAGACATTACTTTGCCAACAAAGGTTCATCTAGTCAAGGCTATGGTTTTTCCTGTGGTCATGTATGAATGTGAGAGTTGGACTGTGAAGAAGGCTGAGTGCCGAAGAATTGATGCTTTTGAACTGTGGTGTTGGAGAAGACTCTTGAGAGTCCCTTGGACTGCAAGGAGATCCAACCAGTCCATTCTGAAGGAGATCAGCCCTGGGATTTCTTTGGAAGGAATGATGCTAAAGCTGAAACTCCAGTACTTTGGCCACCTCATGCGAAGAGTTGACTCATTGGAAAAGTCTCTGATGCTGGGAGGGATTGGGGGCAGGAGGAGAAGGGGACGACAGAGGATGAGATGGCTGGATGGCATCACTGACTCGATGGACGTGAGTCTGGGTGAACTCCGGGAGATGGTGATGGATAGGGAGGCCTGGCGTGCTGCGATTCATGGGGTCGCAAAGAGTCAGACACACCTGAGCGACTGAACTGAACTGAACTGAACTGAAGAGCTTATTTCAAATTCAGAAGAAATGTCAAACTCAGAATCACTCAGTTTTCTTGAAAGCTGAGTGTGCTCAGAAGAACATCTTAACTTTACAGGACAGATTGTTATTTTACAGGAATAAGCAAGCAGCTAATAACTTTATCAAGCTCATTAAAAATTTTAGGAGCTTTTCAAAAAAGTCTTTTGTTTGAGCCAGAGAGAAACACAAGTCAAAAAAAGAAGTCAGGATACAACAGCATGCTTGAGTATCCTGTTCAGAGATTCAATACACAGATCTCCTTCATTCACATTAAAAACATCTACTTCTACTTCACTGACTACACGAAAGCATTTGACTGTGTGGATCACAGCAAACTGTGGAAAATTCTTCAAGAGACAGGAATATTGGACCACCTTACCTGCTTCTTGAAAAACCTGTAAACAGGTCAAAAAACAACAGTTAGAACTGGACATGGAACAACAGACTAGTTCAAAATTGGGAAAGGAGTACATCAAGGCTGTATATTGTCACCCTGCTCATTTAACTTATATGCAGAGTGCATCATGAGAAATGCTGGGCTGGATGAAGCACAAGCTGGAATCAAGAACACCAGGAGAAATATCAATAACCTCAGCTATGCAGATGACACCACCCTTATGGCACAAAGTGAAGAAGAACTAAAGAGCCTCTTGATGAAAGTGAAAGAGGAGAGTGAAAAGTTGGCTTAAAGCTCAACATTCAGAAAACTAAGATCATGGTATCTGGTCCCATCATTTTATGGCAAATAGATGGAGAAGCAGTGGAAACAGTGGCTGACTTTATTCTCTTGGGCTCCAAAACCACTGCAGATGGTGACTGCCACCATGAAATTAAAAGATACTTGCTCCTTTGAAGAAAAGCTATGATCAACCTAGACAGCATATTAAAAAGCAGAGACACTTTTCTGACAAAGGCTGTATAGTCAAAGCTATGGTTTTTCCAGTGGTCATGTTGGATGCGAGAGCTGGACCATAATGAAGGCTGAGCACCAAAAAAATTGGTGCTTTTGAACTCTGGTGTTGGAGAAGACTCTTGAGAGTCCCTTGGATAGCAAAGAGATCAAAGCAGTCAATCTTAAAGAAAATCAATCCTGAATATTCATTAGAAGTACTGATTCTGAAGCTGAAACTCCAATACTTTGGCTACCTGATGGAAAGAGCCAACTCATTAGAAAACACCCTGATGCTGGAAATGAGTGAAAGCAGGAAGATAAAGGGAGAGCAGAGGATGATGGTCGGATGGCATCACTGACTCAATTGACATGAGTTTTAGTAAGCTCCAGGAGACGACAAAGGACAGGGAAGCCTGGTGTGCTGCAGTCCATGGGGTCTCAAAGAGTTGGACACGACTGAGCAGCTAAACAACAGTGTCTGCCCCTTTACTAACATTTCATTGGTGGCTCTGACATGAGCCGTTCTATGAACTGATAAAGTGCTTCTCTCTGCCTGAGATGTTTTTCCCTGTTGATAGACCTGAGGCTGCTGGACTGAGATCCTTTTCTATGATTCTGTGACCTCTGTCTCCTATCAAGAAAGCCATGACATCTTATTTTATCGAGGTTAGAAGCACGATGTTTATCAAAACTTAAGGCCAGACATGGATTTTCACATGGGAGATTTATAATAATAAGAAAGAACCTTGTGACAGTGAGAAGTGTGATGGGGTCACGGGCTGCTGTCCTTGAAGCTCTCAATGGTTTGGGTGACACACAGGTGACCTGAGGCAAATTTGTCTCTTTGTTGACAGCTTTCTTTGCTCTCCATTAGCATCTCTGGATTCCCACTGAAGCTCAGTGATAACCGGCAGTAACATTCTCTTCTGGGTTGCTAGCATCCCTTCTCCCTAACCTGTCTCCCTCCCTCTCTGAAATGCAATACGACTCCCTCGGGTTCTCTGCTCCAAGCTACCTATAGACTACATCCATTAAGGTGAGTTGCATTCATTATTAATGACAGAATAAAATCCGTTAGCAATGCATGATTTTACTTTGCATGCAAATTGTACTTTGAACAGCAACACATGCATGACAAGTTACTTCCTGTTATGAATTTCCATTTATGAAATGTCTAGGTTATTAAAGTGGCACTCTATATACAGTGTCTTTATAATGCCCCTCAAAGCCCCTTGGCTTAGGCAAGCATCCAGGATTGAAAGGAAAGGAGATGGTTATGTACTGAAAGCCTGTAATGGAGTGTTTCTATGTATTCCATTCCACTCTTGTTAAGATTTTCTATGAAAATGAAATCCATTGGAAACAAAGTAGATGGAATGAATGCTTAATGCCCCTCTGACTATTTCTTAAAAATCCTGATTAAGAACATTCCAACCTCAATTCTATAGCACCATGGGAAACAACAATGACAGCAATAACACTCTATTTCTTCAGTCATTGGCAGACTTGAAAGGATTAACATGCTGCAACCTAGCATCCAGTTGAAAAATATAAGTATGAGGTGAATGGGTGCATGGAATCCTTTGTCATATAAATCCCAAGATAATGGGGCCTGTGAAAATTCAATGTTATTTGGATAAGAGCTTTTGGCACAATATCTTCAAATGTTACACTAAAATATATCCATGGATTCAATTCTCAAACAGATGAAAACTTAAAATTTTGCCTAGACAAGTTATGTCAAAATCTGAAAGAGAACTTCTCTGGAGGTCCAGTGGTTAAGAACTTGCCTGCCAAAGCAGGGGATGAGTGTTTAATCCCTGGTTGGGGAAGATCCCACATGTCGTGGGGCTAGCTAAGCCCATGTGCCACAACTAGTGAAGCCAGCAGGCTCTAGAGTGCAGACTCAGCAGCAAGAGGAGTCACTGCAGTGAAGAGAAGTCCCCAGTCATCGCAACTAGAGAAAGCCTGCAGGCAGTAATGAAGACTCAGTGCAGCCAAAAATAAACTAAATAAATTTGAATGTTTAAAAAAATCTGGAAGAAATGTCTACTCACTAAAAGAACTATAGGACCAAATTAAAAATGGTAATTCATAAGCATAAAGTGTGTCTACCTGCCTCAAAGTATGTAGTAAGACCTTTTGTGCTTTTGAGTTGTTGGTTTCACTGATCCAAATTCATGTTCTAAGATAAATAACAAATGTATGTATTGGCAGTTCCTCTTTGAGGTTAAACAGACTTCTGCTTCCTTTCCCCAACAACAGTATTTCTTTTTACGTTTATTGTCTGGATTGGGAGAATACAGTGCGGTGGTTCCCATGGTTGCACATTGATTCCTGCAACTGAAATATCAACAGACAGCATCGGAAAATAGCCCATTAGCCCGGCATCATGGAGATTTTATTTTTCCAAATACTTATTATGTTCTGAGAATGAGAGGGCTGGGCTATTTTAGTGCCACAATCACAGAGTCAATGAAAACTCATGAGTCTTTTGTAATCTCACCAATGAATATACAAGTCAATTCACCAGACAGCTCATAGTTTGAATCAAAAAGAACTGGTATGTTTGTTGATGAGATGAATGGATAAAGAAGCTGTGGTACATATATGCAATGGAACATTACTATCCATAAAAAGGGATGAATTTGAGTCAGTGGAGCTGAGGTGGATGAACCTAGAACCTGTTATACAGAATGAAGTAAGTCAGACAAAGAGAAACAATATATACCAATGCGTATATATGGAATCTAGAAAAGTGGTACTGATGACCCTATTTGCAGCTCAGGAATAGAGGTGCAGACATAGAGAACAGACTTACGGACACAGCGAGGGGAAGGAGAGACTGGGCCAATTGACAGAGTAGCGTTGAAACACATACAGTATAGAAACAGCTAGTGGGAAGTTGCTGTAGGTGCTCAGATGGTAAAGAATCCGCCTGCAATGTGGGAGACCCAAGTTCAATCCCTGGGTTGGGAAGATCTCCTGGAGAAGGGAAGGGCAACCACTCCAGTATTCTTGCCTGGAGAATCCCATGGATGGAAGAGCCTAACAGGCTGTGGTTAGTCCTTGGGGTCTCAGAGTTGGACACAACTGAGGTGCTAACAGTTTCAGGAACGTTGCACTATCCAATTTATAATAAACTCATCCTGTCCACTCCCTATAGGGAAAGAGTCTATGAAAAAGCAAGGGAAAAAAATTATCATTATGGATGTGCAGAGGAAAAGGAGATTTTTGCAACTTATTTGAAGAAAGAAAAATTTTGAAAAGTGTTTAGTGTTCTCAATAAAGTATCATGATGTATGACTGCTTTGAAACAAATTCAGAAAACCGTAAAAAAAGAAACACTGAAATTAGAAAACAGGAAAATGTGTAAGATAATGAGATTTTATGTGGGAAACAAAAATGTAATAACAGAAATAAAATTTTCAGTGAAAGTAGTGAAGAAGGGTAGGTAACCTTGGAAAATCAAGTCAGTAATGTGGAAGATGAACTTGAGAAACTTGCACAGAATGCAGAGATGAAAAAAAAAGGTGAGAAGACAGTTAAAATCCCCTCAGAATTCAGTTTAAGAATTCTGTATTTTCCTGAGGGTATAATCCAAATAACCAGATATAAAATGATTATCAAAGGGGCATCAAAGTCAATCTTTCAGAATTTGAAAGAGGTATATATATGGAAATCTAAAATCATACTTTCTGAAAAAGTCAATATAAAGGAAACCATAACTAGATTTGTCTTGTAAAGAGCTTTGAAACACACTTATAAGCAGTAGTGGTGAATTGGATAAAGATAGTCAAAAGGTACAAAATCCCAGTTATAAATAAATGGTAGAATTTTAATGTACAACATGCTAAATATAATTAGCACTGTTCTATCTTGGACTTTCCTGGTGACTCAGATAGTAAAGAATCTGCCTGCAATGCAGAAGAACTGGGTTTGATCCCTGGGTTGGGAATATTCCCTGGAAAAGGGCCTGGCAACCCACTGCAGTCTTCTTGCCTGATTAATCCCCATGGAGATGAATCCCCAGAGGAGACTGGCGGGCTACACTTCATGGGGTTGCAAAGAGTCGGACACGACTAAGTGACTAAGCACTTTATATATGAAATTTATTGAAAATAAACCATGAGTTCTCAAGACAAGGGATTTTTTTTCTATTGTCTTAATTTTGTATGTATATGAGGTGATAGATATTCATTAAACTTATTGTGGTAATTACATCATGATGCATGTAAATCAAATCATTATCTTACACACTGTAAACTTTTATAGTGCTGTGTGACACATGTCTCAATAAAACAGAAAGAAAAAAGAAATACACTGACAAGGAAAAAAATTATAGACTTACAAAGGCAAACTAGTATAATAAGAAAATATATGAAAAAAAAAGTTGACCCAGATGTCTCTTTTGCAAAAAACAAATATCAGAAGAGTGTCTATAGAATTTGGAGATAGAGATAAAAGAGATCCAATAACTTTACACCAAACCAAAAACTTTTTCTTTGGCTAGGGAAAGAGAAAGACAGTTTCAGACTTTCAAAGTCTCAAAAAATATGCCAGCTAACCCTTGCTCTTCTCAGTGTAAACCCACACTCTCACAGTGTGTGCGGATCTCTTCTGCTTTCCAGACAGGAGAGTGTTTATATTCATTGTGCTGACCATTGTGCTGACCCTAACCACTCAATGAGGGTGGAACCTCTTGCAGGTTAACACGCAGTTCATGTATTTGCTCTGTTCTTGGCACTTTAGAGGCATGGGAGTAAACTGGGTTGCTTTTATTAGGAACTCTGAGCTATTTCAAATCCTGAAAGATGATGCTGTAAAAGTGCTGCATTCAATATGCCAGCAAATTTGGAAAACTCAGCAGTGGCCACAAGACTGGAAAAAGTCAGTTTTCATTCCAATCCCAAAGAAAGGCAATGCCAAAGAATGCTCAAACTATTGCACAATTGCACTCATCTCACACACTAGTAAAGTAATGCTCAAAATTCTCCAAGCTAGGCTTCAGTAATATGTGAACCGTGAACTTCCTGATGTTCAAGCTGGTTTTAGAAAAGGCACAGGAACCAGAGATCAAATTGCCAACATCCACTGGATCATGGAAAAAGCAAGAGAGTTCCAGAAAAACATCTATTTCTGCTTTATTGACTATGCCAAAGCCTTTGACTGTGTGGATCACAATAAACTGTGGAAAATTCTGAAAGAGAAGGGAATACCAGACCACCTGAACTGCCTCTTGAGAAGTTTGTATGCAGGTTCGGAAGCAACAGTTAGAACTGGACATGGAACAACAGACTGGTTTCAAATAGGAAAAGGAGTACGTCAAGGCTGTATATTGTCACCCTGCTTATTTAACTTATATGCAGAGTATATCATGAGAAACACTAGGCTGGAAGAAGCACAAGCTGGAATCAAGATTGCCGGGAGAAATATCAATAACCTCAGCTATGCAGATGACACCATCCTTATGGCAGAAAGTGAAGAGGAACTCAAAAACCTCTTGATGAAAGTGAAAGAGGAGAGTGAAAAAGTTGGCTTAAAGCTCAACATTAAGAAAACGAAGATCATGGCATCCGGTCCCATCACTTCATGGGAAATAGATGGGGAAACAGCGTCAGACTTTATTTTTTTGGGTTCCAAAATCACTGCAGATGGTGATTGCAGCCATGAAATTAAAAGGTGCTTACTCCTTGGAAGGAAAGTTATGACCAAACTAGATAGCATATTCAAAAGCAGAGACATTACTTTGCCAACAAAGGTTCGTCTAGTCAAGTCTATGGTTTTTCCTGTGGTCATGTATGGATGTGAGAGTTGGACTGTGAAGAAGGCTGAGGGCCAAAGAATTGATGCTTTTGAACTGTGGTGTTGGAGAAGACTCTTGAGAGTCCCTTGGACTGCAAGGAGATCCAACCAGTCCATTCTGAAGGAGATCAGCCCTGGGATTTCTTTGGAAGGAATGGTGCTGAAGCTGAAACTCCAGTACTCTGGCCACCTCATGGGAAGAGTTAACTCATTGAAAAAGACTCATGCTGGGAGGGATTGGGGGCAGGAGGAGAAGAGGACGACAGAGGATGAGATGGCTGGATGGCATCAATGACTCTATGGACGTGAGTCTGGGTGAACTCCGGGAGTTGGTGATGGACAGGGAGGCCTGGTGTGCTGCAATTCATGGGGTCGCAGAGTCAGACACACCTGAGCGACTGAACTGAACTGAATTGAACTGAGTGTGTATTGCTTATAGATTGAGGATCCAAGCATGGAATCAGAGAACCTGGGTTTAAATCTTAGCTCTGTTCCCAACCAGAAGTGTTACCTTAGACAAGTTGTGTAAACTTCTTGTCCCTTAGTTACATCATTGTTTACTGGAGATAATCATAAGCATATGACATGCTAGTGTCGTAAGATTATATGTAATAATACATGCAAGGCAGATAGAATAGCAGGTGGAGTACTGGGAGCTTTGTGCAAGTTAACACGTTTTATTTCAGCTGTAGCTAACAATTAATCACATGCTTCTGGAAATAATTGATAAGTGTTGGGGTCAAGATGGTGGAGTAGAAAGAGACAGACCTCACCTCCTCCTACAGGCACACCAGAACTGAAACTATTTACAGAGCAATTATCCCATGAAAGAGATCTAAAGACTAGGGCTTGCCTCGTGCCTCAGTGGTAAAGAATCCAACTGCAATGAAGGAGACATGGGTTCAATCCCTTGGTCAAGAATATCCCCTGGAGTAGGAAATGGCAACCCACTCCAGGATTGTTGCCAGGATAATCTTAAGGACAGAGAAGTCTGGCAGGCTGCAATCCATGGGATTGCAAAAAAATTGGACATGACTAAGTGACTAAACAATAGCAGACAAGATCTTCAGCTAAAGATATGAAGAAGGAAACACAAGACAGGTAGGGAGAGCAAAGATGTGGTATAGTCAAGACCCACACCCCTAGATAGGTGACCTGTAAATGAGAGGATGAATACAATTGCAGCAGCTTTCCCCAAGGAGCAAGGGGCCCCTCAGTCATACAGCTCTATGACCAGGGTGCTGTGCATTGCTGCGCCCTCTAGGCCATTTCCTACATAAGACCAGTTTTCAAAGATTGAGAAACATCATCAATCTACCAAATACACAGAAATAGAAACAGTGAATTAAGTAAAATTAGGTGACAGAGAAATATGTTCCAAATGTTGGAACAAGATAAAACCTTCAAAGAACTAACTTAACTGAAGATAAGCAATATGTTCAATAAATAGTTTAAGGAAATGATCATAAAGGTGCTCACAGAACTAAGGAGGAGAATGGATGAACAGAGTTAAGAAGTTAGAAGTTTTTCACAAAGTTAGAAAATATAAATAAGAACGAAACAGAAGTACACAATTGTTGCTGTTTAGTCACTAAGTCATGTCTTTGTGACCCCACAGACTGTAGCCTACCAGTCTCCTCTGTCATGAGATTTCCCAGGCAAATATAGTGGAGTGGGTTGCCATTTGCTCCTTTGTACTGTATATAGGAAGAATGCAATACTTAAAGATACATTAGAAGGACTCAGTAGTAGATTGAATGATGCAGAGGCATGGTTCAGCACCCTAGAAGATGAAGTACTGGAAATCACTGAAGCTGAATAGAAAAAAGGAAACAAAAATGAAAACAGTTTAAGAAACTTCTGTAACCACATCAAGTGTAGTAAATTTCACATTACAGGAGTCCCATAAGGAAAGAGAGAAAAAAGGGAAAAGAACATATTTGAAAACATAATAGTCGAAAATTTTCTTAGCCTGAGAAGGAGATAGACATCCAGGTCCAGGAAGCACAGAGTCTCAAACAAGATCAACCTAAAGAAGACCATAGCAACACACATCATAAATTAAAATGGCAGAAATTTAAAATAAAGAGAATATTAAAAGCAGCAGGGAAAATTACCAATTTACACACAAGAGAACTCCCATAAAGATATCAGCTAAATTTTCAGCAGAAGCTATAGGCCAGAAGGGAGTGGCCTGATACATTTAAGGTGATTAAAGGGAAAAGTCTACAGTCAAGAATATTCTACCCAGCAAGGCTTTTACTTAAATGTGAAAAAGAGATCAAAAGTTTTACATACCATCAAAAGCTTGGGAGTTCAGCACCTGGAAACCAGCTTTTTAAGAATTTTTCAAGATATTTCTCATCGTGGAAAGGAAAGGACAAATTAGAGATGCGAAAATTAAGAAAGAAAAAAATCTCATTAGTAAAAGCAAATACATAGTAAAGATTTTAGATCAACTACTTATAAAACTAGTAGGAAATTTAAAAGATAAAAGTAGTAAAATCATCCATAGCCACAGTAAGTAGTTAAAGGATTCACAAAACAAAAAGATGTAAAATATAATGTCAAAAACAATAAACATGTGAGGGGAGAAACATGTAGGGTTATTAAATGTGTTCAAACTTAAGACATTAGCATCTTGAAGCAACCGTGTGTGTTACTGTGTATATCCTCATCCTGTATATTTGAAATGTATAGAAGTAGTGAATCACTATGTTGTGTATCTGGGCTTCCTCTATAGCTCAGCTGATAAAGAATCCACCTGCGATGCAGGAGACCCTGGTCAAGAAGATCCCCTGGAGATGGGATAGGCTACCCACTCCAGTATTCTTGGGCTTCCCTGGAGGCTCAGATAGTAAAGAATCTGCCTGCAATGCGGGAAACCTGGGTTTGATCCCTGGGTTGGAAAGATCCCCTGAAGGAGGGCATGGCAGTCCATTCCAGTAATTTTGCTTGGAGAATTCCCATGGATAGAGAAGTCTGGCAGACTACAGTCCATGGGGTCATGAAGAGTTGGACATGACTAAAGCGACTTAGCATGCACAAATATGCACACAGTGTTAGCTCCTTAGTTTCGATAAACATACCATGGTGATGTTAAGAGGTTAGCTTAGGGAAATATCAGATGAGGGATGTATGGAAACTCTCTCCTATCTGCATTTTTCTGTAAATCTAAGTGGTCCTATATAAAATACACAAATAGGGTTTAGAAAAACAGTCATGTTTTCAGCCCTCCATAAACTGGTATTGAATGGAGCAACATAATGGCAATGTGATTCCTAAAGAACATGAGAAGAAATATTAAGGTTTTACACTTTGAATGTTCCTCATTTTAAACTATAACTAAGGAATAAGTGAGTGGCATATTAAGGTTTTTATTTATATAACATTTTTTCTAGAATCTATGATTTGTTAAAAAGATGTCCTTTTCATTATAGGGGACTGGAATGCAAAGGCAAGAAGTCAAGAGATACCTGGAGTAACAGGCAAATTTGGCCTTGGAGTACAAAATGAAGCAGGGCAAAGGCTAAAAGAGTTTTACCAAGAGAACACACTGGTCATAGCAAATACCCTCTTCCAACAACACAAGAGAAGACTCTACACATGGACATCATCAGATGGTCAACAGCAAAATCAGACTGATTATATTCTTTGCAGACAAAGATGGAGAACCTCTATAGAGTCAGTAAAAATAAAACCAGGAGCTGACTGTGGCTCAGGTCATGAACTTCTTATTGCCAAATTCAGACTTCAGTTGAAGAAAGTGGAGAAAACCACTAGACCATTCAGGTATGACCTAAGTCAAATCCCTTACGATTATACAGTGGAAGTGACAATTCCAGGGGTTAGATTTGATAGACAGAGTGCCTGAAGAACTATGGACAGAGGTTCGTAATATTGTACAGGAGGCAGTGATCAAGACCAACTCCAAGACAAAAAATGGAAAAAGGCTAAATGGTTATATGAGGAGGCCTTACAAATAGCTGAAAAAAGAAAGAAGCTAAAGTCAAGGGAGAAAAGGAAAGATATTTGAATGCAGAGTTCCAAAGAATAGCAAGGAGAGATAAGAAAGCCTTCCTCAGTGATCATTGCAAAGACATAGAGGAAAACAATAGAATGGGAAAGACTAGTGATCGCTTCAAGAAAATTAGAGATACCAGGGGAATTTCATGCAAATATGGGCTCAATAAAGGACAGAAATAGTATGGACCTAACAGAAGCAGAAGATATTAAGACAAGATGTCAAGAATACACAGAAGAAGTATACAAAAGATCTTAATGACCCAGATAAAACATGATGGTGTGATCACTCACCTAGAGCCAGACATCCTGGAATGCGAAATCAAGTGGACCTTAGGAAGCATCACTACGAACAAAGCTAGTGGAGGTGATGGAATTCCAGTTGAACTATTTCAAACCCTAAAAGATGATGCTGTGAAAGTGCTGCACTCAATATGTCAGCAAATTTGGAAAACTCAGCATTGGCCACAGGACTGGAAAAGGTTAGTTTTCATTCCAATCCCAAAGAAAGGCAATGCCAAGGAATGCTTAAACTACCACACAATTGTACTCATCTCACATGCTAGCAAAATAATGTTCAAAATTCTCCAAGCCAGGCTTTAACAGTATGTGAACCAAGAACTTCCAGATGTTCAAGCTGGGTTCAGAAAAGGCAGAGCAACCAGAGATGAGATTGCCAACATCCTTCAGATCATCAAAAAAGCAAGAGAGTTCCAGTAAAATATCTACTACTGCTTTATTGACTCTGCCGAAGCCTTTGACTGTGTGGATCACAATAAACTGTGGAAAATTCTTCAAGAGATGGGAATACCAAAGCACCTGACCTGCCTCCTGAGAAATCCCTATGCAGGTCAAGAAACAACAATTAGAACTGGACATTGAACAACAAATCGGAAAGGGAGTACATCAAGGCTGTATATTGTCACCCTGGTTATTTAATTTATATGTAGAATACATCATGTGAAATTCCAGGTTGGATGATGCACCAGCTGGAATCTAGATTGCAGGGAGAAATAGCAATAACCTCAGATATGCAAATGACACCACCCTTATGGCAGGAAGTGAAGAAGTACTGAAGAGCCTCTTGATGAAAGTGAAAGAGGAGAGTGAAAAAGTTGGCTTAAAGCTCAACATTCAGAAAACTAAGGTCATGGCATCTGGTCCATCACTTCATGGCAAATAGATGGGGAAACAATGAGAGGTTTTATTTTTTTGGACTCCAAAATCTCTGCAGATGGTGATTGCAGCCATGAAATTAAAAGACACTTGCTCCTTCGAAGAAAAGTTATGACCAACCTAGATAGCATATTAAAAAGCTGAGACATTTACTTTGGCAACAAAGTTGTGTCTAGTAAGCTATGGTTTTTCCACTAGTCACGTATGGATGTGAGAGTTGGACTGTAAAGAAAGCTGAGCACCTAAGAATTGATGCTTTTGAACTGTGATGTTGGAGAAGACTCTTGAAAGCCCCTTGGACTGCAAGGAGATCCAATCAATCCATCCTGAAGGAGATCAGTCCTGAATATTCATTGGAAGGACTGATGTTGAAGCTGAAGCTCCAATACTTTGCCACCTGATGCAAAGAACTGACTCATTGGAAAAGACCCTGATGCTAGGAAAGATTGAAGGCAGGAGGAGAAGGGGACGGCAGAGGATGAGATGGTTGGATGGCATCACCAACTTGATGGATGTGAGTTTGGATAAACTCTGGGAGTTGGTGATGGACAGGGAGCCTGGCATGCTGTAGTCCATGGGGTCGCAAAGAGTCAGACATGACTGAGTGACTGAACTGAACTGATGACTTGTAATGTGTTATTTATTCTTTAAAATTTGCACATATAGCATAAGCTTAATTTTACAGAAATGAACTAGTCACTGCTGGGTTGTTAGAATTGTTATACTCTTTACTTGTAATTTTATATAAATATTTAATAACAAAAATATCGTGCATAAAGAATAATGTAGAGAACACACCTATAGTTTTAACTGAATTTAAACAAAGAATATTTTCATAGTAGTTGAAATTCTTTGTGTCTGATTTATTTCTCTACTTTCACCTTACAGGAGCCACTGCTTTGAATTTTTTATTTATAATGTTCTTGCTTTTCTTAATGGTTTTATTCTACCTATTCAATATATTGGTTAGTTTAAATGTTTATGAAATTAGTATTAATGATATCATATTGCAGACAATCTCCTGCAACTTGCTGTTTTCATTTTATTTTTTGTGATATCCATATCCATGAAAATAGCTGAAAGGCATTTATTTTTGCTGCTAAATAGTCTCATATAAATAGAATCCAAAATTATTCATCTTTCTTGTTTTTAGTTGGTTTCAGTTATGTGCTAACACAAGTAAATAGACTGTGAACATTCTTATAAATGTTCCAGGGAGCAAATCTTCAAGTTTGTCTAGGGCAGTAGTGTTCGTTGTTGACTCAGACTTTGCAGAGTATCTGATTTATTTAGCTTGCGGATGGCCTGGAATCAGTATTTGATGCATCTCCAGGTATGGTAAGGGGTCCAGTTTCTTGGGTTAGAATACCAGTTCATTGTCATGCACAGGCAGATTCAAATTTCGATCTGCCTCAGTTTCTTAATAGGAAAAATTGGGGGTGAAAACAACCCCTTCATCATTGGATTAACAGAATTTACCTATAAGTTAATGGAGTCCAGAGAAGGGAATGGCACCCCACTTCAGTTTTCTTGTCTGGAGAATCCCATGGACGGAGGGGCCTGGTGGGCTGCAGTCCATGGGGTTGCAAAGAGCAGACATGACTGAGTGACTTCACTTTCACTTTTTACTTTCATGCATTGGAGAAGGTAATGGCAACCCACTACAGTGTTTTTGCCTGGAGAATCCCAGGGACTGGGGAGCCTGGTGGGCTGCTGTCTATGGTCACACAGAGTCGGACATGACTGAAGCAACTTAGCAGCAACAAAAATAGAGTCATGCTCAGCACTCAATAAACATTAACTATTACTATAAAGTTATTAATTCTCTCTTCAAATGTGTTAAAAATTGCTCCCAAATGGTTTTTGATGCATGATTCATATACAATAAAATAGACAGATGACTATTGATACTATTGATACATCTATATAAGTATCTGCTTTTTGACTTTTCATACTCAAATGGCCATGAATTTAAGCGAACTCTGGGAGATAGTGAAGGACAGAGCATAGCATGCTACAGTCTATGAGGTCTCAAAGAATTGGACAGAACTTAGTGACTGAACGACAGCATATGAGTACCTGCATAGATTAACCATAAAAAGATGGCCACTCAGAAAATTCCTTTAGATAGTTTTCTAATCCTGCCTTCCCAAACTTTCTGACTACTTACCTGATTTCCATTATGATAGAAAGTTGAATAATGATAGACTAGTGTGCCCGTCTTATAGATAGAATTGTACAATATGTGCACTTTTGTGCCTGGCTTTGTCTCAACCCAGTGGCTTTGAGTTTTACCCATATTATTGCATGTATCAGTAATTTAGTATTTTCCTTTCCTGAGTGGCATTCCGTTTTTTGATCTCCCACAATTTGTGTAGTGATTCTTTTCTGGATGGGAATTGATGGTCTTGAACAGTCGTTTTCAAATCTTTTGGAAGACATAGTTTCCATTTCTGTTATATAAGCACTTAAGAATGGACCTGTGACGGATTCATTTTGATATTTGGCAAAACTAATACAGTTATGTAAAGTCTAAAAATAAAATAAAATTAAAAAAAAAAAAAAGAACGGACCTTTAGTGAGCCTTTAAGTTCAACAATTGTTTTTCATTTCTACATGCATTTGTACCTTTCTCAAATAATCATGGATAATTCTATGCTACTTTCTTTGGCTGATAATTTCAATTATCTTATACCGATATTATATTAGAATATTCATTTTACGTTTGTATCCTGGCTTCCCAATATTTGATAAATTTCTACAAGGTTGGCTTTTCTTGTTTGTTTACTAGTGATATTTGAAAATGAGACTACACTTGTTATGCCATTACCTGTGCAAATCTCATGAGGTCTATTCAGAGGAATTTTTTTTTTTTCATTAGAGGGCTTGATTTTTTTCCTGCAAAACCAGAAGCATGTGTGAAACTATTTTAAATTAATTTATTTTATATAATTTTGTTTATATAAAACCTCTCAGATCTCTCAGTTGGTATGATTTTGAAATGTCCATGTTTTTGAATGCCAGTTTGTAATCTTGAAATCTTAATTTCCCCTCACATCAAAATCAGTTATGTTAGATAGAGTTCTTTGCTATCTATTTTTGTCAAATAGGGTAGAATGTTTTTTCTAGTCACTCTTTCACTGACGGTATAATCTTTTCTAGTGAGTTGGCTCTTTTCATCAGGTGGCCAAAGTATTGGATCTTCAGCTTCAGCATCAATCCTTCCAATGAACACGCAGGACTGAACTGCTTTAGGATGGACTGGTTGGATTTTCTTGCAGCCCAAGGGATTCTCAAGAGTCTTCTCCAACACCACAGTTCAAAAGCATAAATTCCTTAACACTCAGCTTTCTTTATGGTCCAGCTCTCACATCCATACATGACTACTAGAAAAACCATCAGTTCAGTTCATTTCAGTTCAGTTCAGTCGCTCAGTCGTGTCCGACTCTTTGCGACCCCATGAATCGCAGCACACCAGGCCTCCCTGTCCATCACCAACTCCCGGAGTTCACTCAGACTCATGTCCATTGAGTTGGCGATGCCATCCAGCCATCTCACCCCCTGTCGTCCCCTTCTCCTACTGCCCCCAATCCCTCCCAGCATCAGAGTCTTTTCCAATGAGTCAACTCTTCGCATGAGGTGGCCAAAGTACTGGAGTTTCAGCTTTAGCATCATTCCTTCCAAAGAAATCCCAGGGCTCATCTCCTTCAGAATGGACTGGCTGGATCTCCTTGCAGTCCAAGGGACTCTCAAGAGTCTTCTCCAACACCACAGTTCAAAAGCATCAATTCTTCGGCACTCAGCCTTCTTCACAGTCCAACTCTCACATCCATACATGACCACAGGAAAAACCATAGCCTTGACTAGACGAACCTTTGTTGGCAAAGTAATGTCTCTGCTTTTGAACATGCTATCTAGGTTGGTCATAACCTTCCTTCCAAGGAGTAAGCGTCTTTTAATTTCATGGCTGCAGTCACCATCTGCAGTGATTTTGCAGCCCCCCAAAATAAAGTCTGACACTGTTTCCACTGTTTCCCCATCTATTTCCCATGAAGTGATGGGACCGGATGCCATGATCTTCGTTTTCTGAATGTTGAGCTTTAAGCCAACTTTTTCACTCTCCTCTTTCACTTTCATCAAGAGGCTTTTGAGTTCCTCTTCACTTTCTGCCATAAGGGTGGTGTCATCTGCATAGCTGAGGTTATTGATATTTCTCCCGGCAATCTTGATTCCAGCTTGTGCTTCTTCCAGTCCAGCATTTCTCATGATATACTCTGCATATAAGTTAAATAAGCAAGGTGACAATACACAGCCTTGATGTACTCCTTTTCCTATTTTGAACCAGTCTGTTGTTCCATGTCCAGTTCTAACTGTTGCTTCCTGACCTGCATACAGATTTCTCAAGAGGCAGGTCAGGTGGTCTGGTATTCCCATCTCTTGAAGAATTTTCCACAGTTTATTGTGATCCACACAGTCAAAGGCTTTGGCATAGTCAATAAAGCAGAAATAGATTTCTTGAACTCTCTTGCTTTTTCGATGATCCAGCGGACGTTGGCAATTTGATCTCTGGTTCCTCTGCCTTTTCTAAAACCAGCTTGAACATCAGGAAGTTCAGGACCTTTCTTGGAAAAGTGATGACCTTTGTCCCTCTGTAAAGTGAGTCTTAGACACTTGGAAGAATTTCTAGAGGATTACATTTAAAAATTCTAAAACATTAAGCACAGTTCCTGGTGTGTTTCTGGTGGCTGGAAAAGTTGTTTTTCTTCCTTCCTTCTCAATTCAGTTTCTATGCCTTCCACATCTTCTTCCTCATCTGTTTATTAGAAACCATAACTCTTCTGAACTATCAAATTTTACTTACAGATATTTTTTCTGTCTTTGATCTTGTCACTTCTCTATAGGTTTTATCTCCTATAGTAGATTTCAAATTCCTTGAGATCTGGGTTTATAGTTTTCATCTTTCTTTTTTTTTATTTTTTTAATTTAATTTTATTTTTTAACTTTACAATATTGTATTGGTTTTGCCATATATCGAAATGAATCCGCCACAGGTATACATGTGTTCCCCATCCTGAACCCTCCTCCCTCCTCCCTCCCCATACCATCCCTCTGGGGCCTCCCATTGCACCAGCCCCAAGCATCCAGTATTGTGCATCGAACCTGGACTGGTGACTCGTTTCATATATGATATTATACATATTTCAATGCAATTCTCCCAAAACATCCCACCCTCTCCCTCTCCCACAGAGTCCAAAAGACTGTTCTATACATCAGTGTCTCTTTTGCTGTCTTGTATACAGGGTTATTGTTACCATCTTTCTAAATTCCATATATATGCATTAGTATACTGTATTGGTGTTTTTCTTTCTGGCTTACTTCACTCTGTATAATAGGCTCCAGTTTCATCCACCTCATTAGAACTGATTCAAATGTATTCTTTTTAATGGCTGAGTAATACTCCATTGTATATATATACCACAGCTTTCTTATCCATTCATCTAAAGAGACATTTCTCCAAAGAAGACATACAGATGGCTAACAAACACATGAAAAGATGCTCAGCATCACTCATTATCAGAGAAATGCAAATCAAAACCACTATGAGGTACCATTTCACGCCAGTCAGAATGGCTGCGATCCAAAAGTCTACAAGCAATAAGTGCTGGAGAGGGTGTGGAGAAAAGGGAACCCTCTTACACTGTTGGTGGGAATGCAAACTAGTACAGCCACTATGGAGAACAGTGTGGAGATTCCTTAAAAAACTGGAAATAGACATGCCTTATGATCCAGCAATCCCACTGCTGGGCATACACACTGAGGAAACCAGAAGGGAAAGAGACACGTGTACCCCAATGTTCATCGCAGCACTGTTTATAATAGCCAGGACATGGAAGCAACCTAGATGTCCATCAGCAGATGAATGGATAAGAAAGCAGTGGTACATATACACAATGGAGTATTATTCAGCCATTAAAAAGAATACATTTGAATCAGTTCTAATGAGGTGGATGAAACTGGAGCCTATTATACAGAGTGAAGTAAGCCAGAAAGAAAAACACCAATACAGTATACTAACGCATATATATGGAATTTAGAAAGATGGTAACAATAACCCTGTGTACGAGACAGCAAAAGAGACACTGATGTATAGAACAGTCTTATGGACTCTGTGGGAGAGGGAGAGGGTGGGAAGATTTGGGAGAATGGCATTGAAACATGTAAAATATCATGTATGAAATGAGTTGCCAGTCCAGGTTCGATGCACGATACTGGATGCTTGGGGCTGGTGCACTGGGACGACCCAGAGGGATGGAATGGGGAGGGAGGAGGGAAGAGGGTTCAGGATGGGGAACACATGTATACCTGTGGCGGATTCATTTTGATATTTGGCAAATCTAATACAGTTATGTAAAGTTTAAAAATAAAATAAAAATAAAAAAAAAAAGTGGATAAAAAAAAAAAAAAAAACTGGAAATAGAACTGCCTTATGCCCCAGCAATCCCACTGCTGGGCATGCACACTGAGGAAACCAGAATTGAAAGTTTCCATCTTTCTAATTATCATATCACCTGGCACACTGTCTTGCATGTAATTGCATTGTGTTTAATAAGTATTCTTGAATGGATCTGAAATGAAGAATGTGTTTGATTTAATGACTCTTGAATTTACATAATTTTCTGATAACCAGACATCATGTCTAAATTCAAATCACACAAAAATAAACAAATAGAAAATCTGACAGTAACAAAATTTCGTTGAGGTGCACCCCCATTTTCACTTCAAATCAACTTTAGTTGAGTGTAAGCATAAATTATCTCCTAAAAAGTGTAATTCCTGCTTCTTACCCTGAAATCACACCTAACTTTCCTGATTTGAAATGCTAGAGTTGGAATCTCAAAAGCATCAAAACGCACAGAGTTGATAATTTAGTAGAAGATTATTTGCAGTGTGAAGTTTGATTTTCATCCCTGGAACTGATGTGGACTGTGAACTCCCTATGTACTCATGCTAGGCAGAGTGAGAGAAGAAAGATCTTTCAGCTGTTGCTGATTTTGAGAGTCTTGGAATTAGTTAGGAAGATCACTATGAAGGTGGGAGAATCAGACAGTTCTGGGATTGACTAATGCAATTTTTCCTCACTATGTGACCAAGGACATGTAACTTACTTCTATGTTATGATCCCATCCTACCTTTATTAAAACTCCTGCATAATGCTTAATTCAAGTCTCTGGTGATCTGAATACAAAATATGGATAATGATGATTACCTAAAACTATTTCTGGTCATGCATTTATTAAATTCTTTTTATATATCAATCACCAAATAAGCCCTCATTAAATGACAACCTTTACAAAACTTTTTATGAAAAAAAAAAAGCCGTGAAAAATGGGATAAATGTGACTTCGGCCAAATAATATATATTGTTCTGATCTGGTTACATATATTGATATTTGAGAATGAGTGCAGTAGGCTGAAATAGAGAAAACATGATTCCTTTAATCAGCAGAAGGAAATATTTGAGGTGAATGAGAATTCACCACAGTAATCTGTTTGAGGAAGTCTCAGAAGACTAGAAAGGATGAGAAATGGTGAAGTTTGAAGACTAATAATATTAGCAATAATAATATGATAAAAATAATACTAATATACCCTTCACATCTTTCAATGAATTATCTGTCATAGTATATTTTCTCCCCAATGTCCTTGTTTTTCTAACTTAAGTGGATAACCCAAATCTCGGAGCTTCGTCTAACTACTTCATGGATGTCTCTGGCCATTTTCTCACTTTATCTGGCTTCTACCAGTATTTGAAGTATGATATTTTCCCTTGAGGAAGATAAAACTAAATCCATTCAAGTCTGCTCAGAAATCACTTTTCTTCATGGAGAGTTCATCTTTCTTTAAAATGAACACTCTGTGCCTAGCTATACTTAAACAGTGGGCTTTGTAAAAAATTAATGTTGCATAGGTGTTTACTACATATAAACGTTTTATTCTTTTTCCTTAATAGATCATGGGGCATGAAATTTTAAGCCCAGAGAGAGCATTAAAAATTATTTATGTATTGTACCTATCTTTTTGCAAGCTATATCTAAACATATTTTAAGTTTTATACACATATTAGCTCTACTAAATATGTACATATATTTAACTTAGAATTAATATACCATATAGCGATAGATTTTCTTTGCTAAACCTCAGTGAACCATTACAAATTTGAAAAATAAATCATAAGCAAATCCAGCTTATAAAAAAAAAATACCTAATAGTGATGCTGAGATTGCAATGAAGTAATCTATTAATATGTTGCTGATGAGAATCTAAATCAAGGCAACTTTTCTGGGCAATATATAAACTCTATCAAGCATTTTAATAATTTTATTTAGCATTGTTCTATTAATATTAATATCATTAATAACAAAGCAATATTTGTTGTTGTTGTTTAGTCATGTCCAATTCTTTTGCAGCCCTTGGACTATAGCCCACCTGGCTCCTCTGTCCATGGGATTTCCAGGCATGAATACTGGAGTGGATTACCATTTACTTCTCCAGGGAATTTTCCTGATCCAAGGATTGAACCCACGTCTCCTCCACTGGTAGACATATTTTTTACCACTAAGCCAGATAAGCCCAGAAAGGGATATTAGGAGATGGCTATTTAGAGATTCATTATTCAGAAATGGATATGGAGATCAACAGAGCTAAATTTATCAAAGAAAATTATAGAATGATGAAAGTTAATTAAAATCTTAAATATCTAACAAAAGGTGAATGATTAAACACATATTTTAGTCATATGAAGCAATAATGCAACAGAGGAAAAACTCATGCTTTCAAAAATATTTCATGACAGATTTCAATGAATAAAACTTATGTCAGAAATATGATCTTGATTTTGCCATATGTGTGTGCCAGTGCACATATAATTGTCTATAGAAGCATGGTGTTAAAAGGGGATTACTACTGTCTCCGTTGAACTCAGTCATCAAAAAGTTAATAACCCAGTAATATGCTATGAATACTCTCATATTCCAAAGTATGGTGCCACACTTTGTATGTGCAGCCTTGAAATTAAAAGACTCTTGCTCCTTAGAAGAAAAGTCATGAACAACCTAGACAGCATATTAAAAAGCAGTGACATTACTTTGCCAACAAAGGTCTATCTAGTCAAAGCTATGGTTTTTCCAGTAGTCATGTATGGATGTGAGTGTTGGATTATAAAGAAAGCTGAGCCCTGAAGAACTGATGCTTTTGAACTGTGGTGTTGGAGAAGACTCTTGAGAGTCCCTTGGATGGCAAAGAGATCCAACCAGTCCATTCTAAAGGAAATCAGTCCTGAATATTCATTGGAAGGACTGATAAGGAAGATGAAACTCCAATACTTTGGCCACCTGATGCGAAGAACCGACTCATTGGAAAAGACCCTGATCCTGGGAAAGATTGATGGCAGGAGGAAAAGGGGATGACAGAGGATGAGATGGTTGGATAGCATTACTGACTCCATGGACATGAGTTTGAGTAAATTCCGGGAGTTGGTGATGGACACGGAAGCCTGGCATGCTGCAGTGCATGGGGTTGCAGAGAGTTGGACATGACTGAGTGACTGAATTGAACTAAGTTGCTTAGTCATGTCTGACTCTTTGAGCCCCATGGACTGTAGCCCAATGGGCTCCTCTGTCCATGGGATTTTCCAGGCAAGAGTACTGGAGGGTGTTTCCATTTCCTACTCCAGGGAATCTTTTTTCTTTCTCACCTAGAGATAGAACCTGCATTTCCTATATCTCCTGTATTGGCAGGCAGATTCCTTACCACTGTGCCACCTGCGAAGTCTTGGCTTGATTAATCTAAAAAACAAATATTTTTGTCTGTTTTGTTCATGGGTCAAGAACAATGGTTCCCAAATGGTGTATGCTCAGTAAATACATGTTGAATGAATAAGTGAATTATTTGATGAGCATGGTATCTGTTTCATGAAGTTGAAGAAATATAAGGGGTTGGTGTTTGACCCATATCTGCAAAACTCAGAGGCAGTGGCTATGGCTGGACTTCTCTGACTTAGCAAAGAGAAGAGAGGTGGCACCCTGGGATCCAGTCACATTTCCACTGAGAATCTGGCCCACATTCTGTGCCTCAGAGACCAGAAGAGGGCAACAAAGGGAGGAGCTGGCTGGGTGTCAGTATTGGATTATTTCTCTACAAGGGCTTCCCCAGTGGCTCAGATGGTAAATAATCTGCCTGCAATGTAGGAGACCTGGGTTTGATCCTTGAATTGGGAAGATCCCACAGAGAAGGAAATGGCTACCCACTCCAGTGTTCTTGCCTGGAGAATTCCATGGACAGAGGGCCTGGTGGGCAACAGTCCAGGAGGTTTCAAAGAGTCGGACATAACTGAACAACTAACATTTTCTCTTGGGTATTTCAGTTAATGACATGGGGCAATTCTTGGAACTAGAGGCATCCTGAGATATTTTTAATATTTCTGACTGATGAGACTGTAGAATTAGTCTGAGATTTCACCCAGAAAAGGACAAGTTTGGAGGTAGGGGGAAAAAGAAAGGTGTGTTATGATTGTACCCTTGTTAACACTATTTGTAAGTTAGAATTTAAAGGTATAAGCCAGAGAGTAAGACAGATCTGATGTGAATGCCATTTCTGCACCTTAATACTTTGGAACTTTGGTCAAATTGCTTGTCCTCCCTATGTTTCAGATTACAAATTAGCCAATATATTTATAAGAGAATATTTCTCACATATTAACTTTATTCAATAAAGTCTCTATGAATAGATCTCTGTCTCTATATCTATTTATCTATCTTTTTGGCCACGCAGCATGCAGGATCTTAGTCCCCTAACTAGGGATCAAACTCGCACTTATTGTAGTGAAAGTGCAGAGTTTTAACCATAGGACAACCAGTGAAGTCCCTGTCCGTCTATGTATCTGTGTGTCTATCCATCCGTCCATCCATCCATCCACCCATCCATCCACCCATCCATCCATCCATCTATCCACCCATCCATCCATCCATCTATCCATCCATCCATCCATCCATCCATCCATCCATCTATCCATCCATCTATCCATCCATCCATCATCTATGTATCTAAGTAGTTAACTTGGTTAAACTAGACATTTTAAAGAAATGGTATAGTAACATTATGTTTTCTTTCTGAGAAAAAATAAAATAATAAAAAATACAGTATGTTGGCCTACTTTGTAGTAGGATCATGGTACTTTTAGTATCCACTCAGTATTCTTATAGTTAGAAGACCCATGCCCTGTCTTTCATGGCCTATATATTTGGGAAGTTAACAGAGACACATAATAAACTTAACACCTATTAACTGGATACAGACCAGTTTGCCATTAATCTGCTGATGGTATATAGAGGAAAATGGGTGTTTTCTGTATCATCTTGAAATCACCACCACCAGCTTCTGTTTAAATATCAAACATAGGAAACATGATTTTTATTTCCAGAAGAACTTTTTAAATATGTATTTTTAAAATACATATTTAAATATGTATTACTTAAATATATACTAAATTAAATCTTAAATTGTAAGATTTATAGAGAAATTTTAAATCTAGTGATCCTATCCCCTATAATAAATCTTGGAATAAAAGTAATTATCCTGATAACCAAAGCAAACTAAAACCAAGTAAAAAAGCACACTGTTGCTCCCAGTTATCTAAAATTTTCTGATAAAGGTGATTTTGTTAGTCTTGGATAACTGCTTGGACCTTCTTTAGTTGGTGTCTGTATGCAGTCAAAAATAAAAAGGAATATAAAGAACATTTTGATGTCCAGGATATGTCTGTTTTAGAGATGAAAACAATTTGGGGGGAACAATGTGTCTTTTTCAGATAGTATTTCCCTTTAGATTCTAAGGGTGGGCAACATCCCCTTATGAAGCTATTCTTTCTCAACTGGAAAGTGGTCTGTCGTGTCTGCAAGCATGAGTTCTTCTTCATGAACTTTCTTTAAAAATAGCAGTTCCTTCTAGAGGTCACCATTTTCAAAATGCAGCCCTCAGGCCTTCAGGACTCTGCTAACTAGGATCTTGATGCCGACTTGCAAGGGGGTTGGGTGGTGAGTGACAGGGATCCTTCTATGGGCTTTCTTCCCTCCCGCTTTAGTGCCCCCTGCTTCACTGCACACCTAGCCTTCCATTCTTGACTCAGCTCACCCCTGAATTAGACAGTGTGGGAGAGCAAAGCCCAGCTAGGGCATTAAAGTGATGCTTCTCAGACTTTTCTACCCCTGTGCCCCAAATTAAGGAAGAGAAGTGTACATGACCCTGGCGAGCTTAAAATCTGATGAAGCCTGTCAGGTTACTTGTTTTAATTGCTGAGTTGAATTTTTGGTAATAATCATGAAAAACATTCTTGGTTGAAAATTATGTAGGCATGTTTTTCATCAAAGGCCTCTTGGACCTAGAGGACCCCCTTGTTTTGCTTTTAAAGCAGATTACAAATGGTTTTCCTAGAAAATTCTCATCTCTTCCTCAGGTGTTTCCTCAGACAATTTTGGTTCAGCTTCTTAGTTCTCAAAACTTTTTAGAGATTCACAGTATACTTTAGAACATCTTAAAAGTTGAAAAACGCAGTTTGATTCATTTTAAATTTCTCTATTTCCACAGAGTTACCTTGCACTGGAAAAACTTGAAACTTATTAACATTCAGAAAAATTAGTTTTATGAGAAACAGAGAAATTATGCTACAGAAACAATATGCACTTTTCCTTGTGAAACTGTCAGAAAGCTGCATCCTTGGACCTCATGGTGTTGCTGTTTTGCAGAATTCTTTTTAATGGTTCCTTCTTTGATGTAATTCACTTAGCCTACAATGAGGGACAGTGTATAAGCAAGAGATGAAAAAACAAACCAAGAAAAGACTTAAGGCACAGGGAGGTTGGCTAACATTCCCCAAGCTCAGTGAATTTGTTTTCTATTGCTTTGTATAACAGTATTACCACATACTTATCAGCTGAAACCCTGCCTTGCCCGCCACCCCCCCACCCCACACACACATTATTGTCTCACAGCTTCTATGGGTCAAAAGTCAGGGCATGTGGACCTTCTGTTTCAGAGTCTCACAAGACGAATGATGGTGTCAGCTGGAGCTGCAGTCTAATCAGAAGTTCAGTTGGGGAAGTATCCACTCCCAAACTCACAGGGACTCAGTTTGTTGCTACCTGTTGGCCAGAAGCCACCCTCAGGTCCTTGCTATACGGGTCTTCCTCAAAACTAGGAAGTAAGAAGTATTCTCCCAGCAAGATGAAACACAGTCTTATAGAATGCTACCATAGAAGTGGTGTCCCATCACCATTATTACACTATATAGACTGGAAGCAAGCTATTAATATAGTCCCCTATTACCCTACAAGGAAGGGCATTATACAAGACATAGATACCAGAAAGTGGAGATCATGGGTGAACTCAGGAAACTGGTCACCAAACCATATATTACTTCAGAAATATATCATGTACCATCTGATTATAGAAAAAAAAAAAAAAAAAAAAAAAACAGGGAAACATTAGCTCCACATATATTTCTCCAAATTTTCAGGGATTCCAAAAACATCACACATATCTTATTTACTGAGAATCTCAACTTTGGCCCCTTTTCATTGGGATTGCATGTTCTGAACATACATCTCTTCTTGTCATCCCCCAGGCCCGAATCAAAACTTCTCTCTGATATTTGTCTTAATCCCAATTCTCACACTAAGTTAAACAAAGGAAGATGTTTTAATTAAGAAGTGTGATTGTTATCCTCTTATATAACAGATTTGTGAACAATGTGTATTTTTCTTTTTTTTTCAAAAGAATAACTGTAAAGATGAAACTTCTTATTGACACGACCTCTCTGGTAGGTTATGGAACCATGTTTGTCATGGAACATGTGAGAAGCATGTAGAATTTCTGACTCATTTTTCTTCTCTATCCCTGAAGGATGTCTGCATCTTTCTCCTCTGTAATTTTGGGCCATGAAGGCTCAAGATTAAAGCAAAGTGAAAACATGTCTGCAGTGTTTTTTTCTCTGAAACTCTTCTCTTTATATCAGTGATACTGGGTAAGTCAAGGCAGGAATTGAAATTGCTAAGTGTTTCTCCCAAATACTTCGGCCATTTTTTTCTGTGACCCATACCTCAGTCCACACCTTCCAGAACACAATTAGTACCAGGTTCTTAGAGCAACAGTAAGCCATGAACTGTGTGAACCGTGACAAATGGTTGCCCGAGTGGTAGCCAGGCAAGTCCAGAATGCAGTCAATAGGAAATCCTTACTGTAAGTCTGTCACAGTTAAATGCCATAAGGAAATAAAATTCAAAGGAAAATAAAACATAAAAGGCTCCTGGAAGATGAAATGAGTTGAATAGTATTCAAGCACCACAGAAGTTTGGTTATGGGGGAAGTCAATGTGCTTTCCAATAAATAAAATATAAGTCAGTCTTGCAGAGAGCACTTTGAATGGCACTGCTTTTTGGCTAAGAAACATTGTAAACATTGTGCTTATTGAATTTTAAACTCCATAAATTTCATAAAAGGTGGCTCTCCCCTCATCATCTCAAAGGAAATAGAAATGGTTTATATTATAAATACATTTCTGCATTCAAATACATTTCTAAAGAGAAAAAGAGCTGGGCTGTGGCAATTTTCTTCCATTATACAGTGTTGCTTTGCTTATTGTGAACTCTTCAAAAATCTTTATACATTGTATCTTTTGAATTCCATCCACAAAAGGAAAAATGTTTACTTTGAATAGAACTTCCATTAACTATAATCTGTTCTCTTTACACCTTTCCAAACTCATCTGTTTCCATTTTCATACAACCCACCCTACATTCTAAATACATGTCAGTATCATCTTTTGTGGACCTATCTTTCCATTTATACAATATTTATCTCAACCCTAGCACAGTGCATGGCACATAGAAAGTATAACTATTTTACTGTATCAGAGTCATCGTGTCTTTTGACTGCCCTTTCAACAGTAGTACTTTATTTAAATCTTACCAATTATCCAATGTTATTGTTGTTGTTAGCTGCTCAGTCATGTCCAACTCTTTGTAGTCCCAGAGACTGTAGACCACCAAGGCTCCTCTGTGCATGGAATTCTCCAGGCAAGAATACTGGAGTGAGTAGCTATTCCCTTCTCCAGGGGATCTTCCCAAATCAGGGATGGAACCTGGGTCTCCTGTACTGCAGGCAGATTCTTAACCATCTGAGCCACTATCCAAGGCTGTTCTCAAATGCCTTTTTGTCTTTGAAGCTGACCTCCCATTTGGGATGTTACTCTTTCTTCCATGCCTCACAGTGTATATCTTGATTATAGCAAGCATTTAATTTTCATTTATGTTGAGGGAGCCTTCACAAGAATGTTGGGAACTACTCTGGAATTTATGAGGAGCTAGTAAATTTTTGAAGTCAAATTGGATTTGTTTAATATTTTAGTCTCTAGCATTAGGGCTCATCTCAGCTTTCTATATTCCTGTATTTCATCATCAGGGTGATAATCTGTACTTTTATCTTCGAACATACTAGCTTCCTCTTTCCTCCACCAGTGTGTTGGAATTTTTTGCAAAGCTGCTGTTCATTTGATCTGTTCATGTTGAACATGAAAGTTAACTTCAGTTTCATCCTAGGAAAGAAGCAGAGAATAAATGCTCTTCTACTTGCACACTTCACCATGTTCTTGAGCAGATGAACTTAGGATACTGAGAATTCACAGAAAAATAAGGCAACATCATAACTCTCCAATTAGGGCCAGGCCCTTCTTGTCATGTCTGTGTGGAAAATGGTGTGGGGGTGCAGTTAGAAGTGTAGATTTGGAGACAGACTGCCTGAGTTTGAATCCCTGATCTGTATTTATTAACTGGGTGTGATGGTTTTGTGCTGTGTCAACTTAGGTAAACTGGAATGACATTTTGAGAATCTCTTTTTGGTATGTCTCTGGATTAGGGTTGGCCACAGGAGAAATTTGTGCTTCCTTCCAGCTGTGACGGGCATCATGACATCACTAAACTCTCCTAGGAATCTAAGACTTAGAAAAATTTGTAATCACTCAGAAGCTCAAGGGGTCAAAGATGCAATAATAATAATAAACATTGTTTTAATAAATGCTGAAAAATCTTCTCTTGTCACCAAGTTTTTATGTTTGTCTCTTCTACCATATAATGTGGTCTTTAAGATCAGCAGATTTTTTCAATTATTTTTCATCTTGTGTCACCCACACAGCCCGAGATAGTGCCCTACATATAACAGAAATGTTACTGAAAATAATTGAATTAAAATAGGGAATCAAACAAATCAATTCTAGGAAATCAACCCTGAATATTCATTGGAAGAACTGATGCTGAAGCTGAAGATCCAATACTTTGGCAACCTGATACGAATCAGTCAGTTCAGTTGCTCAGTTGTGTCAGACTCTTTGTGACCCCATGGACTGCAGCACCCCAGGCCTCCCTGTCCATCACCAACTCCCGGGGTTTACTCAAACTCATGTCCATTGAGTCGGTGATGCCATCCAGCCATCTCATCCTCTGTCATCCCCTTCTCCTCCAGCCTTCAATGCTACCAAGAGCTGACTAATTGGAATAGACCCTGACGCTGGGAAAGACTGAGGACAGGAAGTAAACGGGATGACAGTGGATGAGATGGTTGGATAGCGTCACTGACTTGATGTACATGAGTTTGAGTAAACTCCAGGAGTTGGTGATGGACAGGGAAGCTTGGTGTGCTGCAGTCCATGGGGCCACAAAGAGTTGGACACGATTGAGTGACTAAACAATAACAGTATTTCGTGACACTATAGTTTTACTTTTTAAATGTTATTTATTTACTTATTCTTTTTTAAAATCTTTGATGGTGCTGGGTCTTTGTGGTACACACTGGCGTTCTCTAGTTGTGGCCAGCTGTGGTGCATGGGCTTCTCACTATGGTGGCTTCTCCTGCTGCAGAGCGTCAGCTGTGATCACAGGGCTTCTGCAGGTGCAGCACACAGGCTCAGTGGTTGGGGCACAAGGGCTTAGCCTCCCAGGGCATGTGGGGTTGAACCCCTGTGCCCCTCACTGTAGGTGGATTTTTAACCACTGGACCACCAGAGAAGTCAGATCTTTCTTTGAAGATCTCAGGTAGTGCTGCGAGGACACCTGTGCCAAAGGAAGGCTAGCAAGAAAACTGGAGCAGTTAAAAGGAAATCAAAGGACCACAGCTGCATCTTTTCCAACTAAAAAGAAGTGGAGGAATCAGTGGTCACTGTTCAGTAACTGATAATATCAGACTTGATCATGGGGTCATTGAAATCTTGTGTACCATTATCCTAGATGAGTGCTTAATTAATGAGGTGAATGAATTTCATCTCAAGTTTCTTAAGTTTGGGGGAGCATGATTATAGTGATGTCAACATTCCTTATAACAGGAGTCTCTGGCCCCCAGACCACAGACCAGGGCCAGTCTGTGGCCTGTTAGGAACTGGGCCACACGGCAGGAGGTATGAGTTGGGCAAAACTGAAAGCATACCTCCATCTTAGTCAGTGGAAAACTTGTCTTCCACAAAGCCAGTCCCTGGCACCAAAAGTGTTGGGAACCATTGCCTTATAAGACTGGAATTAGGTATTGATTTGATTAAGGGCTAATGGTCTAGTTTTAGTGAGGCTCCAGCTGTTAATTCTCTTTTCCCTGAAGCAATGAATTTTTACATAGGTTTGGATGTGATGGTTATTAAGCTTTGACCTCTTGATTCAAAACTCACCAATCTATACTTTGCTTTGTGAGCCCGGGACTTCACAGATCGGATTTCTCCTTGGTCAGCTTGCTCTCTGTTAGGCTTCATTGATGAGAACACCAAGGACTGGAAGGAAAGACAGAAAATTGATTTTTTTTTCGGTTTGATTCCTGTTTGTTTCTGTACAACTCCAAATACCACCTTCCACTCTGGCTGCAACTGTTGAATCCAAGAGCAGCAGTTGGCTCTGGTTTTCGTGACCCCCCTAACCCCACCTAATTTCAGAACCACCTCAATCAACTCACCTCACAGACACCAGCAGTACTCCCTGGGGCTGCTTAAACCCGTTCTCAAAGATTTAATCCTGCTAGGGGGAAGGGGTGCTCCCCAGACCTTCTGAGTGTGAGAGTCAGTGGTGACGTCTTTTCTCCTTAGAGCTCTCAGTCCCAGGTGAACAGGGACTTATCCAACTTTCTAAATCCTAGTAACCTCCAGCTGTTTGTTCAATCAGCTCTGAGAATGGTAGCAGCTTCTTCTAGTCATTATTTCTATGTTATTTCAATGCCCCCTTTTGGTCTTCAATCCTTCAATTGTTACTTAAACAATTCCTTAGAATATGATTTCCATTTTCAGTAAAAGAGCAACTAGTTCCTGTTTTCCTAAGTGGACACTCACCGACACAATGAGGAAAGGTAAGTAGGTTTTAGTGTCACTTGTAATCTTTAACTCAACAGTTAAAAAACTAAGATCATGGCATCCAGTTTCATCACTTCATGGCAAATAGATGAGGAAACAACAGAAACAGTGACAGACTTTATTTTCTTGGGCTCCAGAAACACTGAAGATGATGACCTCAGCCATGAAATTAAAAGACACTAGCTCCTTGGAAGAAAAGCTATGACCAACCTAGATAGCATAAAAAAGCAGAGACATTACTTTGCTGACAAATGTCAGTCCAGTCAAAGCTATGGTTTTTCCAATAGTCATGTATGGATGTGAGAGTTGGATTGTAAAGAAAGCTGAGCACCGAAGAATTGATACTTTTGAACTGTGGTGTTGGAGAAGACTTGAGAGTCCCTTGGACTGCAAGGAGATCCAACCAGTCCATCCTAAAGGAAATCAGTCCTGAATATTCATTGGAAGGACTGATGTTGCAGCTGAAACTCCAATACTTTGGCCACCTGATGCGAAGAACTGACTCATTTGAAAAGACTCTGATGCTGGGAGGGATTGGGGGCAGGAGGAGAAGGGGATGACAGAGGATGAGATTGTTGGATGGCATCACCTACTCCATGGATGTGAGTTTGAGTGGACTCCGGGAATTGATGACGGACAGGGAGGCCTGGCGTGCTGCAGGGGGTCGCAAAGAGTCAGACACGACCGAGCAGCTGGACTTAGCCGAAATAATCTTTAACAAACACAATGAGAAAGAAAGAGAATGGCTACTATCCAAAAGAAAGAGTAAAGTCCTTTTGCTTCTCAGCATGCCAGGCAGGCTGAGGTTCAAGTTGACAATAGAGAAAACGGAGATGGGTTTGTTTCAGCAGTTTTCTGGTTTCCAAAGAATGTGGGTCCTTCCTTATGTAGTCAGGAGATGAACAACATTTCCCAGAAGGTATCATAGGGATTCAAGCGAGCGGCATGAGTTGTTTGTACCTTATTGCCTCAAACTGTCCCCAACAGATAGCTACTTGTTACTATCCATTAATGGGGACAGCTGAATACATGTAAAGGCTGGACTATCCAGGCACAAAGAGCAGTTTCAAGACTACCACATTGGTGTATTACAGACACAGTGATAGATTCTAAAATCAAATGGCTGTAGTATAACTTCATTGTGGCAGCCAGACTATAAGCTTTAATAATTCAGGAAACATTTTGGTGTGCAAAGAAAGTCTCATACAAAGTGAAGTCCCCAAGTCCCTAGTTGAGTTTATTCCAGGAATACCAGCAAGACAGATAATATCTGGTTTATCTTTGTAAGTTTCTGGAAACCTTTCCTCACTAAGGTGATGTATAGGCCATGGGTATCACAAAGGGGTATTTTTCATGTTTAATGTTGTAATGAAATAGAGGACAGAGGCTAGCGGTATCTGATGAAGCACAGGAAGAATTAATCTTGTTTATAGAGTTGTTTGTTATCACTTGGCGTGTCTATAAATAATAATTTATAGTAATCTTCATATAAACATTTGCTGTTTCTAAAAATAATCACCTAATTATATTGAGTGTACGGCATTTAAAATAATTAGACACTCATATTTTATAAATAGAATAACTAATAATTGCTTAAAAAAATCAAGAAATGGATATAATTACTCAGAAAAGGTATAATGCATATCAGAAAAACAGTCCAAACTCAATTTCTACTTGAAGGATATGGAGTCATATCAAAGGAGCTCTGTCTCTATTATGATATTCCAGACAACTTGATTGGGTAAATGTGGAAATGCATTATTTAAAAAAGATTAAAAGTGGTAACAGTTAAAAAGTCAACAACATCAAATAAAACAATCCAAATATTCTAAACTTAGCCACAAGTATGTCAAATTGTATTAGATTCTGCTGACAGATTACATTAGATAAGTAAGTAAGTAGCCCTCATGGAAAGAAAGGACATCTTTGTGATTTTAATGTGCATATTTATTGGAAGACAAACAGTCCCTTGGAGAAAGCTCTATTTTCTGATTACCAATAACAAAGTCATTTAAAAGGCTATCAGAGTAGCTATAGGATAAGCAACAATTTCCAGTGTCTCCTTTACCTCAGAAGTGTTGAAATGCAAGGATTCAAAGGATAACTAATGAATAGAGATAACTTTCCATTATGTTTGAACTTCCCAGGTGGTGTTAGTGGTAAAGAACCCACCCGCCAATGCAGGCAAGAACATAGGAGATGAAGGTTCAATCCCTGGGTTGGGAAAATCCCATGGAGAAGGGCATAGCAACCCACTCCAGTATTCAGGCCTGGAGAATCCCATGGACAGAGGAGCCTGGTTAGCTACAGGCTGTGGGGTCCCAAAGAACTGGACGGGGGATGGTTGGATGGCATCACTGACTCAGTGGACATAAGCTTGAGTAACCTCTGGGAGTTAGTAATGGACAAGGAGGCCTGGCGTGCTATAGTCCATGGGGTTGCAAAGAGCTGGACAAGACTGAGTGACTGAACTGACCTGACCTGAACTGAACTGAGCACCATTATTTTTATTGGACCAAATCTTTGTAATAATTCTGTGAATTGCATGTACTTAAAAATAGGATTCAGATTAGCATTATACATTGTTCATATTGGAGAAATCCCTTCTTCTGTCTTTAGAAAGGAAGGAGCCTCGGAGAAAAGAAGAAAGAAGTTAATCTTTCATTTTTGAAACATTTTTTGTTTTCTGAAGTAAAAAATTTTCTAGAGGTAAATAATTTACAAAATGCAAAATGATTAAAATGGTAATTCTTCTAGGCCAAGGTCCAAGTTGGGTAGCAGATGGACCCTGAATCTTCCTGGCTCATTCCTGTTTTATCAGTGCTTGATTTCAAGCAGCTAAGTGTAAAATTGGCTGCTGTAAAGAATGACTTCGAACATTTCCGTTGCCACTCTAGAACTGTGGGAGCTACAAATCTCTGTAAAAAATAGAGCATAGTATCTGACTAATTTTAAAAACAAACAAGCGAATGAAACCAAACTAAAAAGCAAACCACAGATTTCCTCAATAAAAATGCTAGTCTATTTTTTTTTAAGTCAGAGTATTTATGCAAGTGCATGAATCCAAGAAATTATAAATTATTTTAAGGGTTACTTTTAGTCATATCTTTGTATATAAATGTGAGATGGTTTTTTTTTTTAATATTTATCTGTGATTTTTTTCATGAAAATTTAAATAGAATTTCAGTTAAACTTTAGCATTAGGCTAGTTTCAGGTTATATTTTTGAAATGTGTTATGAATTTTAAAAAGCTGAAAACAATCTTATTACAGAATAACTTTTTCTTCTCTCTGTCTCCGTCCGTCCTTCCTTCTTTCCTTTCTTTCCTTTTCTTTCTTTCTCCTTCTCTCACTCCTTGCTCTCCCTAATCAGGTAGAATTGTGAATCAACCAATATATCTCTATCATGACTTTTTTTGTATGATTATAAGCTGCTTGCCATCTCAAATTTGAGTTTATCTATCTTTGGAGATGGTTTTCCTGGTGGCTCAGCAGTAAAGATTCCAACTGCCAGTGCCGGAGATGTGGGTTTGATCCCTGGGTCAGGAAGATCCCCTGGAGTAGGAAATGGCAACCAGCTCCAGTATGCTTGCCTGGGAAATTCCATGGACAGAGGAGCCTAATGGCCCATAATCCACTGGATCACAAAGAATCAGACAGAACTTAGCAAAAAAACAACAGCATCTTTGGAGAGGGTGCAATAATATTTTCAAAGCTATTCTCCTGCTCTCATAAGAAATAGGTTACTAAGGCAGGAAGCTTCCCGTACTTAAGTTTTGGAATCTAGGTGGTAATCTAGATTTCCAACTAGTTGGCAATCTCTTCCAACTAGTCCCCAAAGTGAGGGCCCCTGAGAACATTTCCCCTAGTTGGAATTCCCTCTGATGTGTCAGCATTTATTTCTGGATATACCTCAAACATATTGAATCTATCCAGTAGTCTATTTATCCCACCACTAATTCAAAGAAATACTTATTGATTACCTACTATGGATAGGAACTCTAAGAATTACTAGATTATTAAGGACCTAAGTAATTTGAAATTTATCTTGGAAGCTACAGACTGTTACTGCAAGATTTTAAGTAGAGCAGTGATGTAATTAACCATTGCTGCTAAGTCGCTTCAGTCGTGTCCGACTCTGTGTGACCCCATAGATGGCAGCCCACCAGGCTCCCCCGCCCCTGGGATTCTCCAGGCCAGAACACTGGAGTGGGTTGCCATTGCCTTCTCCAATTAACCATTGCAGGTGTTTATAGTAGCAATTTTTAGAAGATAACTATAATAATGGGAGTGTGACTAGAGAGGATTAATTCCACAGATATTCAGCACAAAGTACATAAAAGATTAAAGAGAAGTGAAAGTGTTAGTAGCTCAGTCATGTCTGACTCTTTACCCATGGACTGTAGCCCTCCAGTTCTCTGTCCATGGAATTCTCCAGGGGATCTTCCCAAGGGATCAAACCTGGGTGCCCTGCATTGCAGGCAGATTCTTTACCATCTGAGCCACCAGGGAAGCCCATGTTAAGCATACTAGGGCTTATAAAAAGAAATGATCATAAGCCAGTTGGATACACAAGTCTGGAACACAACAGAATCACATATATAAAGAAATTTTTCTAGATTTTTCAGCTAGAAACAATCTTTATTTCTCACACACCCATAGCAGCCTACGTGTACTGCCCTGTAGCACTTACCACCGTCTATGATGCATGTAAATTATTTATGTGGGTGTCATGTCTGCCTTATTAGCAAGCTCCTTGAGGCAGGACCCACGACTGTTTATAATAAACATCCTTTTAGCCACAAAAATGTCTAGAAAATGACAGGCCTTCAAAATCATCTGCTAAATGATGGACAGACATCCATCTCACTGAAGATGTTCCCGGGAGATTTTATGAGACTCCCCCTCAGAGTTCCTGTTGTTATTAATGTTTGCTTCATTTTATTTTGGCTACAGGGTTGTTTTTACTAGATTGATGCTTTGTAATCAGATTATCTCCCACTAGCATCCCTAGCAGAACCAGTTGTCTGGTTGGCTGAATTCTATCAGAATCATAGGTTTTTTCCATTGATTCACATGCATAGTATCAGAGGGGAAAGGCTCTTGATTCAGTTGAGCCGTCCTGGGCATACGCAGTACTACATCAATGTTCTCAAGCTTTAGGGACAGCACATTAAGACCTCTCCCATTATAAACAATCCTATGTGGGGGAGATACATATATATTCAATAGGTGTTTAGTAAACCTTTTTGTAACAGTGATATTACATGTTTCTGAGTGGTAAGTTTATCAATGGTGTTGCTCCAATCCCCCCAAAAGATTAAAAGCCTTTTTTCTTTTTTTAAATAACAGATTCAGCATTTTGGATGAATGTTAGCCGGCAAAAGCCAGCCAAGATTCAGGATTCAGATGTACCATTTACTCTGAGGGCTGACATGTGGGAGCTGATTGTTTGATACACACATTTAATGGTGTATTAAACTGCCTTTATCACCAAGTGCTTAGCTTGGCATATCTAAAATGGTACAGGTGTCACCCTGTAATCCTGACCTTCAAGCTGGTATTCTGTTTCTGACATTGATACCATGGAATGTTCTGTGGGAAAGTTTTTAGAACATACTTACATCTCCATTGTATTCATCTGGCTCATCCATTAAGACCCAGATCATGCGGCACCCTTCCAATAACCCATCTATTTTCCTGGATTCTGGATCAGGCACCCCTCTTTTGGGTTCTTATAACAGAAAATGTTATTTTTTTTTAATACTTGTAGGCTTATTGGTCGTGGACATTGAATTATAAATTTTAAGAACTGGTAATTGTCTTCAATGTTCTATCTCTGCTGCTGCTGCTAAGTTGCTTCAGTCGTGTCTGACTCTGTGCGACCCCATAGACGGCAGCCCATCAGGCTCCACCGTCCCTCGGATTCTTCAGGCAAGAACACTGGAGTGGGTTGCCATTTCCTTCTCCAATGTATGAAAGTGAAAAGTGAAAATGAAGTCACTCAGTCTTGTCCAACTTAACAATCCCATTGAGCCTACCACGCTCCTCCGTCCATGGGATTTTCCAGGCAAGAGTACTGGAGTGGGGTGCCATTGCCTTCTCTGGTTCTATCTCTAGCATCTGGTAAAGTACCAGACATATAATAGGTGGCATGCTATCAAATAAATTGGGCTTCCCTGGTGGCTCAGCTAAAAAAGACTATGCCTGCAATGAGGGAGACCTGGGTTTGACCCCTGGGTAGGGGAGGTCCCCTGGACAAAGGAACAGTACTCTGGCTTGGAGAATTTCATGGACTATATAGCTCATGGGATCACAAAGAGTCAGAAATGACTGAGGGACTATAATTGTATAATAATAGTATAGTATCAGGTAAATTAAATAACATAAATTTTCAGAAATCTAGAATGCATTTTGGCATACCAAATTTTTCTTAGAAATTGCAATGAGGTAAGAAACTTTCTTGAGGAACCATTGGTGTGGTTGAGAGGGTGGGAAACCAGATACCTTCCATGTGTTTATTCCTATACTCATAAACTCATTAGAACTTTATGCTTTTTCTCTTTTCCCAGCCACTACTTATAATTCATCTTACGAGGGAACCTGGTTATGACAGACCTAGCCTCTCCAGGAAGCAGCAAGTAGGAGGTTAAATAGTTTTGGAGTGAATTCTTCAGATAGAGTTGAACCTAAGGTAGAAATATTGACTTTGTACAGACTTTATTGGGTCAGTCAAGCCAAACTCTATCTAGACTATGGTAATCTCCTCTTGAAAATCACATTGTAGCAAATTTATTCGCATAAATTTTTTCAACTGTTCTAAAAACTCGCAGGAGAGGATATAATGCTGACAAAGAGTTACTTATAAAAGGTGTGGAATCAACAAATGATTTTATAAGACTATTTTAGGTTTTTAGGCTTAAAAATATGTTCTTTTTTTTCTTTGTCACCATTTCTACTGTTTTGAACTTTTCTTTTTGTTTCACGATGTAATTTCTTAGCAAATTTTATTGAAAAATTGCTGTCTGTTCCAAGTTGGTCCAAGAGAAAAGGACATTTATTCACTCCCGCTTCAGAAGAACCACAGCAGTGAAAGCGCTGGGCATGGTTGGTGTAGTGCTGGGTGGCACCTGAATGGGTGACATTGTGACTTCAGCTGGAGAAATGGGGGTATGTTGGGTGATGTGAGTGTAAGAGGACTTCAGACAGATAAGTATAAAAGGTTAGGATGGGGGGCTTGGGAGAATTATGATTGCAAATTTCTTCTGATTTTTGGTTTTATCCAGTAAAAATCTGTCATGCATTATTTTACCTAAACCAGAGGTCACAAGTTCCTAAAAGGTAGAGATGATTATCTAGGGATGAGCCAGTAACACAAATGAGGGCAGCAGAGTGAATGAGTCAGTAGGAAGAGATGAGAACTTAGGCAAACTAGAAAGGACATGCAAATTCTGTCTAAAAGCTTTCAAGTTATTTTCTTTTGTAACTCTCTACAGTAGAGGGCTAAATGCAAAACAGACATGTAAATTTAAATTCAGATCACTGGTCAATATTTTTGTACCTCTTTGTATGGTTCATCTCTTAGCATAACCTACTTAAAATGAACCCTTAAGATAATGCATATCATTAGTAATGCAACTATAGCCGCAGTATTACTGATATCTTCATAGAAATCGCTGCTCCAGGACTAACCTTTACTGTTTGTAGCTCTGTTCCCAAGGATTACTAACAGCAGGCATCTGGAGACGCTCAGACTTAACAACTGAGGTCATTATGTTAATGGCTTTGGAACCTCTTCTCTTCTGATCAGTGCTTTGCCATGTACATCTAGAAATCAATTCTGGGCTCACCTTGCTAGCCAGTCAGACAAAGCCTAACATGCTAGAATCCCTATTGAGCACACACCAAACTGATTTCCACTGAACACATCTACAACATAGAGTGTCTAGATCCCTCTGTTAATAAGTTGCAGGCATAGAAATGATCACTGCATGTTATTCAAACCATTTAATAAGCTGTTATGCCTTTAAAATGAATTAATGTGTTCTAGAGAAGGCGATAACACCCCACTCCAGTACTCTTGCCTGGAAAATCCCATGGACGGAGGAGCCTGGTAGGCTGTAGTCCATGGGGTCACAAAGAGTGGGACACGACTGAGCGACTTCACTTTCACTTTTCACTTTCATGCATTGGAGAAGGAAATGGCAACCCACTCCAGTGTTCTTGCCTGGAGAATCCCAGGGACGGGGGAGCCTGGTGGGCTGCCATCTATGGGGTCGCACAGAGTTGGACACGACTGAATCGACTTAGCAGCAGCAGCAGCAGCAGAACATAGCACTTAAGTCAAAGTCTTATTACATGTTTAAGTTACTATTTCCTGTAACCAAAATGAATGAGACAACACTTCCCCCCCCCCCACCAGATTGTATGGATTATTTATGATCTTAAGTTAATTCTTCAGGGGCACTTGGAGGTTTCCAGCTCTATCACTTAGCCTGTCAATTATAGGATACTTGATTCTTACTTACTAACTGCAGCCATGAAATTAAAAGACACTTACTCCTTGGAAGGAAAGTTATGACCAACATATATAGCATATTGAAAAGCAGAGACATTACTTTGCCAACAAAGGTCTGGCTAGTCAAGGCTATGGTTTTTCCTGTGGTCATGTATGGATGTGAGAGTTGGACTGTGAAGAAGGCTGAGCGCCAAAGAATTGATGCTTTTGAACTGTGGTGTTGGAGAAGACTCTTGAGAGTCCCTTGGACTGCAAGGAGATCCAACCAGTCCATTCTGAAGGAGATCAGCCCTGGGATTTCTTTGGAAGGAATGATGCTAAAGCTGAAACTCCAGTACATTGGCCACCTCATGAGAAGAGTTGACTCATTGGAAAAATCTCTGATGCTAGGAGGGATTGGGGGCAGGAGGAGAAGGTGACGACAGAGGATGAGATGGCTGGATGGCATCACTGACTCGATGGACCTGAGTCTGGGTGAACTCCGGGAGATGGTGATGGATAGGGAGGCCTGGTGTGCTGCGATTCATGGGGTCGCAAAGAGTCAGACACACCTGAACGACTGAACTGAACTGAACTGATTCTTACTTACCAAGAATAGTTGAACTCATACTGCCAAGATATTAGATATTGTACACACTAAGTTATAGTCTACAGGAATGACACGTTGTGAATTATATTTCATTGATCCATAATTAATCTGTAGAACCTGCATGCAATGTGGGAGACCTGGGTTTGATCCCTGGGTCAGGAAGATCCTCTGGAGAAGGGAATGGCTACCCACTCCAGTACTCTAGCCTAGAGAATCCCATGGACAGAGGAACCAGGTGGGCTACAATCCATGGAGTAGCAAAGGGTCAGACATGACTGAGTGACTAACACTTAAGTGCCTTGTATTTAGTAGGGGCTCAATAAATAGCTACTGATGAATTGATACATGCTTCAATAAAGTGAATCCATTTCATTTTCCCCCTTTCTCAATCCTGTTTTGATATAAGAGGTTTAACATGCCTGATTTGAGGATACTTTAAACCATGTAGATCCCTTAGTTTCAGGATTTACTGATCACATTTGTCTCTTTCATGGTAATAGATGGAAAAGGTAATGGAGCTGTGGAATGGGGTTTAAGTTTGAAGTTCTACCTGAGCTGTGTTTCGTGATGTATACACTCTTTTCACCCTTAAAGTGTCCCTGGAGTGTGAAACAGCATTTCTGTACCAGAGTCAGGTTTTCCTCCTTCACCGAGTATTTTATTTGCTGATTTATGCTATACTTCCTCACACTTCTCTATTTCATTCATTCAGTAGTCAAGTATGTCTCATTCTCCTCTCTTACTATAGGGTCTGCCTAGTTAGCACATGCGTGCATGCTAAGTCGCTTCAGTCGTGTCTGACTCTGTGACCCCATGGACTGTAGCCCCCAGGCTCCTCTGTCCATGGGGATTCTCCAGGCAAGAATACTAGGGTGGGTCACCATGCCCTCCTCCAGGTGATCTTCCTGACCCAGGGATTGAACCTGTGTCTCTTATGCTGTGTAGTCAGACATGGTCCTAAATCATATTTCTTTCAAACTTAAAAATGTCCTTCAGCCCCAGGTTTATATTTGTTTTAGGCTTAATTGTGGTCTTCTTTCTATGAGGGATGAGAGTCCAGAGGGAGTTGGATTTCTACCCAGTGTGATGTCTTCTGCTGTGGTTGGGAACCCAAAGGCTTGTGGCTAGAGCCCAAGGGCTTGTGGGTGCAATTCCAAACACCTGCCCTTTCCTCGGTTAGAGGAATAAGTTGGGTCCTGAGAGGCTGAAGCTGCACTGCTGCACTCGTTCTGCTCCTTCCTGCTTCTGGCAGGCAGGATGAGGAAGGCAACCTCCTCCTTGACCGGAAGCGGGGTCCGGGCCCAGGCTGAAGGTCCCTTCCCGTGTGTGTGCACCTGTGAGCGGGCAGCGGTGGCCTCTGGCCCTGGATGGAACGGTGTCAGAGCGGGAGCCTAGTGCAGACCTGGGGGTCCCTGGGGCGGTCCTGGCAGGCTGAAAGGCCAGAACACAGGCACTTTTCAGTCTGCTGCCTGTATACTGAGACTGGAGGCAAGCAAGTCTGTACTTGTGCTCTCAAAACTCTCTGTTTTTCTTGCAGTATTCGGACTTTAAAAGTCACACTACTGTTCAAACAGCTAAGGGGGCTTATCTCTCTGATGTCAGACTTCAGGGCTGAGGCACCTGATACATGGCTCGAAACACTTGTTTCCCTAGGATAGACCCTTGAAACCATGATCGCGCCCTCCTTATCTGGGTCACCTGCTGGGGTTTGGAACCCAACGAATTCACTTCTCCTGTCTTCCTACCAGCACTGTGTAGTTCTTTCTTGATAGCCTTGGTTGTAGTCTGCTAATCTTCAGGTGATTCTCAGCATGAGATGCTCTATATGAAATTGCAGCTTTGATGTGTTTGTGGGGAAAGTGAGCTTAGGATCTTGATCCCTACTCTGCCATATTGATCCTGCTGACAAAAAATGTTGTTTTATTGGCACAGTATTGAAGCACAGGGGGCTTCCCTGATAGCTCAGTTGGTAAAGAATCTGCCTGCAATGCAGGAGACCCTGGTTCGATTCTTGACTCCAGAAGATCCTCTGGAGAAGGGATAGGCTACCCACTCTAGTATTCTTGGGCTTCCCTTGTGGCTCAGCTGGTAAGAATCTGCCTGCAATGCAGAAGACCTGGGTTCAATCCCTGGGTTGGGAAGATCCCTGGAAGAAGGGAAAGGCTACCCACTCCAGTATTCTGGCTTGGAGAATTCGCAAAGAGTTGTACACGACTAAGCAACTTTCACTTTCTTTGAAGCACAGGGCATAAAATAATTTCACACATACATGACAAAATATAGAAGAGCTTATTTGCACTAACAGATAATAAACCAAGAAAGGTGATTTGGCATTTCACCAAAATAATTATTTGGAGAGAAGATCTGAATCAAAAAAACAATAGTTATACATTTCAGCCTTAACACAGAAGTGACAAAACCCTCTCTAGTTTGTGGCTTTAAATAATGTGTAGCTTTAAACATTTCATTCATTCAACACACATTTATTTGGTGTTTAGTGTACACCACTCTTTGCTAGGAATTGATGCTGAAAAGTGAATTGTCCCTTCCTATGGAATTTATAGATTAATATGGGAAATATCCCCAAGAATGCTGTGATAAAATTATGCATAGGGTAAAGAGATGACCTAAAGGAAGGGTTGGACAAATTCACCTGAAAGACAGAGGGAAGATTAATGAAAAGATTCAGGGAGGGATGAACCAATGAATCTTAACAATTTAGTAGGTCATCAAGCAGACATGGCAAATCCATATGGAATGAAAATTAATCTTAATTATAGTCCTAATAATGCAAACTACCCTGGTAGCACCAAATGTGTAGCACTTGACAAATGCTGTTTATATTAAACATACTTTATTTTTATTCATTTTCTTCTTTGTCAAATTGCTGTGTACAAGTTTTTCAATATTATTTCTAAATTGTCATATGCTAAAGTAAGTTTTTATTTTGGTTTAGCCAATTTTAACATGTATAGATCAAAGCAATCCCATTACCCCCCAAACAAAGCTCCTAAGGTTGCCATCACACCCTCCCTACCTCCTAACCCCTGTTTTCTGTCAATGCAGGTTTCTGCTTATGAAAATGTCATCTGTATTGAATCCCTGAGTATGTGAATTTTTGAGACTGGCTCCTTCATTCAGTATAATGCATCTGAGGTACAGTCAAGTTTTTGTGGCATCAATAGTTTTTTTCTTATTTTATTGCCAAGTTGGATTCTTTTATATGGATGTACCAGTTTCCTTTTCCACTTACCTGTTGAAAGAAATTGGAGTTGTCTTCAGTTTTTGAAGATGATGAATGGAACTGATAAAAAAAATGTATATAGGTTTTGGGGTGAGTTTAAAAGTGGAGAAGATGAGTCATATGGTTAGTGTATGGTAACCATTTTAAGACACTGAAAAATGGTCTTGCAGAACAGCTGTACCATTCTGAATCTCCAGGGCAATGTATGAGTATTCTATTGTTTCACTCCTTTACCAGGACTTGGTGTTCCTGGTTTTTATTTTTTTAATTTTAGCTATTTTACTAGGGTAGGTGGTAGTGTCTCATCATGGATTTATTTTGTATTTAGTTTTAATGGGGATCATTTTGCCAATTTTCTTTTCTTTTATAGATTGTACTTTTACTGTCACATCTAGGAATTCTTTATTTCACCTTCATTCTTGAAATATATTTTTACTAGGCAATACTGACATGATAGCTTTTTCTTTCAGCATTAAAAAGTGTCCTGTCACTTCCTTTTGGTTTCCATAGTTTCTGATGTGAAGTCTATAATAATTCAAGTTGCTTTCCCTGCATAGAAAATGCTTCTCTTTCTTCTAGATGTTTTTAAATTATTTTTGTTGCTTTTAGTTTTCAGATTTTTATATGTCTGGGCATGGACCTTTGGGGTCCTGCTAAATGTTTGCTGAGCTTCTTGAATCTATAGTTTTACGTCTATTGTCATATTTCCAACCATTGCTTCTTCAGATATCTTCTTGGTGTTACACTACTGTATGTAAAAGAGATAGCCAGTGGAATCTGTTATATGACTCAGGGAACTCAGCCTGGGGCTCTGTGCCAACCTAGAAGGGTGGGATGGAGTGGGAGGCAGGAGGGAGGTGCAAGAGGGGGGATATATACACCTATGGCTGATTTCATGTCGATGTATGGCAGAAACCAACACAATATTGTAAAGCAATCATCCTTCAATTGAAAATAAATGAATTTTAGAAATAGAAAAAAATCAAATCTTTTGTTACTGTTGCTCAGGTCTCTGATGTGTTATTCACTTAGTTTCATATTTTTCCCCCTGTGTTTTTCAGACTGAATAATTTCTGTTAATCTGTCTTCAAGTTCACTGAGTACCTTCCTTGTAATCTCCGTTCAAAGATTTCAAATTTTTAATTATTTTACTTAGTTATAAAATATGCTTAGATATTCTTTCTTCTTCTTTTTGCTGATAACTTTTTTCTATTCATTTCAATAATGCTTATGATTGCTCTTGGAGTAATTTTTTAGTAGCTATGTTAAAATCTTTCTCAGAAAATTCCAAGATCTGGAAGGGATCTTTGATCCCTTGGATCAAGAAATGCAAGGGATTTCTGTATGTTGATTTTATATCCTGCAACTTACTATATACATTGATTAGCTCTAGTAATTTTCTGGTGGAGTCTTTAGGGTTTTCTATGTAGAGGATTATGTCATCTGCAAACAGTGAGAGTTTTACTTCTTCTTTTCCAATTTGGATTCCTTTTATTTATTTTTCTGCTCTGATTGCTGTGGTCAAAACTCCCAAAACTATGTTGAATAATAGTGGTGAAAGTGGGCACCCTTGTCTTGTTCCTGACTTTAGGGGAAATGCTTTCAATTTTTCACCATTGAGGATGATGTTTGCTGTGGGTTTGTCATATATAGCTTTTATTAAGTTGAGGTATATTCCTTCTATTCCTGCTTTCTGGAGAGTTTTTATCATAAATGGATGTTGAATTTTGTCAAAGGCTTTCTCTGCATCTATTGAGATAATCATATGGCTTTTATTTTTCAACTTGTTAATGTGGTGTATTACATTGATTGATTTGTGGATATTGAAGAATTCTTGCATCCCTGGGATAAAGCCCACTTGGTCATGGTGTATGATCTTCCTAATGTGTTGTTGGATTCTGATTGTTAGAATTTTGTTAAGGATTTTTGCATCTATGTTCATCAGTAATATTGACCTGTAGTTTTCTTTTTTTGTGGCATCTTTGTCAGGTTTTGGTATTAGGGTGATGGTGGCCTCATAGAATGAGTTTGGAAGTTGACCTTCCTCTACAATTTTCTGAAAGAGTTTGAGTAGGATAGGTGTTAGCTCTTCTCTAAATTTTTGGTAGAATTCAGCTGTGAAGCCATCTGGACCTGGGCTTTTGTTTGCTGGAAGATTTCTGATTACAGTTCCAATTTCTGTGCTTGTGATGGGTCTGTTAAGATTTTCTATTTCTTCCTGGTTCAGTTTTGGGAAGTTGTACTTTTCTAAGAATTTGTATTTCTGTGTTGTCTGTTGTGATCTCTCCATTTTCATTTCTAATTTTATTGACTTGATTTTTCTCCCTTTGTTTCTTGATGAGTCTGGCTAATGGTTTGTCAATTTTATGTATTCGTTCAGAGAACCAGCTTTTGCCTTTTTGATTTTTGCTATGGTCTCTTTTTTTTCTTTTGCATTTATTTCTGCCCTAATTTTTAAGATTTCTTTCCTTCTACTAACCCTGGGGTTCTTCATTTCTTCCTTTTCTAGTTGCTTTAGTTGTAGAGATAGATATTTATTTGACTTTTTTCTTGTTTCTTGAGGTATGCCTGTATTGCTATGAACTTTCCCCTTAGCACTGCTTTTACAGTGTCCCACAGGTTTTGGGTTGTTGTGTTTTCATTTTCATTCATTTCTATGCATATTTTGATTTCTTTTTTGATTTCTTCTGTGATTTGTTGGTTATTCAGCAGCGTGTTGTTCAATCTCCATATGTTGGAATTTTTAATAGTTTTTCTCCTGTAATTGAGATCTAATCTTTCTGCATTGTGGTCAGAAAAGATGCTTGGAATGATTTCAATTTTATTTGAATTTACAAAGGCTAGATTTATGGCCCCTGAGAAGGCAATGGCACCCCACTCCAGTACTCTTGCCTGGAAAATCCCATGGACAGAGGAACCATGGGGTCACGAAGAGTCAAATGACTGAGTGACTTCACTTTCACTTTTCACTTTCATGCATTGGAGAAGGAAATGGCAACCCACTCCAGTGTTCTTGCTTGGAGAATCCCAGGGATGGGGGAGCCTAGTGGGCTGCCATCTATGGGGTTGCACAGAGTCAGACACGACTGAAGCGACTTAGCAACAGCAGATTTATGGCCCAGGATGTGATCTGTCCTGGAGAAGGAAGGTTCCGTGTGTGCTTGAGAAAAAGGTGAAACGCATTGCTTTGGGGTGAAATGTTCTATAGATATTAATTAGGTCTAACTGGTCTATGTATCATTTAAAGTTTGTGTTTCCTTGCTAATTTTCTGTTTGGTTGATCTATCCATAGTGTGAGTGGGATATTAAAGTCTCCCACTATTATTGTGTTATTGTTAATTTCCCCTTTCATACTTGCTAGCATTTGTCTTACATATTGCGGTGTTCCTATGTTGGGTGCATATATATTTATAATTGTTATATCTTCTTCTTGGATTGATCCTTTGATCATTATGTAGTGTCCTTCTTTGTCTCTTTTCACAGCCTTTGTTTTAAAGTCTATTTTATCTGATATGAGTATTTCTACTTCTGCTTTCTTTTGGTCTCTATTTGCATGGAATATCTTTTTCCAGACCTTCACTTTCAGTCTGTATGTGTCCCGTGTTTTGAGGTGGGTCTCTTGTAGACAACATATATAGGGGTCTTGTTTTTATATCCATTCGGCCAATCTTTGTCCTTTGGTTTGGGCATTCAACCCATTTACGTTTGAAGTAATTATTGATAAGTATGATCCCATTGCCATTTACTTTATTGTTTTGGGTTCTAGTTTATACACCCTTTTTGTGTTTCCTGTCTAGAGAATCTCCTTTAGCATTTGTTGGAGAGCTGGTTTGGTGGTGCTGAATTCTCTCAGCTTTTGCTTGTCTGTAAGGCTTTTGATTTCTCCTTCATATTTGAATGAGATCCTTGCTGGGTACAGTAATCTGGGCTGTAGGTTATTTTTTTTCTTCACTTTAAGTATGTCTTGCCATTCTCTCCTGGCCTGAAGAGTTTCTATTGAAAGATCAGCTGTTATCCTTATGGGAATCCCCTTGTGTGTTATTTGTTGTTTTTCCCTTGCTGCTTTTAATATTTGTTCTTTGTGTTTGATCTTTGTTAATTTGATTAATATGTGTCTTGGGGTGTTTCGCCTTGGGTTTATCCTGTTTAGGACTCTCTGGGTTTCTTGGACTTGGGTCATTATTTCCTTCCCCATTTTAGGGAAGTTTTCAGTGATTATCTCCGCAAGTATTTTCTCATGGTCTTTCTTTTTGTCTTCTTCTTCTGGGACTCCTATGATTCGAATGTTGGGACATTTAACACTGTCCTGGAGGTCTCTGAGATTGTCCTCATTTCTTTTAATTCTTTTTTCTTTTATCCTCTCTGATTCATTTATTTCTACCATTCTATCTTCTAATTCACTGATCCTATCTTCTGCCTCTGTTATTCTATTTGTTGCTTCCAGAGTGTTTTTGATCTCATTTATTGCATTATTCATTATATATTAACTCTTTTTTATTTCTTCTAGTTCCTTGTTAAACCTTTCTTGCGTCTTCTCAATCCTTGTCTCCAAGCTATTTATCTGTGATTCCATTTTGATTTCTAGATTTTGGATCATTTTCACTATCATTATTCAGAATTATGTATTAGGTAGATTCCCTATGTCTTCCTCTTTTGTTTGGTTTGGTGGGCATTTATCCCGTTACTTTACCTGCTGGATATTCCCCTGTCTCTTCATCTTGTTTATATTGCTGTGTTTGGGGTGGCCTTTCTGTATTCTGGCAGTTTGTGGAGTTCCCTTTATTGTGGAGTTTCCTCACTGTGGGTGGGGTTGTACAGGTGGCTTGTCAAAGTTTCTTGGTTAGGGAAGCTTGTGTCGGTGTTCTGGTGGGTGGCACTGGATTTCTTCTCTCTGGAGTGCAAAGAAGTGTCCAGTAATGAGTTATGTCAATGGTTTTGGAGTAACTTTGGGCAGCCTGTATATTGGAGCTCAGGGCTGTGTTCCTGGAGAATTTGCGTAGTATGTCTTGCTCTGGAATTTGTTGGCCCTTGGGTGGTGCTTGGTTTCAGTGTAGGTATGAAGTCGTTTGATTAGCTCCTGTCAATTAATGTTCCCTGGAGTCAGGAGTTCTCTGGTGTTCTCAGGGTTTGGACTTAAGCCTCCAGCTTCTGGTTTTCAGTCTTATTTTTACAGTAGTCTCAAGACTTCTCCTTTTATACAGCACCATTGATAAAACATCTAGGTTAAAGATGAAAAGTTTCTCCACAGTGAGGGACACCCAGAGAGGTTCACAGAGTTACATGGAGAAGAGAAGAGGGAGGAGGGAGGAGGGAATTATAGGTGATCCGAATGAGATGAGATGGGATCAATAGAGGAGAGAGCAAGCTAGCCAGAAATCACTTCCTTATGTGCACTCCACAATTGGACTGCTCAGAGATGTTCATGGAGTTATACAGAGAAGAGAAGAGGGAGGAAGGAGACAGAGGTGGCCAGGGGGATAAAAGGGGGGAATCAAAAGGAGAGAGACAGATCCAGCTAGTAATCAGTTCCCTAAGTGTTCTCCACCATCTGAAACACACAGAGATTCACAGAATTGGGTAGAGAAGAGAGGGGGTAGGGAGAACACAGAGGCGACCTGGTGGAGAAAAAGTAGAGTCCAAAGGGGGAGAGAGCAATCAAGCCAGTAATCTCGCTCCCAGGTAAAAATGGGTACTGGATATTGGATTCTTAAAGGTACAAAATTGATACAAATACCAAAAAGCA